>NC_142208.1:35479823-35779823 GCF_049639895.1 Pseudopodoces humilis | reverse complement strand
CCCACCCTGCCCTTCTCATCCCACCCAGCCTCCTCCTCCTGCCCTCCCCACCCCGTCCTGCCCTCCCTCTCTGGCTCCAGCCTTGCCCTTGGTGTCCCTGGGGGGTCCCGTGGTTGTGCTGTGCTGTGTTGGGAGGGCTGTCCCTGCAGGTGGCCAGCTCCCAGTTCCCAGTGAGGGCAGGCACACGGCTGCTGCTGCTGCTGTTCCCCCTCCTCACACAGCCTCCCCTCGGGCAGCCATGGAGGAAAACCACCGTGAGCGTTGTGCACTGACTGCCATGACATGCTGAACAGAGAACAACAAATAACCTGTTGCATGTTATCCCTTTCTGCTCAGCCCCAGAGATTTTCCACTCGTTCCTGAGCGGCGGGACGGGCTATTCCTTCGAGGTGGACTGGTGGTCTCTGGGAATCATGGCCTACGAGCTGCTGCGGGGCTGGGTAGGGCGCCGGCCGTCCCGGCCCTCGGATCGTGTGCTCTGGCTGAACAGGGAGAGGGGACTCCTCACCTTTGTGCTCTTGTCCCCAGAGGCCGTATGACATCCACTCCAACAACCCCGTGGAGTCTCTGGTGCAGCTCTTCAGCACGGTCAGCGTGCAGTACTCCTCAGCCTGGTCCAAGGAGATGGTCGCGCTGCTGCGGAAGGTGAGTGCTCCTTCTGGGGTGCAGCTGGATGAATTGTTGGATGAATTGTCCTTCTGGGGTGGGTTTGGGTTGGATGGCAGTAAATGTGCAGGCAGGACTAGCTGGAAAATTATCTGCATATTAATAAACAATGAATAATAAGAGTAATAATAATCATAATATACAAAAGAGGCTGGGAGAGTTATGGATGTTAAACCCTGAAAAGAAAATGCTCCAGTGAGACCTTAAAGCCCCTTCCAGGGCCTAACAGGGTTCCAGGAGAGCTGGAGAGGGACTGGGGACAAGGGATGGAGGGACAGGACACAGGGAATGGCTCCCAGTGCCAGAGGGCAGGGCTGGATGGGATTTGGGGCAGGAATTGTTCCTGGCAGGGTGGGCAGGCCCTGGCACAGGTGCCCAGAGCAGCTGGGGCTGCCCCTGGATCCCTGGCAGTGCCCAAGGCCAGGCTGGACATTGGGGCTGGAGCAGCTGGGACAGGGGAAGGTGTCCCTGCCATGGCTGGGGTGGCACTGGAGGAGCTTCCAGCCCAATTATGTGTGTTATGTGTTTATTATCCCTGTAATAAGATGCACGATGTTTGAGGCTGGCTTTGGTGTGACAGTCAGATTCCCAGCTGGGCTAGAAGTGTGACTTCCAGCATCCCAGCCTCTCCTCACCTGGCAGGGATGGCAGGGGAGGTGGAGCACACGTGCTGTGCTGCAGCACTGGCTGCTCCCTCTCCCTGCTCCTTTGGGGCTGCAGGGGTTGTGAGAGCTGCTGGGGGGTCCCAGCTCTATGGAATGCTCTGCTGCTTTCCTCATGCTGCTGCTGGAGAAAGCTGGGATGTGTTGGGGCAGCTGCTTCAGCTATGGCTTGCTTGAGAACTCTGAAAATTAACTGCTGAGTTTGGTGTAGGAAAGATACAGCCAGTGCCGACATCAAGT
Organism: Pseudopodoces humilis; assembly: GCF_049639895.1. NCBI lineage: Eukaryota > Metazoa > Chordata > Aves > Passeriformes > Paridae > Pseudopodoces > Pseudopodoces humilis. The sequence continues at coordinate 35,778,255 of NC_142208.1, read as the reverse complement.
GCCTCGGAATGAGTTAATGCTGGCTGGGTAATTTGCATAATTAGATTCAGTTTAATGAGGAGCAGCGTTGCTGGCAGAGGTGGTGCGTTCGGCAGGTTTGCATTGCCATCTGCTGGGCAGCCAGGCTTCCAGGGAATCCAGCCTCTCACCGGGAATGTGCCAGCAGCCGGGAGGGGACCCCCACGTCCCCCCAGAGCGCTGGGGTACCTGCACAACATCTTCTTAGGTATTTTTCCTGCAGTAAGATATCTATTTCCCACAGCAGAAAGGCTCCTTGGCATGGCTGAACCACTGCAGCTGGCCCAGGCAGGCTGCTGCTGGGTGCCTTGTGTTCCTCCTCTGGCAGGAAAGCCCTTCTCTGCAATGCTTTATTACCGATGTTTTTCCCTCCCCAGCTGCTGACAGTGAATCCTGAGCATCGCTTCTCCTGCCTGGCCCACATCCAGGCCTCGGCTCACCTGTCCGGCGTGGTCTGGAGCGACGTGTGCGAGAAGCGTGTGGAGCCGGGCTTCGTCCCCAACGTGAGTGGCAGTGACCCGTGTCCCCATCCCGAGCAGGGGCTGCTCCTCAGACTGGAGGAACCGCTGTGAGAGCAGAGGTTTTCTAAGGGGGAAGTGATTGCTGAGTCTCTGCTGTGCCTGACGTGAGTCGTGTCGTGTGTCCTGGCAGAAGGGCCGCCTGCACTGCGACCCCACCTTTGAGCTGGAGGAGATGATTCTGGAGTCAAGGCCCCTGCACAAGAAGAAGAAGAGGCTTGCAAAGAACAAGTCAAGGGATAACAGCAAAGACAGCTCCCAGTCTGTATGTGCTGCCTGGGGTAACATCCAGCTGGGAAAAGGCTGGATCTGGGCGGGTATTGCAGCTGGTACTGCCACACTGTGCGACACACGGGTTTATATCGATGAAAGCATTTGCCCATTGGAGTAATTTCAACAACCACATATTCCTCTTATGGAAGTTTGACCAAACTTTCACAGTAGTAGGTACTTTGGAAAGTGAAATGAGCAGCAGAGGTCTGGGCAGCCCAGTGTGCTCGGCCTCTGGCCCCGCACAGCCCCAGAGCTGCGCGAGCCTTGGCACGAGGCAGCAGCTCCCTGTGTCTGTGGGCTGTGTGCTGGGCTCTGGCTGTGCTTCCTTTGGGCTGACAGCACTCCCAAAATCCAAACACACGGATAAATGCACTGTGTTATGTCAGGAGCAGTGTGATCTGTGTTTTATGGAAAACTGCTGCTGTGGATGGCACAAACCCCTGGTGAAAGCCACATGGCAGCCAGCCCTGCTGCCTCCAGCTGTTGGGCTGAGGTTTGGGGGGGTGGGGGCTCCTGAGCACAGCTGGGGGCTCCTGAACACAGCTGGGGGCTCCTGAACACAGCTGGGGGCTCCTGAACACAGCTGGGAGCTCTAGGGGCTTTGGGCAGCAGAGAGATGCAAATGGAGCTGCTTATGCGTGTTTTGTTTTTCTTCAATAGGAAAATGACTATCTCCAGGAATGCCTTGAAGCTATCCAGCAGGACTTTGTCATCTTCAACAGAGAGAAGTGAGTGTGTGGGGTGGTGTTTTTAGGGAAAAATACTCCTTTTTCTGACTTCCCTTAGGAATCGGTGCTGGTGCCTGACAGCCAGGAGCACCTTGCTGCTGGCTTAGCCCCCGGTGACTGGTGTCAGCAGAGAAGCTCATGTGCTGCCTGTGTATGAAAAATGTTTCCTGCCACAAAGGGAGGCAAGATCAGGGATTATTAACTGCTATTAAATAAAATATGCTGTAAAGAGGCTTCTGGGATTTAACACACGTGTCACACTGCCCCCATTCCCCCATAGCACCTCCTCGCCCATCCTGCTTTTAGCAGATGATATTTTGGGAAATGCAGGTGAGGAAGATTGGACTCAATGACTGTGGAGGTCTGTAACACTTAGAATAGATTCATGTGAACATTAAGGCTGGAAAAGTCCCTGGTGGGAATAGGCAGGCAGTGAAAGGGTTGGATTAAAGGCACTGCTCCCGCAGGGCTGGGGCTGTTTGGGCCGCAGGCAGAGCGTGAGGCAGGCTCTGTGGAGGAGGAGGATGGCAGGAGCCTGCCTGTGCTGTGGCCACTCGTGGCCGAGGTCTGGGAGGGCTGAAGCCTCGCAGGCTGCTTTGGGGCATTTCAGAGCTTGGGGAGCAGCTGTGTAACTCCTGCTTCCTCCGCTCCCGCAGGCTAAAGAAGAGCCAGGAGCAGCCGAGCGAGTCCGCGTCTGCCTCCGAGACCACGGAGGAGGCCGAGGCCGAGCCCCTGCACATGTGCAGCTCCGTGTGCTCCTCGGGCAGCAGCTAGGCCGGGGCCGCGGGGCCAGGCCGCCCGCCCTCACCTGCCCTCGGCTGCGCTGAGCACCGAGCCCGCCCCGCTGCCCTCAGGACAGCACCGGCAGCTCCCCGGAGGGCTGGGGCCAGCCCGGTGCCCTCGGGACTGTCCTCCGGGCCGTGCACCGTCAGCCCAGCTCCCCTGGAGGGCTGGAGCCAGCCCGGTGCCCTCGGGACTGTCCTCCGGGCCGTGCACCGTCAGCCCAGCTCCCTCGGGACTGTCCTCCGGGCCGTGCACCGTCAGCCCAGCTCCCTCGGGACTGTCCTCCGGGCCATACACGGCCAGCCCGGCTCCCCTGGAGGGCTGGAGCCAGCCCAGCTCCCTCAGGACTGTCCTCCGGGCCGTGCATCGCCAGCCCGGCTCTGTGGCTGCCTGTCGGGGGAAGATACGGCCTATGCAACTTGTCAGGGGAGGAGATCAACTTATTTAGTCTTTCTGTTTTAATGTCAGGTTGCTGATCTACACGTTTTTAATGCGGTGAGAGGACAGGGAAAGAAGCCGTCCTTGGGTGCCGCGGGGAGAGACGAGGAGCAGGGAGGAAGGCCAGAGAGGTGGTGTGAGCAGACTTTGGCATTCCCTGTTGACAGCTGCTGCCCTGGGCATGGGCAGCTCCTGTGCAGAGCAGAGCACAGCCCGGGGCTTCTCTGGCACCAGCTCCTGGGAGCCCCCAGCTCCTGGGAGCCCCCAGCTCCTGGGAGCCCCCAGCTCCTGGGAGCCCCCAGCTCCTGGGAGCCCCCAGCTCCTGGGAGCCCCCAGCTCCTGGCTCCTGCAGCACAAGGATGTCCCAGGCACCTTGTCCTCGTGTCACCCGTCAGGTCCTTTCCCCATTCAAGGCAAATAAATGTTTTTTGTGCACTCCATGGATTCTTCATGGGCTGGGTAATGGTTAATGAGTATTTGAGACACAGAATGAATTTAAAATATTTTCTTCCTTGATGTGGCCGCTGCAGGCAGTGAGGAGCTGTGGGTTGGAGGGTCTGGCTCCATGTGCCCAGGTTTGGAGGACACAGTTTATTACAGGCTGAGGTTTTGTTGGAGGCAGAGTGGGTGGTTTTGCAAGGCTGCTTGTTTGTGAAAGACAGGAATATCGTATTTCACCTTCAATTTACTTTATTTGCAGTGTAAAATACAAGTACTGTATATAATTTGCCAATACCTGTCTTAACTTCTTAATAAGATGGGAAATCTTCCCTTGCTCCAGCTGTGGATGTTGCCTTTCTTGTTGCAGGGGCCTTCACTATATTAGTTGTTTAACCTGCTGCAGAGTGGTTTTTGGTTTCTGTGGCTGAACCTGAGCCCTGCGGTGCCACACGACTGCTCTGGTGCCCCAGGTGTGACCACGGTCACCATCAAACCAGCAGCTGTTTGCTGCCAGACACTGGGAGGCTGCAGTGTTTGCATCCTTACTGGGTATTCCTAATGCAGAAATGGATGGGAGATGTTTGTAACAGATCAGATTCTGTCAGGACCAGTTTTGTTGTGGTTTCTGTTTCCTTGAATAAAGCAAGAGACGAATGGTATGAAATGATCTTACTCAAGCAAGGACATGGAACGTGTCTCCCGCAGTTTTATGTGGGAATTAGTGTGTGGCTGGACTTGTGCAGAGACATGTTTTCATGGAAGTCTTTAAGGGTGTGCAGGAGGAGGGGAGCTGAAGCTCTGGGTCTGGTTGCATGGTTATTTTCACATAGCTGCTGTCAGCCCTGGGTCCTGCACACCCCGTGCCTCATTAGGAGCTGTGTTAATGATGGCTCAGGGGCTGTGGCCAGTCAGTGAGCGAGGGCTGAACTCAGTGTGTCCTCCTGCTCCTTCTCCAAGCTGCAGGAGGGCACTGCCCTGGCTCTGATCCCAGCTGTGCTGGAGGAACCTGCCCTCTCTGCCCCCAGTAACTTCCAGTCTCGTTACTGGGTACCAGGGAGGCCTAGTTACCTTCTCTCACCTGTCAGGGCTCACCTTTGTGTGCAGGTGGGCCACACCTTTGCTGTGCTGAGCAGCTCCTGCTCTCCACACTGCAGCCTGCTCCTCTCCCCAGGGCTCTGTGCTCACCTTGTGTCTCCATCCACATCTCTCAGCTGGAACACCAGCTCTATCCTGGTGCAGCAGATGAGGGTCAAAACATCTATTTATTCAGGAGTTATGAATTACAGGTGATTTACTGCACTGGTGTGGGCAGGGTCTCACAGTGAATTCCATTGCACTATTCAGCAACTTCCTCTAAGTAACGGCAAAATTTTGGACCATGGGAATGATGAGGAGCATCACTGAGTTTTTGACCAAAGGTCAAAACTCATAGCTGAGTGATGAAGATGCATTCTATTCAACCAGAAGCTCTCAGGCCAGGAGAGGTGTTGGCAGGTACAGGATGTGTGTAATTGATGTTTTCATCACTTTCCTTAGGACAAGAGACAAGTGGGCTCTGAGGTGGGGGTTAGTGTGTGGGGAGGTGCTGGCTTGCTCCTGAAACTGAGGATTCTCAGCCCAAACCCTCTGTCTGTCAGTCATCTGTTCCCCCTCCAGCACCCCTCTTTTTCAGTGCACTGTGCAGAACAGCTCAGTGGCGCCTGGCAGAAACCAGGGGATCTTCTGGGGGGATGCCAGGGAATGGCTGCTTCCCAGGGAGAACACTCTGGGCAGGTCCTGGCTGCCTGGGCAGCACCCCTGCAATCCAGCAGTGCAGCGCCAGGGCTGTGCTGGGCACACCATTGAACCTGAATCCCTGGCAACAGCACCCGGTCACAGAGCTGTGGGATCCTTGTGCTGAGTGGGAGACACAGTGTGGACACATCACTGAAGTGCTTGGTTTTGGTCTTAAATAGTATTTGGTCATAACCTCACCAGAGCCCGTCGGGGACAGGGTTTCATTGTCAGCTGTTTGCACTCAGTCCCTGGAGAAGAAATGGCATGAAAAGAGCAATTGGAAAGGGCCAAGTGATAGGAAACAGCTCAGTGTCATTGTCAGAACCCCTGTGGAGGGGTTCAGTGCTCTGGGGTCTCCTGCCCACCCTGTGCCCCACTCTGGGCCTCTCTTGTGTCCCCACTGCTGTGTCCCTGCAACAAGCTAGTGCCAGCTGAGCAGAGCTCGGTCCTGTCGGCCCTACACATCTCTGGGACTCCTGCCAGTGTGTCCCATGTCCAGCTCACCCCATCCACACTGGGGTCCCGTGGGTTTGATCCTCTCTCCTCCCTGTGCCACCCCCCTGGATGTTCCCTGGCTGCTGGCACAGACTGGGCTGGGGATGGGGTCAAAGGTCTGGGGGTGTGGTGGGGTTGTGGTGCCTGTGGCGGTGCCATTGGTGTGGCTGAGCCCTGGCTACTGCTGCTGAGCAAACCTCACAGACAAGTTGTGACAGAGTCCTGGTCCTACATCCCAGCTTGGAAGGTGTCACCAACAGCTCTGGGTTACACCTCCACTACAGCCAGAACACAGGAATTTTCTGTACATAAATATTTAAATACCTGTATTTTTTTGTATGACAGATTTATACAGTGTGTGCCATTATCTGCTGTGAAAAGTCTACAGCACCTATAAATTATTCTCCTTTAATCACTTGCCATGAGATTGTTTTCTTATCTCTGTTGTGTTATGAGGTTTTGCAAAGTTGCATATTTTTAAGTTTTTGCATTGAATTCCACAGCCTTCACTGGGAATTTTGTGCAGAAGACAAATGCCAGGTCAGGTCCTGATTTTTCTTCTGTTGCCAATTCTCTATTACTCCAGAGCTTGCCAAAAAGAGTCTAAGAGTAATAAAATAATAGCAAAATACCAGTAATATGGACTTGACCCTGGACAGTGCTGAAATCCTGCTGCCTTGGGAGGGTATTTTTAACAATTATTTCAGTGCATATATATGTAAATATATCTTTGTACTTTATATTAATACATTCCTGTAATTTTCTTGCATGACAATTTTACCATATCACAGAATATTTAAGTTAGAACAAGGTTGTGTTTTTGCAGATACCGTCAGGAGCCATTGCACATGTGGAGTAATAAATGTGTATTTTTAACATTGCCAAGGATTTGGTGTCATTTCCAGGGTGTTGAGCTGTAGATGCTGGGCTGGGAGCACCAGGGTGAGGCAGAGGTGGCAGGGGATGGGGGCAGGACCCCGACCTCGCTGCCACAGCGAGGGCACAACAGCCGTGGCTCACAGGGGTTTGGTATTTCCCTGCACAGCCCTGGATTTTGTATCTTAACCTCAATAAAAGCAGCCCCTGCAAGTGTCAGGGGATCTGTTTTTTCTCTTTGATCCCCCTCAGTGCAGGAATGATTTATCTTGCTGGTAATGTGCTGCTGGTTGCAGCTCCGGAAGCTGTGGAGGCTGAGATGAGTGGATGTCTGAGCCTGGACTCGTCCCTCCTGCCCAGCCAGCACCGCCACTGTGATGCCTCTGGGGCAGCATTCTGGGTGCCCATGGGTGTCCCCGGGGCACCAAGGGCACCTGCCAGGCTGGGCTGTTCTCTACAGGGGACAGGTGAAGGTCAGAGTGAGGGCAGCTTCCCACACACAGCCCTGAAACACAGCAGTGGAGAAGCTGAGGGCTAAAACACCCACAGCAGCCGGGAGAGCTCAGTGCCTGCCAGCCCTGTGCCTAAACTGTGGGAACTGGAATTTGCCAGGGACAAACAGGGAATGACCCTCCCGGGCTCATCAACCTGCTTTGTCCTTCTTACCTGCTGCGATTGATCCTGCTGCTGATCAAGGTGCTGGACGTGGGGGAAATCACAGAACCACAGAACTGCAGAGTGGGCTGTGTGAGAAGGGACATTAAAGCTTGCTCTACCCTGCCATGGCAGGGACAGCTTCCACTGCTCCAGGCTGCTCCAAGGCCAGGCTGGAGCAAGTGTCCAGCCTAGCCTTGGACACTTCCAGGATCCAGGAGCAGCTTCTACAGGTAACCTGTGCCAGAGCCTCCCCACCCTCCCAGGGAACAATTCCTTCCCAATTCCACATCTGACCCTACCCTGTGGCAATGGGAAGCCATGCAAAATAAAAATACAGAAAAAAGACACAGTGAGCGTGGAAAGCCAGGGATAAGCACAGGCATAGTTCAGTGCCTGTCTGACACCTCCTTTGCCTCTTAAGGAGCACTGCTGCCCTGCAGGGAACAGAGGAGTCCATCCCCACCCCAGGCACAAGTGCAGGGGCCTGGGGCTCCTCCATCACAGCCGTGGTGCTGCGGAGCCAGAGACGCTCCCCCGTCAAGGGCACGGAGCGTCTCCTCAGTGTCCCTGACCCAGAGCCTGCAGGAAAGCTGTCCAAAGGAATTAGGGCCACAGACCGTGTGGGTGCCATGGGGGACGTTTCCTGGAGGCTCTGGCTCCATTAGCAGGCGGCTGTGGGGCTCGGCTCAGCCTCTGCTGGCACCAGGAGAGCTGCAGAGATGCTGCTGGCTCTGATCCCTGCGTTGAGAGGAGGCTGGGGCAGCTGTGCTGGCTCCGACAGCTCCCTGACAGAGGGAATAAATGCAAACCCTCCCTCTGTAAGGGAAGGGCTGGCAGGGTTTGAGCCTTGGGCTGGCACAGAGGATGGAGGCGCCTCACCTGGGTGATGTGGGAGAGGGAACAGTGTCTCTGCTGGCTCCTCACTGGCCATGGGGGCCTGGCACGAACCAGGCAAACTGCGGGGAAAACGACATTTACAGCACAGGGCCCTTGGGACTTCCTCTGCTAAGTGTTTACAAGCTGGGGGTGTTGGGTGTCCCTGTCACCCCGTGGTTGTTGGGGTGATGGGAAGGTCACCACCATCAGACTGTAACTTTTGTCTTTCCCATTCGTTATGGATTTCCTGCTGATGTAATTTAAGCGCTATTCAGGAAGAGGTCACAGAATCATAAACAGTTCGGGTTGGAAGGGACCTTCTCATTCTACCCCCTGCCATGGCAGGGACACCTTCCACTAGATGTTAATTGCCTTGGTGCAATTTCAGAAAAAAATCAGAAAATCAACAAATGAAATTATGTTTAAATGTAAAGCATCCAAATACATTTCCATATGCTCAATGCAGAAATTACTGCAGCATTAAGCTGTGAAATGTAGGTCATATCAGATAATAAAAAAATCAAAAAACCAAAACCAACAAAAAATTAGATCCCTCCCTGGTTTACATTTGTGGGTTCATTCCTAATTCATGGATTTGTGTATCTGGAGCTGCCGTATGCGTGGTTCCAGCTCCCACTCACAGATCCCTGCTTGTGCCAGCACAAGCCCTGCTCCCTTTCTCGTGCCTGGCTGAGACAGAGCTGGAGACACGAGCCCAGCAGTGCCCAAGGGGAATCAGAGTCTCACGGACCTGTCATGACATCTCAGCAGCACTGGAACCAGCGTGGGAAACCAGCCCCTTCTCCTGGAGCTGTGGGCATGGCTGAGAAGGGTGGGACTGTGCCCACACTGCTCATGATGAGCCTCTCCCCCTCCAAGGGAAGCACAGTAACCTGCAAGTCGGGATGGGATGGTACAAGCCTCACCCAGAAAAACTCAAAGGAAGAAAACAGCAAAACGGACTCGGGTGGATTAACCACTTCCACCATTTTGTGGTTTCCAACCAAGTTTATTCCAAGCAAGGAGCAGACAGGAACAGAAAGCCATTCCTGGAGGTACATGCATGGCTCTACGGCCAGAGGTTCACTCTATGTGCACACCTTTAAATATAATAACTGGGCTAGAATAATCTCTATAAAAAAGTGTGTCGCATGCACCTGGCCTCCAAACGAGCCCTGGTATTGGGTATTGGACTCACACTCAGTTCTTGAAAAACTGTATAAATAATCTTTAAAAAACAAGGCTGGGAGAAGGACACCGGCCCACAGCATGGCCGGTGGAGGGCCAGCACCCCTCTGCCCCAGGGGCTGCAGCCACCCCTGAGCTGTGACTGCCAGGGGACACACGGGCTGGGGTGGCTCCGGGAGCACGGCCAGGGCGGAGGGCTCTGACTGGAAACCGTGGAAGTGCTCATCGGTCAGAAGCCCTTTGATGTGAGCGGGCAGGGGATGCTGCTGGAAAAGAGCGTGATCCAGCCTGGATGTGCCTTCATGTCCGCCCCGGCCGGCCCCGCAGCGCTGGGGAGGTGGCGGTGCCGCATGCACGGGGAAAGGAAGGGCTTTCCTAGCAGCTAGCGAAGGAACACTGACAGAGAACCCACTGGGAGCTACCTCAGGGACCACTCTACTTTCTACCTACGAGGGAAGGGCTGGCACAGCTGGCGCGCGCCGCTCGCTCGTCCTCCTGCGTGGAGAGCAGCCCACCGGCCCCTTCCCGCAGGACCCGGCGGCGCCCGGTGTGGGGACAGCGCTGGGACAGTGCCAGGACAGCACCAGGACAGCACCAGGAGAGCGTCAGGACAGCGCCAGGACAGCGTCAGGACAGCGTCAGGACAGCGAGGTGATGTTGGACCTCCCGCCCGGCGGGGCCATGATCTTCTGCGCCGTGCGCCGGGCAATGTGATCATCTGCCTGTGACCCTGGGGGAGAGCAGAGAGAGGGGCAGTCCCACTGCTTTAAATGCCACAACCATAAAACATTTCCTCAGGAAGTACTGATCAATTCATTATAAGTCATTTTGGACACTCTACGAGCACAGCACAGTTTGCAATGGCTGTACTTGCCTGAACTTCTTCGTTTTTCATTGTTTCTTTCTGGAAGATTTATAAATGGCTTTCCTATAAATACATTTTGTGCATAATAAAATGTGGGGACTGGTCAAACAATATGGGACCCATCTGCACCAACCAGCTAAAAAACCATTATGGAAGTGATTTTAGGGCAGAGCATTGGCCTTCCAAGCTCCTGGCAGCTGCTGGGCAGGTTTCTGTAGAATCAATGGTGCTGAATCACTGCCTGCTCTGGCTCCTGGAAACAGAGCCTCTGCCAGGCTTTGTGTGTTGACATAAATACTGCAGAGCACTCCAGAGCTTTCTGTGCTGCACTTGGTCCCTCGGCTGCTGCCGCTGGACAAACTGCTTTATTACCCATTAGAAATGAAGTTTCCATTGCTCCCCGCCCAGGCCCACCCGCTCTGGGCCCCACGTACCGGACAGGCTGAAGCCGGACTGGTGCAGGTTGCGCACGGGCGCGGGCGCGGCTTTGCCGGCGCAGGGCGCGATGCGCGACGCCGCGCCGGGCGCCACGGCCCTGACGCTGGCCGGCACCTCGTGCACCGGCCCGTCGTACATCCCCCGGGGCACGCCGTGAACCTCGGCCAGCTGCAGGGGGAACACAGCGTCAGCCACCGCGAGGGACGGGCCGCAGGCCGGGGGAGCGGCCGTGCCACGGGAGACTCACGCTGGATACGGAACATTCCTCCGTGGGAAGGGCTGCCCTGCCCCGGCACAGCTGTCCAGGGAGTGCCCATCCCTGGAGAGACTTCAAAGCCCTGTGGATGTGGCACCTGGGGACACGGGGCAGTGCTGGCCTTGGCAGTGCTGGGAATGGGTGGAATCCATGCTCTTAAAAGGAATTTCAACCTGGCCTTGGACACCTCCAGGGATGGGGCATCTACACCTTCTCTGGGTCCCCTTCCCACCGTGCAGGGAGCTGGCACATCCCCATCCTGCCCTCCAGACACCCTGAGGCACACCACTCGGGGCTCCTGCCACTGCAGCTAATTTGGGTTTGATTCCTGCTCTGCCTTCGTGTAGGATGCACAATTACAGTGTCTGCAATAGCACAGGGAAAAGGGAAGGAGGACAGAGCTGTCAAGAAGCATTTACATATTTACGTGTCTTTGTGTCTCTGCAAAGCTGTGCCAGCACACAGGAGGATTTATCTTACTGTATTTCCAGTACCTGCGGGATGTACATCCCTTACCCTCCAGTGGCTGCAGAGACAACACTGGGAATGCAGCAACAGAAACTTCCCTAGCACAGGTAGGAGAGGAATTCCTCCCTCCACCTCAGTGCAGAAGAAAAACAAAAACAGAAACAAAAAAACAACAAAAAAACCCCCAAACTTTTACTGGAAGTCATATTTTTGCTTTGTAACATTTTAATAGGCTAATAAAACTGTCATTAGCTCTAATACTAACAATTCTTGATTGAGGTGCCAGGCAGTTACACAACACCCAGAAAGAAACAGCATTAATAATACCCCTGCTGCTGTTGCAGGTTTGCCATCACAATGGCCCCAGTACACTAAAGCAGACAGATTGTGATCAAAACACAGTAATAAATAAATAAGACTCTCCTTACCCTGTTTCTTGCCTTTATCCGTTTATAAACAAAGTCAGGGAATGTCTTCCTGGGGATGAAGCGACCTGAGCCCTGGGTGACACACAGATTCCCATCTTCAAGGACAACTTTTCCCTGACTTATGACCACGGTTGGGACCCCGTGGCACTCAGTGCCTTCAAATATGTTGTACTCCACGTTCTGGAAAAAGAAAACCCTGATATTCAGTGCCTGCAGGATTTAAGAGGAGGCCAACAATGACCCCACTTTTGAACACTGCTCCCTGTGCACCATCAGACAGAACTAACTAACCTCTCACATTTCAAATAACAAGATCACATATAATAACAAGATAACATATAATAATACCTATATAACATATACAATACATATATAATATATTATCTATATTATAGAAATATATATAATGCAAATATATATTATATATATAAAATATAATAACAAGATAGCATATTTCAAATAACAAGATTCCAATGGGAAGCAATGGAGAAAATGTCCTGGGGTAAACCTTAAATCAAATCATATTAAACTACAGCAATAGTTTAATACTTCTGGTAAGTTATATTTATATTATTATATTATTTATATCTTCTTTATTGAATATTTAAATTCTGTATTATGTTAAGATTAATACTGTTATATATTAAATTATAGCAATAGTTTAATACATATTAAACTTTAACTAATACACATTACAGTTTAGCAATAGCTCAGTACTTCAGCACTTACATTTTTCTAGTCCACAGCAAATACACTGACCTTAAGATTTCCATACCAGATGCTGACTGTCTTGGAGTGGTCACTCAGTACCAATCCCACCCTTTACAGCAATAAAAGGATATTTTCCTAGTATTTTTAAAAGCAAATGCAAGGTCCTTCATCATTTTACCCAGACAAACATCTCCTCCCCTCCTGAATGATCTGATCTTGCCAAGGACATGCTTTCCAGATCTCTTCTGACTCTAAAACCAGCCCCAGAAAATGATTTGAAATCTATTTTACCAAATGGTGGGTTTTTGCTGAGATGATTTTTGTAGCCTTGGGGTTCCACAGCACCAGGTCTGCGTCGGCGCCCACAGCCACGCGCCCCTTCCTGGGGTAGCAGTTGAAGATCTTGGCAGCGTTGGTGCTGGTCACTGCTACAAAATCGTTCTCATCCATCTTCCCAGGCACCTGGGGAGGGCAGGAGGAAACATCACAGGGGGACACGGCCCCTCCCCACGGCTGGGCTGCTGCTGTCCCACTGCAGGAGCTGCTGGAGCCAGCCCTGTGCCCGTGTGGGGTGAGGGTCTGCACTGCCACAGGGCTGTGCTTACAGGGCAAGGGGGATGTGAGGATGAGCCTTGTCCCTGTGGGATAAAGGATATGAGAAACAGGTTTTATTTTCCTTGGACTCCAAAAGTTGAAGTCTCTGAAAAACAAGACCTTCACTGGTTGGCTCCAGCTCCTGCACAGGCATCTCAGGATCACTGAAGCGGGTTAAGGACAGCCCAGTGAAGAAAGACTGGAAGTGAACCTAACCAGTGCTATTTATCATCTTCACTTGTCATCCTAAGAAAAGTTCTGTTTGTCTTTGAACTAAACCCACCTAAGGGAGGTTTCAGGGTGGTTGGCTCCCAAGCTCCTGCAGTCTGCACAGGGACTGCTCTGTGGGATGCAGGGTAGATCCCCCCAGGGATGCTGCCGGCAGGGAGGGGTGCACTGGGGGCAGGGACACCGACTGATCCCACCCTCAGATCACAGCCCTGCTGCCAGGCACACACTCAGGTGACACGGAGACTTGTCCCCACTGCTGGGGCCTGGAGTGACCAGGCAGCTGGAGGCCTTGCCACAGCCATGTCCCAGGGGAGGGACACCCTCTCCCCAGCCACCTCCCCAGGCCTCTGGTGAGGAGAAAGGAACCTCTCATCACCCTTGGGAGAAAGTGCTGGAGAGACTCCCTGCTGACTGTGAGCGAGAGCGGAGGGCAGTCCCTGCACAGCAGCCTTTGAAGACACCGTGAAGGCATTTGTGTGTCTCAGTCTCTCGTCAGCAGCTCTCTGAAGCTGCAGCAGTGTCTAGACAGCGTCAGCCCTGTGGCTTGTCTGAATTAAGGAGGCTGTGACAGCCTGGAGCACAGGCACGGCTCAGTGTGCTCCCATCCAGCTCCACGGCTGCAGCACCTACCACACACTTCTCCCACACCACAGACATCCGCTCCTCCACGCCGTTGGTGCCCTCGGGGATGAGGGTGAAGTTGTCCTTGCCCACGGCCTTCTGCGCAGTGCTGAAGGTGCAGTGGGCACTGCCGGTGACCTGCAGGTCCCCGCTGGGGACAGGACAGGGCAGGGGTCAGGGAGGGGGGCACTGAGGGCACCCCCAGGCCGGGAGAGCCCCCCCTTGCTGGGCAGCCCATGGGGCACCATGAATGGGTGTGGGCAGGGTGCAGGTGTGCCACGGGACCCACCTGGACAGCAGAGTGCTGAGGTGATCGGGCGTGCTGGGGTCGGGGCTGATGGGGGGGGACGTGACGAAGGCGGCGGCTTTGGCCCAGTTTTTGCTCCAGTAGTGGGAGCCGTCGGTGCCCAGGCTGGCGGTGATGGGCTCCCCGTACACCACGGTGCCTGCAGAGCGACGCGGGCATGAGCGGGGAGCACGGGCACAGACACACAACCACACGCGACAGTTCCACTTCATTCAGCGCTCCCAGCACCTCGGGCTCTCACTGATCCTTTACATTATCTCAGATGACTGGGAGACACTGTCAGATCAAGTTCTGGATCCGTCTGTCCTCTCCTTACGCCAGGCACAGCTTCCTACAAGCTGTCACGCCTTCCTTTAAACCAAACCTGGGCCTGTCTGGCAGCCACCAGGCCGGGGAAAGCGGTGACTGCTCCCCCTTCCACCCTGCACCCAACAGGATTGATCCCAGCCCTTCCCACTCCACCCCCAGCCAGAATTTGGAGCTTGCTCCACATCTGTTTCTCATTCAAACGACCACAAATGGATTATTCCCCTTTCTCAGCTGTGTCTGCCAAGATGGAAGTGTCACAGTTTCCAGCACATCCCTTCCAATCGTCCCAGCTCCAAGCAATTAGCTCTGGCACACCCTACCATGGAAACCAGCACAAGCCTCAGCGCCCCACGAGTGTGGGGGAGCTCGGGAGACAAGGACTCCTCAGACCTCCCGGTCAGGATGAGACTCCCGGCCGGTTCGGAGGTCGGTGTTAGCCCAGCGCGTTACCTTTCCTCTTCGCCTGCGCCAGGACGTCTGCGGCAGCCCTGCTCATGACCTTGGTGACGTAGAGGGGGCAGTTGGCCTGCCTGGCGATGGTGATGGCACGGAACACGGCCTCTGCCTCCACCTGCGGGCACAAGAACACGACACAGGTGTCCCAGCCCCTGCACGGCGCGCCCGGGGCTCGGCGCGAGGGCTGGCGGCGTTACCTCCTCGGGGCGGCTCAGGACGTGCCCCTCCGGCCCCGTGATCCCCAGCTCCAGCAGCCTCTTCTGCTCCTGGGGGGATGAGGAGGAAGGAGAGAGCAGTCAGCGATGGGCACAGCCCGCTGGAGCACCACGGGACACTGCACACCCTGTCCAGAGCCACCCAGGGGTGGGGGACAAGTCAGGAACCCACCCGAGCAGGGCTCATGGGACACTCCACCGGGACATCCCACTGACCCTGGGGACACTCCCTCAGACCTGTCCCGTGCTGCAGAAATGCTCCTGCGTGGGAGCTGCTGGGTATGGCACAGGGATGTGACACTGCCATGGTGCAGCAAGTGCCACCTCTCCCCAGCACTCCTGTCCCTCTGCACTTCACCACGTGGCACGGAGGAAAGGCAACCCGCGGTGACAGATGCTGAGGTGAGCTCTGGATGTCCCAGGTCACTCACGTGGCATCTGAACGCAGGTGTCCAGCACAAGCCTGTCCCCTCTGTGCTGTTCTGTACCAAGTGACCTCCCAGTCAGCTGGCACTAATGCAGGGGAGTTATCCAACACCACAGAGCAGATCCCACAGGATCCTTTAAAGGACCCTGCTCTTAGAGGGTGCTTATTTGTCTGTATTCTTGTCACAGATCTCCTCCAAGTGTGTCCCCAGGGCTCAAGTGTCACCACCCTGGCGGCTTACAGAAACACTGCTGCAGCTCTGAGCTGCCTGGGGTCACGGTATGCTCCACAGCCAGCTGAGAAACAGCTTTCCAGATAAAATCCCAGGGGGTGGGAATTAGCCTCTATCCTGTTTGTTCAAATAAACCCATTTGAAGGATTGGATCTGGCTTTCAGTTCAGCCTTCCTCCCACACCAGACTGAACACTGGCATGACCGTGAGCTAAAGGAACTGCCAGTCTAACTCTAGCTTGTGTGTCTGACTGAGGCTGGAACACCAAGGAATTCCCAAGTGCTGATACTGTGTGGAGTTAAATACTGCCAATCTCACGGACGTTACTGTAAAAGCCTCAAGCCTCCTGATTTTTTCAAGTAATCTGAACTCCTAAACATGACAGATATTGGGATAAAGCATCACTTGAGGCAGTCAGTGATCCCTCAGGAACCCCCAAAGTGCTTTTTGGGAACCCAAGCACATGTGAAGATCCATGAGGACACTGATGATTCCACAGGACACCCTGATCCTGCCTGGCCATGCTGCTACACAGGGTCCTGTTCCCTCCAAGCTTTGGGGCACCAGCTCCTCAGGCAGGGCGGGGACAGGGACAGTGACAGGGAAGGGACAGGGATGGGACAGGGACAGAGGCAGGGACAGGGACAGGGATTCTCCTCACGTGCCCTGGCCACCCCAGGTCTCAGTGGACACAAACACGGTACCTCCTCGATGATGTCCCCGTTCTCCGCGTGCACTTGTGCGATGGCCCCCAGGTCCCGGATGATGCAGAAGATCTCGTACATCTGCCAAGACACAGCAGGACCCCAGGTCAGCCCCGTCACACCCACGTGGCTCGGTGTGAGGCTTGGCTTTCCCTGCATGCCGGTGTCCTACCTGGCCATCAGTGCACTGCAGCTTGTCCTTGTAAGCCATGAACACCAGGAAGGAGTTCACACCTTGAGAAAAGAAAATGACACCTGTGGCTGTGTCCCTCAGAGAACTCACTGCCCTGGTGTGGGCTGGGCAGGGGTGCTTGAACCAGGGGGTTGTGCTGGTGAGGGTTACACTGGAAGCAAAGCAAAGCCAAGGGCTGATGTGGGAAATGTCCCACAATCACACAAAGCTTGGGAGCTGTGAAAGACAATAAACCCCTACTTTATAGTGCACCTGAACCAAAAAATGAAACCCTTGTGGTCCATGTTTGGGGTTAGGTGCCCTCTGTGACTGGCTCCAAATGCACACGCAGCTGCCTCACTCCCAGGCTGGTTTTCCTGCAGTGGTGGCTTCAGTCTATGGCTTATCCTCAAATCTGGGACAAGGGGGGGACAGACAGGACACAGGGAATGGCTCCCAGTGCCAGAGGGCAGGGCTGGATGGGATTTGGGGCAGGAATTGTTCCTGGCAGGGTGGGCAGGCCCTGGCACAGGTGCCCAGAGCAGCTGGGGCTGCCCCTGGATCCCTGGCAGTGCCCAAGGCCAGGCTGGACATTGGGGCTGGAGCAGCTGGGACAGGGAAAGGTCAAGGAAGTGGAAGATAGGGAATGGGATTAGATCCTTTCCAATCCAAACCATTCCACGATTCTCTGAATTGCTGCTGTATTTCGTATGGATAGAGGCAATAAGCAACACCAAACCATGATCAAATTACAGCTGTATTTCCTAAGTGTTCCAAGGAACATCTCCATTACTTCAGACTCTCTGCATTTTAATAGGAAATTCACTGTGAATTTCTATGGTAATTGGCCAATTAAACCCTTGCTTGCAAGACTACAAATTACACTGAAGACATTTAGCTCTGCATTAGCATATCTGAAGGAAAATGTAGTTCCAAACATGGCAATAGGTATTAATGAATGCATGAATCCCTGTCTCGTGGTCTAGTTTCCTGCTTTCCAGAGAGCCATGTCCCACAGACACCTCGGGATGCCCAGGAGTTACAGGCACAATGGAATCACAACGGAATAACATGGAATGCTTAGAGCTGGGTTTCCCTCTCTAAACCCTCTCTTGATTTTTATTGAAATGCTTTTTGTGTACATCCAGCAGCCCATGTCAGCGTGGCCAGCCCTACTCCTTTAGCTTCCAACATCCCTTTCCATGACCAGGCTGCCAACTGCCCAAAGGTGAGGGCACAGACCCAGATATCATGGCAGCAACTTGGTGCCGGTGACCCCATCCACAGCTCTGCCCTGGACAGCCAGGGGTGGGGAGGTGCCACGGGAAGGAGCTGTCACCGCTCCTGCAGTGACCCCAACCCCGCTGGGGTCCCTCTGCCCTTACCCTTGTCCTTGACCAGGGCCTCCAGCTCCTCCCTCAGGCTCTCGTGCCAGCGCGGGATGTCCACGCTCAGCCCGTAGTCGCAGCAGGCCTGGCTGTCGGCGCGGCCGCGCCACTGCTCGTAGGCGGCCAGGAGACTGCTCCCCACGTCCGGGCACACGTGTTCAACTGTGGGGACACCACTGTGTGAGGCACACACCTGGCACTGTGTCCCACCACACGTGTTCAACTGTGGGGACACCACTGTGTGAGGGACAGGCACACACCTGGCACTGTGTCCCACCACACGTGTTCAACTGTGGGGACACCACTGTGTGAGGGACACACCTGGCACTGTGTCCCACCACACGTGTTCTACTGTGGGGACACCACTGTGTGAGGCACACACCTGGCACTGTGTCCCAGCACAGCCTGCTGTGCTGGGAACAGCTCGTAACCCGTCCTACCGTGCTGCTGGAAGAACAGCTAACAGCTCTCCCCAGCAAGGAGATACAAACACAGCAAGCAAAGCCCAAGCTGCGGCTGTGCCATCCTCTCCTCAGCCAGCACAGCCCTGCCGGTGGCTGGCTCTGCTCTGGGGCATTTCCCACGGGCAGAGCCCACTGCCCAACACTTCTCTCAGCTCTGGGCTCGGTGGGGAGCTGTGCCAGGACTGCTGAGAATGCTCCTGCAGTCACATACCACAGTGGTTCTTGGGAATGGAACAGGAACAAAACAGAGAGCAAAATTATTTCACATTAACACAAAAATGGAGCCTGTGCTTAAAGCCAAGAACTTGCAAAGTTAAACCCACACTTGCAAAGGTGTAAAAAACATAATAAAAGATGGTTAAAATGTTCCTGTGTTTTTCTCCCTGATGAGATGAGGCAGGAGCAGACACATATTTTTAATATCCACGTGCAGCAAGGGAAGGGGGTTCTGCACAGTACACAACACCTTCAATGAGCTTTGTGCTGTTTAGCTTTGTCCAGCAGAAATGGACATTTCTGTGCTATGAAGGTAAATAAACATCCCTGCAGCGACTCCAGGCCTGGGGTATTTTGCTAGGAAACGAGTGCTGGGACGTGTCCCCTCTTACTGATCATGGTGGTGCCTCCTGCCAGCGCTGCCTTGGTGCCCTGGAAGAATCCATCGGCCGAGCTCATGCCCATGACGGGCGCCTGCAGCCGCGTGTGGACGTCGATGCCCCCCGGCATCACCAGCTGCCCGTAGGCATCGATGGTCCTGGTGCCAGCAGGAACCAGCAGGTTCTCTCCCATCTGTCTGGAAAGGAAATCAACATCTCTTAACTGGCAACAACTCTGAGGAGAGCAAGCCAAACCAACCTCTGTTGCTCCTCCCCAGGCTGCCAGTGCTTTGCAATTCTTTCCAGCTGAGAACTACCCCAGTCTAGCTCTTTCTTGACACTACTCTAAAATGCTGCCTTTATTTTTCTAAAAGATTTTCAACAAAAAAATGATGGGAAGGAAGGAACATTGTTCAAATCCCAAGGTACTGTATCATTCTAAGAAATTACATTAGCAAATATAAATTTTTAACTTACTTTATTAAGCCATCCTCCACATAAACGTCTGCATAAAATGACTGATCATCATTAACGATTTTTCCTCCTTTGATTAGAAGCTTCTCACTCTAATGGGAAAAAAGTCACAGTTTTTTAAAGATTCTTTTGTTTGGATTCCACTTTACTCATTCCAATCTTTAAGTAAATCTAGATTTAATATTTTCCCTCCAATCACTCAAGTTCAGTGACTATCCAGACTATCCTACAACTGCATTTGCAATGGGAACCATATGAAATTGTCATTTGGAGGAGCAGAGCTCCATGAAGGGTGGCAGGAGCCAGGGGTTCATCGCTGAGCCTGGCAGCCCTGGGCACCCCCAGCTCCGAGGGCTGAGCTGTGCTCCTGCCTCCTCCCTCAGCTCAGTGCATCTCATTAACCTGGTAATTTATTGCCATTCATTCCTTCTCACAGTCAGGGGCAGATAAAGCCTCGAGGACTTGCCTCACTTCAAAGCCAGACACTGGCACAGTTTTCAGATTTGCAAAATCTTCACCCAGAATCTTTAACTAGAAAATTTAGAGAGCAGCAGCACTGATGTCTGTGTGGAGCTGCAGCCTAATTTCAGAGGATTCATTTCCTGCTCTCTGGTGTTGAAAAATTATTTCCAGTGCTGAAATGGACAACACAAAGAGCACAGCCTGGGCACAAACCAGCCGAGGGACGCCCGAGCACGTGGCAGCACAGCCTGGAGATGCTGCACCACAAAGAGCCGGGACCTGAGGCAAAACTGCCTAGAAACACTTTGGAGCTTGTTTAAAAGAGCATCGCTGGCATATAAAAGGAAAATTCAAGAATTGCATTCCTATTTTTTTTGAACTGTCAAGGATTTATTGTCTTTATTGTTTCCCCTTATCCCATAACGTCAATCAAAAGGAACCTCAGTGTTGCTGCCCCATGGGAGAGCCTGACGGCCCCTCCCCTTGTGGGGCCCATCTTCACCCCATCCCCATCCTCACCCCCATCCTCACCCCCATCCCCAGCCCAGGAACGCGGCTGCTCCCCAGCTCCCGCACCCACCGGGCTTTCCCCACGGGAGCTCTGCCACGAGCCAGCCAAAGGCGAAAAAAACAAAACACAAGGCATCGCAATCGAGGGATTTGTCCCGACTCTTGCTGGGAAGCGCTGGCTCCGGGAGAAGGGAATCCCCTCCCGCGCAGCGCCGGGGACAGCGGGGAGCGCGGCCGGGGAGCCCGGGCTGAGGAGCGGAGCAGGAGCACGGCCGCGGGATGCTCTCGCTCTGCCGAGCGCAGCCAGCACTGAACGCGTTCCCGGAGCGCCTCTCCCGGCCCGGGGCACAGGGAACCGGGGGCACTCCGGAGCCCGCCCGCCTTTGTCCCCCCGGGGCGGCCCCGGGACAAAGCGCCGGGACCGCCGGGCTCCGGCCGGGCCGCGCAACAAAGGAGCGGAGCGGGGCGGACGGAGCAGGGGCTCGGCACGGCGGCCACCGGCACCGGGGGTACCGGCACCGCCGGGAGAGCACCCCGGGGCGGGCGGGAGCCCGCGGCGCTCCCCGGCTGTCCGAGACCGCCCGTCCCGCTCCATCTCCGCCGGCCGGAGCGACCCCCGGCCCGGCCCCGGCTCGCAGCCCCCTGGGCCCCGCAGCCCCCCCCCCCCGGGGGGGCCTCACCGTGCCGCGGGTCCCGCTCCTCCTGCCCGGCTGCGACATCGCCGCCGCCTCCGCCGCGGCCGTGCGGGGCTGCCGCGCGTGCCCGCCGCGCGTGCCCGCCTGCGTGCGCGCCCCCGCCCGTCCCGCCGCGCGCTCCCGCCCGCCGGGGCCGCACACACCCGTGGGCCCCCGGGGGAAAGGGCTCGGTGCCTCCGCCCCTGCCCCGCTCAAACCCGCGCCGCACGAATGGCCCCAGCGCCCGCTCCCGCCGCGGGCCGCAGGGACGGGACCGGACCGGACCGGAGCGGACCGGCCGGCAGGAGCACAGCCGGACCGGACCGGACCGGAGCGGACCGGCCGGCAGGAGCACAGCCGGAGCGGAGCGGACCGGAGCGGACCGGACCGGAGCGGACCGGCCGGCAGGAGCACAGCCGGACCGGACCGGAGCGGAGCGGCCGGCAGGAGCACAGCCGGACCGGACCGGACCGGAGCGGAGCGGCCGGCAGGAGCACAGCCGGACCGGACCGGACCGGACACAGCCGGACGGGTCCCCGCTCGCCCCCCCGGCGCGCTCTCGGCTCCCAGGGCGCCCCCGGCCCGGTTCGGTCCCGTTACCTGCCGGCAGCCGTCGGGCAGCGCGGCCGGAGCGGCGGCTCTCGGGGGCAGCGCGGCCGGGCCGGGGCCGGGTTCGGGGCTCGGTGCCGCGTCGGGGCTCGGTCCCGGGTGGCTGTCGCGGCGCTGCCCCCCGACGGGTGTTGCCGTTCCGGAGGCAGCGAGCGAGGCGAAGTTCAGCGTCTTGTTGTCGAAGGCATCCTCCACGCTGCAGAACATCCCGCCGCGCTTCTGCCGCGGCCGCGGGCTGCCCGCACCCAGCCCCGCAAAGCAGGCGGGCAGAGGCTCCTGCTGCCGCCCCGACATGGGCCCGGCACCCCGCGCTCCGCTCCCGCAGCCGCTCGCCCTGCCGAGGAGAGCCCAGCGCCGCGTTAAGAGCCGCCCAAGGACCCCCCGCCCCTCCCGGTGCCCATCCACCCGTGTCTGTCCCCACGTACGAGCGGGAGGTGACATCTCCCTGCGTCTGTGATGGCAGAGACAGCGCGGGCTCGGCTGCCCCGGGGTGAACGCCCCCCTCCCGAGCCCTCCCGGGCATCTCCCGGTCCCCCAGGGTGGCCGGTGTCACAGCCCAGCTTCCCCATCCCCTCAACCCCAAACCAGTTCATCTCATTTGAAAGTTTAAAACGGATCTTTTTAATTAAAAGTTGACAATAATTTATGTATTTTACAAAGGAATAGAAAGTCTCTCGATATATATCATAGGAATCACAATACAAAAATATCTGTAAAATTCTCTACTCGATCGCTCCAGCCCCTGTCTTTGGGCTGTCGGTTGCTGTCGCAGCACTGAACCCAACGTTCTGTATTTTGGATATGACTCTGGAGTAGGATTAGAGGACACGGGTCACGGCACGCCAGCCAGTGGACCAAAACCCTCCCTTTTCTCTGCATTACGTTTTGCATAAGTTTACAATAGTCCCTTTTTATAAACTGTACAGCAAATCATACAGGGTTTAATACACATATTCACACGACGATTTCCTGAGTCGAAGCTAAATCTGTTCCTGTGCGCGCCCGCGCTGCCGGCGAGGGGCACAGGCTGCGAAGGAGCCGGCGTCGGTCCAGGGGCGTTTCTCCTCCTGGTCAGGAATTCTGTCCACAAGCCATGTAAGGCACTCAAGGAATCACTGAAGGCTACAGATATTGTAGAGCAGAATACTGGAAATTACAGCCACATCCTCCAGCAGCTTGAACAAGAAGTCCATCCACGCCTGGCACACCCACGGCGGGGGGTTTGGGGCGAGGGGCGGCCCGTGGCACCGCTGCTCCGGCTGCTGCACCCCACACCGGGCACGGAGGGGCTGCAGGAGCTGCCCAGGCCCCTGGCACTGCCCCACCACGGTCCTGGGCACTGGGGATGGTGTTTGTGAGAGATGCACAGGGGCCACAGCGAGCAGGCAGCAGCCGAGACACAACACAGCTCAGCCTGGCCCAGGCCAGGAACAAACTCCTCACAGAGCCCAGCCTGGCCCTGGGCCACCAAAACTCCTCACAGAGCCCAGCCTGGCCCTGGGCCACCAAAACTCCTCACAGAGCTGAGCCCAGCCTGGTCCTGGGCCACCAAAACTCCTCACAGAGCCCAGCCTGGCCCTGGGCCACCAAAACTCCTCACAGAGCTGAGCCCAGCCTGGTCCTGGGCCACCAAAACTCCTCACAGAGCTGAGCCCAGCCTGGCCCTGGGCCACCAAAACTCCTCACAGAGCCCAGCCTGGCCCTGGGCCACCAAAACTCCTCACAGAGCTGAGCCCAGCCTGGCCCTGGGCCACCAAAACTCCTCACAGAGCCCAGCCTGGCCCTGGGCCGCCAAAACTCCTCACAGAGCTGAGCCCAGCCTGGCTCTGGGTCACCAAAACTCCTCACAGAGCCCGGTGGGATGTGGGCAGCGAGTGGGACCAGCAGGATCCTTCCCAGAGAGCGAGGGAGCACATGGATGGCAATCTCCTGTCTGTGCATTTAAACGGAGGAAACAGTTCTGAAAACATTCTTTGAGCCATTTTTTCTTTCCTATGTACAAAACTTCATACATATTTATAGTGACACAGAGATAAACACAATCCCTTATTTACACACAGACCTGTCCTGTACAATTTGCTTTGTACTTAAAACCCCCAGGATTAAAGAAGTTAATCAGAAAGCAGAACTGATATTTGAGACACATGAACACACCAGGCAAGAGCATGTCCTGAATGAAGAGCCATGAGATGGACTCAAGCCACTTCCTAACATGCCCTTTGTCACATCAACCACCACCTGCAGGGCTTCCAGGAAATACAGGATTTTAAGACATGAAGTATTTCAGTAGAACTCAAAGTAGACCCATTTTAGGCGTGAAGTGCAGAAGCAAAGATGCAGCTCATCCCAGAATCCCAGCACTGGTATTGGTATCTGGTAGAATCGGAGCTTGTTAAATCAATTCCATGATAGAATCATATGTTGATATCAAAATGCACAACCTTGGCCTTAAAACATCGTATCCCTTCAGTTCAAACATCACACTTGTCTGACCAACTCACTTCCTTCTGTTTCTGCAGCTGAGCTCCCTGTGCTGGGTTTAAACATGGTCGATGTACAAGTGCAGGAAGAGGTTGAAGAATTTCAGTATCAAGGGGTTTTCTTCACAGCTTTATCAACTCCAGCGGCACAGGTACCTACAGAATAAAATAAACACGAGGTTTAACTACAGCTGTGGTTCTCTCCTCCACATAGGATTTTTAATCCCAAAATCTACAACATTTCCATTCCATAGGTTGTGCTGGGTTGTGTTAAGCAGCTCTCAGTTAAGTCTAAGTTGGAGTAGGCTTAGCCAGTTCCTGTGTTTTCCCTGAAAGAGATAATTTATTAAATGTTAAATATACTGTTTTCTCTAGGCTGTGCCACACATCAAATCATTCCTTTTCCTTTAAGCAATACTCCCCTAGCAGTCTTGGGTTACAATCAGAATATGGTGATGATAGCGATGAATGACGAATTTAAAACATCTGACAGACTCTGCGGGGATGAGTTAATAACCCCGGAGCCGAATTCGCCCGGCTCAGGGGAGGAGATAAGGATGCGGTGGGTGGGAGGGGGCTGTGGCCCTGAGCCTTCCCGTGTGCCCTCCTTGGCCCCGTGTCCCTGTTCCCAAATCCCAAATCCCAAATCCCAAATCCCAAATCCCAAATCCCAAATCCCACCCTGCAGCGCCAGGGGGAAGGGAATTCCTGGGGAGCGCACTTGGGAAGCAGCACAGCCCAGCCCACGGCTGGAAAGGAGAATCCCTCATTCCCCGTCCCTTCTCCGTGCCCTGTTCCATCTCTCCTCTCCCCCTGGCCTCGGCAGCAGCTGAATCCCCTCCTGGCGCAGCCCCTGCGCTGTGCGGGGAAAGGATTAACCCTTCGCAGCCCGCCCGGCAGGGCAGAGAGTCCCGGACTGCCTTGGGCTGGAAGGACCCTGGAGCTCATCTCCAGCCCTGGGCAGGGACACCTTCCCCGGGCCAGGTCCTGCAGCTCAGGGGGCTCCTCTGTGCCCCCGGACACGGTGATGCTGCTCACAGGCAGCACCCCAGGAATTTCAGCAGCAGCTCCTGGGAAGAGACCGAGAGGTAAAGGGCAGAAGAGGAAGCGGGGGTGGCTAACACGGGATTTTCCAGATGCCGCTTTGCTTTAGAGCCCTGCCCGTCAGAGCCCGGAGCTCTGTCACATCTGGAGCTCCGGAGAGCTCGGGCAAAAGGCACAGTCACCCCTCCCTCACCCCGCCAGGGACAGGCAATTGTTCCAGAAAGCTGTAAAAATGGGACAAAGCTTTTCAACCGCGGTAACTGATGGAGCGCTAATATCTGTGCATCTGAGCATTCACGGCTTGTGGAAAACAGCGGCTTTGCTGACTAGAACAATGCAGGAATGTAATTCTTCAAAGATTACAGATCAAATTGCATGTGAGAAAGGAATCACAAAACCCCAGAATGGTTTGACCCCAAATCCCCCCCATCCCACCCAGCCATGGCAGGGACACCTTCCCCTGTCCCAGCTGCTCCAGCCCCAATGTCCAGCCTGGCCTTGGGCACTGCCAGGGATCCAGGGGCAGCCCCAGCTGCTCTGGGCACCTGTGCCAGGGCCTGCCCACCCTGCCAGGGAGAATTTCTTCCAAATGTCTGAGCTAAACTTCCCCTGTTTCAGTTTGAACCCATTACTCCTTGTCCTGTCACGACAGTTGATGAAGAACGATCACCTTCATCAGCACAGCCTCTTACCAAGGCTCCAAGGAAGGAGATGCATATTTACACATTCATCTTTATCTAGATATTTACATGCTTATTTTTATATAAATGTATTTATTTAGATATATCACCAGGGATCATGTGCCTGAGGGAGGCACCTGACAGCATCCTGGGCTGCTGGGAAAAGGTGGGACAAGTTTGGGGAGTAAGGAAAAGGCACCAAAACCACCAGACAGCTCTTGGACTGGCCAAGTTAATGCCTCACTGACCCTTAAGCAGAGTTACCAGCAGGTGAAGCCATGCTGGAGGTGTCTCTAAGGCAGCTCAGCCCTCTCTCCCCAAAGATTCTGCCTGGATGAGCCTGAGGTTCTTCATCACCTGCTAAACTTGAATCCAGCCTGGAATCCAGCTTGGGACACACCTTGGGGACATGGCTGCTGCCTGGGAGGTGTCAGTGGGACAATGAATCATTCCCTGGGATCCATGTGATGGGAAAGAGCGGATCAGAGAGCCCTTGACCATACACCGTGGCCTCGGGGGCTGGATCCCATCCTCACCTGGGACCCCAGAAGCCCCCACGAGGTGGGAATGCAGAATCCCTCATCTTCCCACTCATGCCCCATGTTGAGAGTAAACAGGTGGAATTTCATGTCCATGTACAGAACAGTGGGGTAGACTTGGCTTCCTTGCCTTTTCCCCTTCCTCTCCCACTGGATTCACACAGTTCAGGGACAGTTCAGGGACAGATCAGGGACACTTCAGGGACAGTTCAGGGACGGTTCAGGGACAGTTCAGGGACACTTCAGGGACAGTTCAGGGATGGTTCAGGGACGGTTCAGGGACAGATCAGGGACAGATCAGGGACAGTTCAGGGACAGATCAGGGACAGTTCAGGGACAGTTCAGGGACAGATCAGGGACAGTTCAGGGATGGTTCAGGGACAGTTCAGGGACAGTTCAGGGACAGTTCAGGGATGGTTCAGGGATGGTTCAGGGACGGTTCAGGGACAGATCAGGGACAGATCAGGGACAGATCAGGGACAGATCAGGGACAGTTCAGGGACAGATCAGGGATGGTTCAGGGACAGTTCAGGGACAGTTCAGGGACACTTCAGGGACGGTTCAGGGACAGTTCAGGGACAGTTCAGGGACAGTTCAGGGACAGATCAGGGACAGTTCAGGGACAGTTCAGGGACACTTCAGGGACAGTTCAGGGACAGTTCAGGGACAGATCAGGGACAGTTCAGGGATGGTTCAGGGACAGTTCAGGGACAGTTCAGGGACAGTTCAGGGACAGATCAGGGACAGTTCAGGGATGGTTCAGGGACAGTTCAGGGACAGTTCAGGGACACTTCAGGGACGGTTCAGGGACAGTTCAGGGACAGTTCAGGGACACTTCAGGGACGGTTCAGGGACGGTTCAGGGACAGTTCAGGGACAGATCAGGGACAGTTCAGGGATGGTTCAGGGAGAGTTCAGGGATGGTTCAGGGATGGTTCAGGGACAGTTCAGGGATGGTTCAGGGATGGTTCAGGGATGGTTCAGGGACAGATCAGGGACAGTTCAGGGATGGTTCAGGGATGGTTCAGGGACAGATCAGGGACAGATCAGGGACAGTTCAGGGGGAGCAGGTCACCAGAACAGGTGAGGCAGCAAATGCAGGCTGACACCTCAGCCTCCCCTGCAGCTGCTCCCAGGAAAGGCATGGGGGTGACATCGGGGGGACACTGGCCCTGGTCCCACCCCACAGGAACACGGGGCTGCAGGTGACAGCACCACCCCATCCTGCTGAACACCCTGCAGGAACACCCTGCTGAACACCCTGCTGAACACCCTGCTGAACACCCTGCAGGAACACCCTGCTGAACACCCTGCTGAACACCCTGCTGAACACTCTGCTGAACACCCTGCAGGAACACCCTGCAGGAACACCCTGCTGAACACCCTGCAGGAACACCCTGCTGAACACCCTGCAGGAACACCCTGCAGGAACACCCTGCTGAACACCCTGCTGAACACCCTGCAGGAACACCCTGCAGGAACACCCTGCTGAACACCCTGCTGAACACCCTGCAGGAACACCCTGCTGAACACCCTGCTGAACACCCTGCTGAACACCCTGCAGGAACACCCTGCTGAACACCCTGCAGGAACACCCTGCTGAACACCCTGCTGAACACCCTGCTCGTGCCTGCCCCACCTCTCCACAGCAGCTTTTGGGAACAGCCGCACAGAGCCCTGTCAGAACCCGGCTCTTGATGAATTTCCAGCTGTTCCCATTCTCCAGGTGTGTGTGGGAAGGGGAGAATTGTGGCTTGGATTTGAGGATGTGAGGATTTCACAGTCCCCTCCGGCAGTGACAGCCCCGATTTGCTGTACCCGGGGATGTTCACAGCATCCTCGTTTATAACAAGGAGCAAAGAGCCCCCCTGGTGATCGTCTTCACAAAAAGCCATTGACAGAACAGCATTTCCATCTGCTGCAGCACATCTGCATCAGGCCAGCGCAGCCTCAGTGACTTGGACAGGTTCTCCTTTCCTGGGGAGCTTTCTCTGGGATTTCTGCTGACCTGGAGCTGCAGAAATATCACTGGGCACCCCAACCCCCTCCTCGGCAGGGGCCATTTGCACAAACGTTAATTTACAAACAGAATGCAATCTTTAAAAAAGCTAACTTTATGATAGATTTTCCAACTGAGTCATTCTTCAGGCTAACACTGGGTTTGGTAAACTACAAAAATTCCTGTCATTATTTGCAAGAGCTCAGCAAGACCCAAAGTAAGGAGGGGAACCCTTCAGCTGTGATGAGGACTGAAGCTGCTCTGCCCAGGAGTGCTTTGGGGAATGAAAGGAGAAATGAATGATTATCTTTAAAAGCAGCTTGGTGGAGCAGGCTTTCACCCTGCCAGTCCCAGTGGAGTTTTCTTTCTGAGAGCAAGCTGAGGATGGAAGGCACTGTGGTCTTGAGGGGGAAGCACACAGGACACCAAATTGCTGCTGCTGCTGCACAAATTCACACTCCAAAAAAGCTCTTCTCTACTTCCCACAGAAATAGGAACACCCATAAAAATGATCTGAGGGAAGGCTGGATGGGACTTGGAGCGAGCTGGGATACTGGGAGGTGTCCCTGCCCATGGCAGGGGTGGAGTGGGATGACCTTGAATGTCCCTCCCAACCCAAACCACTCTGGGATTCTGTGCTGTGTGATACCCCTGCAGCAACGCAGCAGTGGGAGTTCTTCACTTGTAGAGAGGATAAATGAAAGGCTGGTCCCACACCCTGCCCAGGAAGCACAACCAAAAGCTCCTGCTCTAATGAACCAGATGTTTTGCTTAGAAGGAAAACCCCAGCTGCTCTGTGTCCAAGTGTTCTCCCCTGGGATTTGGCAAAACCGTGAAGGAGCAGCTCCTGCAGAGCCAGAGATGTCTGGGCTGAGCAGGGGGATGAGCGAGCTCAGAGCTGGCTGCAGCCTCGTCCAGCAGCAGCCAGACAGGCACTCCTGCCCCAGGGCCTCCATCTCATCCTGCCTCAGCCACAAATTCAGGCTGACATTGTCATTTCCCTGCATTTCAGTCTGCAGCAGCCCCTGAGACAGCGCAGCAGAAACGCCGTGCAAGGAGACACCCCACGCTTTTATACAAATTGACAAGTATTAACCCTCTGGAAATCTCCTCATTACTGCTGAGCCCAACCCTGCTCTGCACGGGAGAGAAACCTGCAGCATTTACAGCTCACTAAAAGGGAGTGAGAGCTCCTTATCCCCTGTGCCTTCCCAGGGATGCCTTTGCTCAGTGGCAGTCTCCTTGAAGGCCTGAATCTCCCCCACACCTCACTTTGAACAAGGATGTCTGGGGTCACCCTGCACAGCAAAGACTCGCCAATTAGCATTTTACTGCTGGAGCTCATTAGTGCCCCTGCAGAGGAAATCATTCCCAGAGTGCCTGAGTGCTCACACAAAATAAATAAATAAAATAAATAAACAAAATAAAATAAATGCTGCTCAAAATAAAGCCAGCATTTGTTACTGTATCCCTCTGAAATGTAACACCTAAATTACTGCAGTAAAACAGCAATAATTAAAGTTTACATCAAGACTCTGGTAATTTCAATACCAAATTCAGTATTTCCTTTGTTACCCCCTGAAGTATTTTAACCCAAGTGAGAGGGACCAGCAGGTGAGGGAGTTCCAGAGCACACAGAATCCCAGGATAAAGGGGTTTCCAGTGAGCAGCCCATCTTACCTGCCCGGAGCTCGGATCCCTTCCTGCCCTGTGCTCCTGGGGAACGGGACCTTGGCTGCCAGCAGCATCTCACTCCTGGTTCCTCGTGCCTGGCCCCACATTGCTGTGCCTGGCTGAGATCCCACGGGGTCAGTCACACTCTGGAATTTCTCCTGGATTTTCCCCTCTTCACCTGTTTTCCTAGAGGATTTTTTTCCTTCCTGGTTCCTGTGCCAGCCTCCCGGGCTCTGTGGGACTTGTGCTCCCCTTCCCCGAGGTGAGGACATTTTCCAGGTGACAACTTCTGCTCCCTCTTGCTGCCTCTCCCAGCCCAGTGCATGTGGATCAGGGATAATCTGCTTTAGTTCACTCTTTTCCAGGTTGAACGTTTTGCTGGGACAGTGTTAAGCCTTTTGTCGTTGTTCAGGGACGGCCAATTATAAATTATTGCATCAATTTTCTCGTCATGGTTTACTGACATTTAAAAAAAAAAAGTACAGCTTGAATTTCCTGAATGTTGCTTTAAGGTTTTTCCTAAAACTGGGCTTGTGGGATATTCAACAAAGCACGGGACATACCCTGTGCAACGAAGAAACACCTTGGAACAAACCACTTCATTTTCATTCATTTTCACTATTTTCATTCATATTCATCTTTTCACGAGCTGCTCCTCTGGAACACCTCCTACAATCTTCTTTCAGGACAGATTTTTGAAGAGCTGTGGGTAACAAACACGTGTGGCATACGAACAGGACACGGGCACTTCTGCACAGAAGCAATTTGCCACCTGCTTAGCAGGGAATGGGAATCAATTCAGCGTATCTGAATCAGTGGTGTGCTCCTGCCAGAGCCTGGCCAGCTCCAGGACAGGAGGAGCAGAGCTCCTGCCCTGCCCTGCTGGCTCAGTTCTGTCCTCTGCAATCCCCCCGGGGGGATTTCGGGGCTCACACAGCCCCCAGGTGCCGCAGCCTGCGCCTCCCATGGCCAGCAGCAGAGGGTGAGACACATCTGGGGGTGTGGAAAGGACAAAGTCTCCGTGTGGGGCTTGGGAAGCAGGGCTGTCCCTCCGGGAAGAACAGCAGGAGCAGCTGCAGTGGCCTCAGGGGGCTGAAACAAGAGAGAAACGGGAATCAAAGAAAAGCCCACCTGGGCAAAAATAACATTCACAAAACTTCTGTGAGCTCCTGTTCATAATTATCTGCTGAAATGTACACTGATAAAAAAGGGTTTGTGATCTATTCCATTTATGTTGTTACTGGGTAGTGCTTCCCTCCAGGCCATCCATGCTGTGGTCATTTCTGGCAGCACACACAGAAATATGGCAATTTATTTACATGGGAAAAGGGGATTCAGGGAGTCCCTGGGGCCCTATGGCACAATGCCTGGAGGAACACACCCTAAGAAATGCCACGTTCCCCCAAACCCACCTGGCTGCTGTCCTGGGGGCAGGACAGGCTCTCTAGATGTGCAGGGAGGATTTCCATGGGCCTCCAGCTGAGGAACCCCTGATGCAGCCAGAGGAATCACCCCACACTGGCTGTTTTCCCTGCCTTGATAGAGGTTTCCTTGCTTTTAAGCCTGCTTAATGTTTCCTTGTCTTATTTTTTCCTCCTCTAAAGAAGGAAATTCTGTTTGGCAAGTTTTTGCCTGCTGGTGTCCAGGTTTCACTTTTTTTAAAAGGATTTGGAGATTTCCATTTAGGCATTCTCTGGGATGCCCAAGAGACCCTTCAGTCCTGCTGATACAGCAAAAGGAAGGTTCTGATGCTTTATGAGGAGAGGAGGAGAGAGCAGAGGAGACCCAAGGGCTTACCTTGTGCATGTGGCCTGAAGAACTATGACCAAAGAATGAAAGCTAAAGAGAAAAATAAAAACAAAAATAAAAACTGAAAAGGGGAGAGAAGAGAGGAAAAAATGGAAGAGAAGAAAGAGATTAAGAGTTTACAGTGTGTTTAACTGAGAAATAAGCTGTGGTTACAGACAGAGTGCAACAGAACTTTCAGGTGAGAAGAAATATGGAGTGTGAAGTGAAGTCTGAGTGCTCAGGGCTCAGCTTGGCTCACGAGAGCTCTGGTGTCCCTTGGGCTGGTGCCAGGGATCCCCTGCCCCTCTGAGCCCAGCCAGCCTCAGCCAGGGCTCAGGGGAAACGGGGGGAAACATCAGCTGAGTTCTCCTGACACCTCCAAACCCCTGCACCCAGCCCTGCTGGGGTCTGGGCTGTCTCAGGTGCTGCTCCAGCTCAGCCCTGCTGCACCCGAGCGTGGCCATCCCCCTGAAGGGTCAGGGTTTAGGGTTAGGGTTAGGGTCAGGATTAGGGTCAGGGTTAGGGTTAGGGTCAGGGTCAGGGTCAGGGTCAGGGTCAGGTTTAGGGTCAGGGTTTAGGGGTCAGGGTTAGGGTCAGGGTCAGGGTCAGGGTCAGGTTTAGGGTCAGGGTTAGGGTTAGGGTCAGGATTAGGGTCAGGGTTTAGGGGTTAGGGTCAGGGTTAGGGTCAGGGTCAGGGTTAGGGTCAGGGTCAGGGTCAGGGATAGGGTCAGGGTCAGGGTCAGGATTAGGGTCAGGGTCAGGGTCAGGTTTAGGGTCAGGGTCAGGGTCAGGGTCAGGGTCAGGTTTAGGGTCAGGGCACTCTGGGGTGGGACACTCTGAGCACTTTGGGCTGTGACAGCTCCACAGCAGCAGCCACAGCTGAGGGAGGAGAGCAGAGCCCCTGGTTCCTGCTGGGAAAAGCTGCTCCATGCTCTCATGTCCAGGGGCTGACAGGGGAGGGAAGGAGGGAGCAAAACCCCCAGCTCCTTCCCCAGAGCTCTGCTGCCTGAGCCCTCGGCTCTGCCCCTGCCCAGTCCTGCACCCAAGGGCAGCAGGAAGGAAGGACTCCATTCAACCCAGTTTAACCAGTTCACCTCCCCTCCTCAGAGGGACTGGTGCAAATGGAAACTCTTTTCCTGGAGCTGTCCCCCTGTCTCACAGCACTACACACACGAGCTGTCTCTAAGGTTGTTTCCTTGGCCCAGGTGAGATGGAGAATGGTCACGTGCACACACAGCAGCTGTTCATCTGCATCACCTTACCTTTTCCTCTAACTCTTTTATTTGTCTTTTTTGGCCTTCAATTCTTTCTTCTAGCTCTTTAATTCTCTGTCAGATTTCAAATAAAAAAATATTTATTAACCAACCAAATACAGATGTACCCAGAAGATGCATTAGCTTGGGGGATATACATTGTATGTGCTGTGCTTCTACCAAGGATAAATCGGGCATTAAGCTGTAGGTGAGACCTCTGTGACTGTCCCCGTGTGTGACAAAGCCAGGAAAGGCACGATGCCCGTGTGCAGGGACATCCAAAGCCCCTGTCCCGGCTTGGGACAGCTCCAGGAGAGGCTGGTGCTGCCAGGCCCTGCCCCACACCCACCTGCTGTGCGTGCTGAATGAGCTCCATCCTCTCCCGCAGGATTTGTGCGTCCCTCTCGCGGAGCTCACTCATCACCTGCCGCTTCCATTGCTCCACCGCGCTCTTCAGCTTCTCCTTCTCCTCTTCTGAAAGAAGTTCGGAAATTTTGGCTCCAGCTTCTTGCTGCAGGGCATCATAGAGCATGGCTTCTAATTCCAGAATTTGCTAATCAAAAACAATATAAATCTGTCAGCTCGACCTTGTCCCTGGTTGGGTGAGGAGTTTGTGAGGAACTGAACATCCGACCCTGAAAGGCAACGGGAGCAGTGGAGGGCTGAGCCTCCCCCACAGCACAGCAAGGAAAATCCATCCAGAGGGAAAAACCTGCAGGCTGCCTTCATCCCATGGGGCTCCAGCAGCACGGGAACCGGGACAGCCTCTGGGCCCAGCTTAGCTGCCCCACAAACACGGGGGAGTCACCTTCTCCTTCCTGGGGATGGGAGGTGGCCGTGGGGAGAGGAGGGAAAAGGAAAAAAACTAAAGGAAGGGGGAAAGGAAGAAGGGAGAGGGAAAAGGGAGAAGGAAAAATGTGAAAAGGAAGAGGGAGAAAGGAAAGAGGTTCATAAAAGACTCATTTTGTGAGTGACAGATGTTTTGGACATGTATTTTTCAGCTGCCCTTTCCCAGCTATCCTGCAGCAGCACCAGTCCATGCTCCTGCCAGAAGGAACAACTCCCTGCCGTGTGTGTGCAGCATTTTGTAGCACCCAGTGGAAAATGCCTCAGGGGAAGACATTCCCAGCCCCTCCTGTGGCAGAGCTGGCAGCTCCAAGGGGGTTTGTGCCCAGGAAATGTCCCTGTCCTGTAGCTCTGCTCCTCTGGGCTCACCGAGATGGAGAGGAATGGAATGCAGGAATGGACTGGCCACGCTGCCCTGGCCACTGAGCCTGGCTCCCTCCTGGAACTCAGGATAAAGGCTGTTCCCCCAGGCAAGCCCAGAGCGAGCTGAAATTTATTCCAGTTTGATCCAGAGCAGGAGAAAAGGCAGCAGCTGGTGGCTCCTCTGCACACCCCTCCCTGAGCTGGTGACATCTTGCAAAGCTTTCCATGGCCTCAAGAGAACCCCACTGCAACAGAATCATGGAATTGTTGAGGCTGGAAAAGCCCTCAAAGTCCCCCAGCAGTGCCAAGGCCATCACTAACCCCTGTCCCCAGGTGCCACATCCACACAGCCTTTAAATCCCCACTGGCTCTGCTGGGGTCATTCAGCTCAATTCAAAACCACAGCTGAGGCTGCTGCTGGTGTTTGGGTCCCAGCAGAGCCAGGGGAGCAGAATGCTCCCAGCAGAACAGCAGCTGCTGAACTGGTGAGAACTGGTGAGAACTGGTGAGAACTGGTGAGAACTGGTGAGAACTGATGAGAACTGGTGAGAACTGGTGAGAACTGGTGAGAACTGATGAGAACTGGTGAGAACTGGTGAGAACTGGTGAGAACTGCTGACCCTGCAGTCAGTGCTTCTGCCTGCTAATCATGCTGGCTCTGCCCCAGGGGGATCACGATTAGCTGCTCCTCATCTCCAGGGGCACAAAGGAAACGTGGAAATGAAGTGAATGTTATAAAGCAAAGGAGCTTTTTCCACTCCAATTCCAGGGCAGAACAAAGCTTCCTTTGCTGCTTTCGGGCTGCATTTGTGCCCTGGAGCAAAGCTGTGCCTGGGACATGTGTGGTGCCTTCAGAAAACACAGGAAAATGTAAATAACCCTCAGCCCCCCGTGCCTGTGCACACTCTGCACTCAGGGCTGCCCGTGAGCACACACAAACTGACAGAGCAGATGGAAACACAGAGCCCCAGCCTGGCCCTTACAGGCCATCCTGTTCCATCCCCTGGGCAGGGAAATTCCACTGAGGGGTGTTCCAGGGCCCAGACCACAGCTCAGGGGGCTTGTGTGCTTCCCAAGGTTTCCAAGATACAGCTCAGAATTCCGCAAAATCAGTCCTAAAAATCACCCACAGGACAGAAAATGTATGGAGCAAAAGCTCCCCCAAATGGTCCAAGACACAAGTAGACAACAGGATGCATAAACAGAGGAATAGAGAAACAGAGGCATAAATACTCATTGCTGCTCAGAAAGTGTAACTGAGCTCTAGGTTTATGTACAACTGGAAAAATGAGATAAACTGAGAGGAAGCTTTATGCCTTTTGTGGATATATATATATATATATATATAACCTTTCTCTCATTGATGGAAACAAGACAGCTGCTGGCTGCAAAGATGGGTGAAATGCCATAGGGTCAGCTAATGCTGAACCTGACTTAAAAGCTGTTTCATTTCAAATTTATACTTCCAGCTGCTCTGGTTACGGAGAGTGTAATCCAAAATCCTTGGATTTGCCTAGGCCAAAATATCTTTTTTTAAAATGTAAGACAAATTACTGAAAACCTGATTTCCTTATTGGTCCTTTACTGAAACTTTGTCTGAATCTAAAGTCATGCTGAGTAAGTCAGCATTCATGTCCTAACCCTGCAAGGGCCTCTGGAACCCAGGAATTCTGTTCATGAGGAAGTTGTGGCTAGCTGAGGGAGAGGATTTGCTGAGCTCTCGTGCCATGCAGCCCTGGGGACACTCCACAGCAGCACTGCCCGAGGCAGAGTTTCCTCACAGCACACATGGATTAGTGAGCTAATCCAGCTGTCCTAACTCAGCCACCACTGGAAACCCTCACCTTGTGAGCCTGGTCCAGGGACTGCTTCCTGAAGTCCAGCTCATCGTCCAGGTAGCCCTTCTGCTTGCTGAACAGCTCCTGGGGACCAAGCAAGGGGCTGTCAGTGACCAGCCCCAGGGCCCTGAGCCCTCCCTGGCCCTCCCCGGTACCTTCTCGTTCTCCAGGTCCAGCATCTTCTGCTGCAGGGCAGACTCTGTCACCTCGATCTGCTGGAGCCACTGAGGAGCAGAGAGCAGAGCCCAGCCTGAGCCCAGCCTGCCCTGGCACCTGGGCACTGCCAGCCCTCACAGCACAAGCTACACAGCAGAATTAACTGCAGCACTGAGCTGGTTTTCTGTCTGCTGCAGATGGAGAAGAGCCCAGTTCCAAAGGCTGTCCCTTCCCCTGACCCGGCTTGGTGAGCTCAGTAACATTTCACACTCTGCCTGCTCTGCTGCCCTGTCCCGAGCTGGGACACAGCCCAGCCCAGCCCCAGCTGCAGCTCCACAGCTCTGGGGACAGCTGTCCCCTCCCTCAGCAGGGATGCTCTCAGGCACAAAGAGGTGCTGTTACCTTTTCAGCCAGTGTGAGGACAGTCCTGGCCTGGATGATGACCACCTGCTCTTCGTTGGTCAGATTCTGCACCAAAAGCAGAGCACAATTACAACAAATCCCAGGCTCCTGGTACTAACCTGCTACTTGGCCACTGCTGTTCAAACACATCTGAAATTAAATATTTCTGAGGAACAATAAACTGAGGCAGAGAAAATTAATACTATAATACAAAATCACTGTAAAAGCCATTGTCACTATTCATTACCAATCCTTATCATACATAATTCTTCCCAAATTCTTGTATTTACCAAAAAGAAAAGGGACACTGGATCTATCTGCACCCAAGAGGGAATAAACACACACAGGCACAGGACAAGATCAAGCTCAGCACAAAGAGCCACGGGGAGAAGAGATGCAGTGATCATCCCAAGCACCATCCTCACTTTGTGCAGCCAAGTGATGATTTTGGGAGGCATTTATTGAGATCTGGCTATTCCATCCATCTTCCGTTGCTTTCTCAAAAAAATAAATCAAAGTACAGGGACTGGGCTGTGCATTTCACCCCAAGCTTCTGTGTGACCAGAGGTGCAGCAGGAGAAGGGCCCTGGGTCCCGCTTGTGTGGGGACCCTGAGTCAGTCAGGGGAGGGGCTGGGCAGGGTGCTGCAGGCTGGGACGTGGCAGTGCTGTCCTGCAGGGACTGCATCAGGGAATCCTGGCGTGGTCTGGGCTGGAAGGGACCCCAAATCCCCCCCATCCCACCCAGCCATGGCAGGGACACCTTCCCCTGTCCCAGCTGCTCCAGCCCCAATGTCCAGCCTGGCCTTGGGCACTGCCAGGGATCCAGGGGCTGCTCTGGGCACCTGTGCCAGGGCCTCACAGCCTCAGGTATTTACAGTTCTGGCTGTGCCAGGTTGTGCCATGGTCCTGGGGGGTGTTTTACCTGGGAGAGCTGGGGCAGCCCAGGGGCAGAGCTGTGGGAACAGAGGGGACCCTTCTGCAGCCCCAGGGCTGGGTGGGGTCCCCAGGAGGGTCCTGGGGGGGCTGGGGGCTCTGAGAGCTCAGGCTGGAGAGGGGCTCTGCTCTCCTGGGCCCCTCACAGCCCTGGGGCTGTGCTGACAGAGGAGAGCACAGGGACACAGCCCGTGTGTGCCTTCCATGTGCACAGCTGTGTGTGCAGTTACTCACTGCCACCTGCTGAAGGAGAAACACTTGCAAGTTTCTTATCATTTGCTTCTTTTCACGCTGCTGTGTTGACTTCTCGCTTAATATCCCAGTTACTATCAAGGGTTAATGGGGTATTAGAGAAACTCAAAGCACACAGCTGCTGAAATGCAAAAGCAGAGCAAATGCAGAGCAGGCAAATCGAGAAACCATGTGTGACCAGTGGCCAGAAAGCACCGAACACCAACATTATTCCCCAAATAACAGGAACAGCAGAAGCACTATGGTGACACCGAGCCCCTGCGTTTCACTCTTCAGCTGGTAGCAAAACCTTCAAATGCCAGAAAATGCTTTGCTCGTGGCCTTAAGCAGGGCAGGACAGGCTGTGCAGCACCAAACCAGGCAGCTTTGCTCACTCCACAGCACGACAGGTACTCCCCAAAGCATGCACAATTTATTAAAGGAACATACACTTACGGCGTTATCCCCTAAAATGTCCAACTTTTTCATCAGCTCTGCTACTACAATGTCCTGGCAAGAGAGAAATGGAGAAGCAGGAGTCAGCACAGAGCACCTGGTGTTGCTCAGGGAGAGGAGGACGGGAAAGGAGCGTCCCTTACTGTTACACCTTCGGCCTCGCAGTACACCTGCAGAGGGCTCTTCCCCTCCGTGAAGGGGCCGTGGTGGAAGTTGATGGCAGGGGACCTCCTCTCCCTCTCCTGGAAAGACAGTAATGCCTGGGTTACCCCCTCGGTGTGTCACAGCACGGCACCGGGGGATGCTCTGCGTTGGAAGGGCCCCTAAAGCTCATCCCGTTCCAGCCTCCTGCCAGCACCCCCAGCAGCCCTGCCCGTGCCCCTGGTGTGTGTGGCTCTCCTCTGGCAGGAGCCCCTGTCCCTGCAGAGCACCTGCCCGGGCTGGGGCTGCCACCCTGCTCACCTCCAGCTCCAGGATCCTGAACTCCAGCAGCTCGTTCTGGTCCTTGGCGTCCTGCACGTCGTGTTTCAGGCGAGCCTCCTCGGCCTCCAGCAGCTTTATCTGCCAGAGGGGAGGGCAGAGCGCTCAGCACCGCGGGCAGCAGCGGCTCTGAGCCCACCCTGGGGACAGCCCTGTGCCCAGGTCACCCATGTACCTTGTGCCAGGGCACTGCTGTGCCACAGGGATGTCCCCTGGTCACTCATGTACCTTGTGCCAGGGCACTGCTGTGCCACAGGGATGTCCCCAGGGTCACCCATGTCCCTTGTGCCAGGACACTGCTGTGCCACAGCAGCGGCTCTGAGCCCACCCTGGGGACAGCCCTGTGCCCAGGCCACTCATGTACCTTGTGCCAGGGCACTGCTGTGCCACAGGGATGTCCCCAGGGTCACCCATGTACCTTGTGCCAGGACACTGCTGTGCCACAGCCCTGTGCCCAGGGTCACTCAGCACCTTGTACCAGGGCACTGGTGTGGCACAGGGATGTCCCCAGGTCACTCATGCAGCAGGACACTGCTGTGGCACAGGGAAAGGCCAGAACCCCACTTCTGGCAGGTTTATAAGGATCTCATACTAAACATGAACTACTTCCAGCAGGGCTGTGCCCTACAGGTTTGAATATTGCACCTTCTGTGTGCCTCAAGACACAAACATTATTTGAATAATACAAACAGAAAAGCTGAATACCTTTTCTACCAGTTCCTGATTTCTTCTGTACAATGCCTGCTTCTCCTCAATCCACTTCATGTCCTTGGGAAGGAAATGAACAACGCTGCAGGTGAAGCTGCAATGTTCAGCAGCAGCACAGCAGCAAGAATTTCACTGATTCTCACATACAGGGGGACAGAATAATGACAGCTGTGAAACTGTAAGGCCATTACTTCCTAAAATAACTTCCTCAGCTAAACTTGTCCATATAATTTTACAGCTCTGTAGTACACAAATGGCATTAAAACATTCCAGTGATTAAAAAACTCTTCCAGGTAAAATCTGTTTTGCGTTAAAAGAGACATTTCCAACTATGTGTTTGCTATCAAATTTCTGTTTTGCTAAATACAAATTACATACTTCTGCAGATCAGGCAAACTAAACTTTATTTGGAAGCTAATCTCTTAGTTTGAGGAATATATAAAACCCACAGACCCCAGAATATCGTTTATCAGCAAGAACAACAATAAGAGCTTAAGCTGGGAAGGCAATGATTGAATTATTTAATATTTTATTGTTCTCAAAACCACTTTCTGTTTGCTTTTTGTTGTTGTTTGTTTTTTGTGGCATTTTGTTGATGGCTTTTTTTGCTTTGTTGTGTTTGGTTGTTGGGTTTTCCTGTCTGCAGAGGTGGCACACAAGCTGTAAGCAGCCTGGGAACCTTCCTGGTCCCCCAGCAGAGAGGTGGGGAAGGGGCTGGGGAAGCATTACCTGTCCCTGCTCAGCCAGAGCCTTCTCCAGGTCTTCTATCTGAGCCTGGGAGCGGTGAATTTCTGCTTGGAGCTGCTCACGTGTCTGTGGGATATGAGAGAGAAGTGAAAAAACCCAAAAAATCAATACAGAACAATTGAAAAATAAATTTAAAAAGAAATCAAACTTTCTCCAAAAGACCAAGCCTAATGCAGTTACAGAAAATATTTAAAACACCAAATGCTTTTAACAAATGATTTTGAAAGTTCTTTGGCAGAAGAAATTTGCAGCAGAGCACAGAGTATCAAATAATCAAATGTAATCAAATCAAGTCTGGGAGACAGGATTAATGATTTTGAGATTTAACTCAAGATTAACAAAAGGGCAAAGCAGAGCTGGCTCCTCCCAGCTGGTCCTGGCAGGCTGCAGTTCCCTTTCTCCAGGAGAAGAAATGGAAACTATTATGGCACAATTCTGGGCATGCCTGGTTCCCTTCAATTTGGGGCACATTGAACTCTTAGAACAGATCCCACATTACAAACTGGCAAATTTCTTTGTGCCTTTGGCGCCTTTCCCATGACTTAGAACCTCATCTATGATTCAGTCATTTAGTGCCATATCTCTTCCATACCCATGTCTCATTTTTTACTGCAGCTTATTTAAATAGAACTGACATTCCTCTGCATGTTTTCTGGAGAACAAATGTGATTACTGTAAGTTGTTTTATTTGTTCCATACTTTCATAGAACATTTTCTTTCCTTGAACCATTTCTCTGCTACTTATCCCGTTATTTACCCTGGAAGGGATCTTGTTTCTGTGACCTGCACTGGGGCCTCCTTTGGTTCACTATGAGAAAACTAAAATCCAGTCCCTCTCCCAGCTGGGCATGCCTTGGCTCACTGGGGTTTTGTTTCCAGGTGCAATCCCTGATGTTTCAGAGTAGATGTTCATTCTGGGAACAGCTCTGGGAATGTCAATTTTCGTGCATTACACCTTGGCCCACTCTAAATGCTCCTGATAACATCTCGACAGAACAGATGTAGGAACAAATGAAGGCTCTGCAGGCACATTTCTCCTGTTAAACAGTAAATTTGTCCCCTTCCCCTGCACTCACCCTTGCAGCCATGACCCATCCTGCCAGCCCTTCAGAGAATCCTGGAATGGTTTGGGTTGGAGGGACCCCAAATCCCCCCCATCCCACCCCAGCCATGGCAGGGACACCTTCCCCTGTCCCAGCTGCTCCAGCCCCAATGTCCAGCCTGGCCTTGGGCACTGCCAGGGATCCAGGGGCAGCCCCAGCTGCTCTGGGCACCTGTGCCAGGGCCTGCCCACCAGGAACAATTCCTCTGGAGCTCCTCGGAGCACACAACAAGCTCCTGACAAAAGCAGCACCTCGGGCCGGCTGCCCAGAGCCACGGGAGCTCTGTGAGGCAGACAGGCAGAATAGCACAGGGCACTCTGCAATTTAATTAACAGAAAAATCTCAGCTATAAGCCTTCTAAACATTTTATGAGGAATCATGTAATCTCTCAGAGCCCAGAAGGAATTAAAGACCACGCATTATATATTTAAGGCTATCTGTCCTAATTCTTTCTAGAAAAAGAGCTTAACTTTCAAGGATTTCCCATGAAAAATTCTCCCTGGATTTCCCTTAAAGTGGTCAGAGGTGAAAAGCCCGAGCTGCAGCCGTGGTGGAATCTCAGCAGCCCCTCCCAGGGAGGCTGGCAGGAGTCACCGAGCCCGGAGCTCCAGGTGAGCTGCAGAACAACCTGAGCAGGGACCCTCGGATCCCCCAGCCACCCTCCCGCTTCCAAGCCCTCATTCCATGAAATATGAGCCATGCAGACCTTAACCTCTCGCTCTGCATCCAGGGTGCCCCCGACCTGCTCCTGCAGCAGGGCGTAGGCGCGCTGCAGCGCCTGGTACTCCATGGTCAGCTGCCGAAACCGCAGCTCCGTCTCCTCCTTGGCCATGCCCTGCCAGCACAAAAACACAGGGGATCAGCTTTGTTTCCTCTGAAAAGTGACAAAATCACCGCTTTGGAAGCGCAATTTGGAAGCATGGTACCTAAACTCTCCCCTCCATCCCCTACACATCTCTCACCTCCAGGAAAGGCAATACAGAAATAA
This sequence comes from Pseudopodoces humilis, assembly GCF_049639895.1. Taxonomy (NCBI): domain Eukaryota; kingdom Metazoa; phylum Chordata; class Aves; order Passeriformes; family Paridae; genus Pseudopodoces; species Pseudopodoces humilis. Next base: position 35,735,869 of record NC_142208.1, on the reverse strand, counting down.
AAAGATAATCCCTGCTTTGGAAAGATAAAAGCTTACCTTCCATATAGCACACTAATGACTGCACCAGCCTTTCTTACTGGAACAGGGAAAATCACCACGTTAAAGTTAAAAATGCAGCTTTCTTTAACAACAAAAGGTTTTCAATTTGGAAAGGAAACCAAGCCTGACAGCCTCACTCAATTATTAAAACACGAATCCAGAGTTAATAGTTGTAGAAGTGGTGACAGCAACATGAAAGGAGCCCTTCATCTTCTTCACCCTCCTTACAACATCCAGTATGGAATGCTTTCATGTCAGGCTGAGAGGAATATTTCACTCAAACGGAATCACACTGCTGGGTGCATGCATCACCTTCCCACTGGCTGAACGGGGGGAGGATGGCAGCACAGGAATGGGAGCACACAGGCTCACAGCTACACAAACACAGCCAGATTTCCTGCAGCACAGCACAGCACAGCACAGCACAGCACAGCACAGCACAGCACAGCACAGCACAGCACCAGGTACCTTCCCTGATGGAGTGAGGGATTGGGCAGGTTCCCTTTAGCAATTCCACACCTGCAGTGTGAAAAGGCTGCACATCATCAGTGGCAATTTGTGTTTATTACAAGATTCTTGTTAAGCCCAGAGCTGTGTAATGGTCCAGTGATCTGACACACACTGGGGAATGCATTTCTGGGGAAGCCCTGGCAAATACTTGGAATAATCCCTTTAATTTGTATTACATTTGTGTGCTCTGCTCCCAGAGCCTCCGGGAGCCAGCCAGGAGTCAGCATTTCCCTGGAGCCCAGAGCTCCTGGGGAACATTCCCTTCTCCTTGCACAAACACAGACCTTGCTGCTCTGTGCTGAGCTTGGCTGGCCCAAATGACACATGCCAAAATCTGCAGCCAGGCGCAGAGTGAACACATCTAACAAGGGCTGTCCAATTTCTCCGTTTTTCAGACTTGCAGACCTGCCAGAAATTCAATATTCCTAGGATATGAGATTTCCAGCTTGGCTGGAAGTTGTGAAATTACTGAAGACCTAAGATTTAGAGATACTGACCAACATGCACAGCACCAAATTCAACAGAAATGTTTCATTTTGTGGTCTGAGGTGACAGAACGATAGAACAGATATGAGAGATGATATGAGAAATGATGCAACAGAGCAGGAACTTCATTCAAAGCCAGTATCAAGGGTACAAGCAAACCAAGAGGGATTTTTGAGGATTACCTCTTCCAGGTCATCCTCAGGCGTGCAGGGGGTCTGGTCAGTCCGGTCCGTTTGGTAGGAGATGGAGGAACCATCAGACTCCAGGGAAGCCTCCTCATCATAGCCATAGAACGTCTCCACCACTGGCTTCTGACAGAGAGCAGGGTCAGGGAGCCCAGGGAGCAGCCCTGGCACCTGGACAGACTGCCCTGGGGGCTGGACACACTGCCCTGGCACATGGACACACTGCCCTGGCACATGGACACACTGCCCTGGCACATGGACACACTGCCCTGGGGGCTGGACACACTGCCCTGGCACATGGACACACTGCCCTGGGGGCTGGACACACTGCCCTGGCACATGGACACACTGCCCTGGCACATGGACACACTGCCCTGGCACATGGACACGGCTCCTGCAGCAGCCCCAGCTCCAGGTGCTGGCAATTCTCGCTCTGCTGCTCTTCCAGAACCAGCCCAGTCCTTCACACATTTATTTATCAAATCTTTCACCCCATGACAGAGCTCAAACGGTACCTGAAACCATCTGAATCCCTGAACTGGCACACTTGTGAGATCTCCCAGGCCCTCCCTTTTAAAATGCATTTTCCTTCCAGTTTCTCTATGGCTAAGCACTCTTTTATTTTGAATGTTCACCTCAGCACGAGGGGAGAGCTCTGCACTGAAATCTCTTTTAATCCACTGCCAGCAGCATGGTGTCCCTCCTGTCAGCACCACAGCTTTCACATGAAAAGTTAGATCTTCAAAAAGTATTCTACTTGAAGTTAATCACCACAGCAGCATGTCTATGGTTTGAAGAAATCCAGTTTTCCACTCAAAGCTGTGTTTTGTTTAAAGGAATGGTGGTAAAGAAAGATTTACTGTAAATGCTTGAAAGTCAAAGACTTCACAGATCTACAGATATTTTTAACTGATAATTTACAAAAAACATATCCAGATTTTGGCCTTTGGTTTTAATTTGCAGTGAGTAACTTTTGAAGGAGAATCCCAGAATGTGGAAGGGACACAATGTGGGAGGCTCCAAACCCCAATGTCCAGCCTGGCCTTGGGCACTGCCAGGGATCCAGGGGCAGCCCCAGCTGCTCTGGGAATTCCATCCCAGCCCCTTCCCACCCTGCCAGGAACAATTCCTGCCCCAAATCCCATCCAGCCCTGCCCTCTGGCACTGGGAGCCATTCCCTGTGTCCTGTCCCTCCATCCCTTGTCCAAAGCCCCACGCAGTGACTCTCTGGAAGGCCTGGACGTGATTTTCAGGATGACAGGAGCTATCTCCCATCGACCTCAATTAGTTATTCATAGATTCATTAGCTCCAGCCTCAATCTAATTCTGCATCCCTGGATCACAGCACGCTGGCAGCCCCTGACATTAAACCTTGCTGTGACATTTTAGTGTTAATATTTACAGTAACACCCTGCCAAGCCCTCATTAACCAACATTCCCTTTTCCCTGAGCTCTAACCATTGCTTCCCTAACCAGCAATTTTCACATGTTACTAAACTCCATCATGAATTATTCACAACATACACATGTTTGCAGGCAGCACCATTAGAAGATCATTTGGAGATGTGTTAATTCATAAAATGTGTCTCCTCTTAAGACAACCACGTCCCACCAAAGTCCCACAGGGTAAATGCAGAGCATGAAAAGGCTCAGGATGCTCCATGCAAACAGGACCCCTGTCCCCCTCCTTAAATATCCCAAACCAGTCTGGGAATGTCCTTGAAGCACAGCACCCAAGTTTAAGTTTAGGACCCATGTGCAGACCCTTAAGGGGAACCCTGCCTGAGCACCCCAGCATGTCACCACAGAAGGTTTTGTTTTTTACCTTAGGAATTCTTGTCATTTTTTTCCTTTGCTTCCTGAACCTTAGCAGCTTATCCCGTTCCTGCAAGAGTCAGGGACACGTGTTGGCTGTTTGCAGAGAGCAGTTATTCCAATCAACCACGGCAGTACAAGGAAGCAGCAGACAGGAATTCCCTGCTGGCCACTGTCCCACACTGTCACCAGCCCGGGGTGGGTCACTCCATCTTTCAGGCTTGCCACAGACAGCTGGAAATTGCTCTTTATGTCCATGGAAATCAAACTAAAAGCAAGCTGGTGATCAGCTTTGTGCTGAGAGTTTGTGTGTGCCCTTGGAGCTGCCCCAGGGGTGACCATGGCACTGCAGCCCTGGCTCTGGTGGCCCTGGAAGCTGCACACACCCAACAGCCCCACTGCTCACGTTCCAGGGCCTCTGAACTCGGCACCTGCAGGCTCAGCTCCTTCTCTCAGGACCTGCAGGTTCCCCGTGCCTCTGGAGTAAGGTTTGAGTATTTACTGCTGCCAACAGTTTTTCCAGTTGGAGGAAATAATAGAATAATTAAATTCCAGGTCGGAGGGATGTTAAATATCACCTCCTTTCACCCCAGCCATGGCAGGGACACCTTCCCCTGTCCCAGCTGCTCCAGCCCCAATGTCCAGCCTGGCCTTGGGCACTGCCAGGGATCCAGGGGCTGCTCTGGGCACCTGTGCCAGGGCCTGCCCACCCTGCCAGGGAAGAATTTCTTCCTCCTTATGGAGTTATGTTGATTTTTTACAGATTTTTTACTCAGAAAAACGTCTCTGTTCTGGACTTGTGAAACCCAGGACTGCAGAGAGGGAAGCTCTGAGGGGACCCCCTGAGCTGTTTCATTTTAGCTGCTGGGCACAGGGCTGTGGTGGCACTGGGGACACCGACACGTGCTGCTGCCTGTGGCCCTTCCCAAGGCCAGCAGCAGGACAATCGAACTCTGCCTGCTGATGGGAACAGCACAGCCCATCAATATCCATCCCTGCTGTAACCCCACAGCACAGGCATGGGGCAAGGGGCAAGGGCAGGGCTGGCCATGACACAAAGCCAGGGGTAGCCAGAGTGAAAAAATGCAGTTCCAAGGTGACAGAGCTGCCCTGGAGATGGGGACACTTGCTCCTGGCCATCAGGGAAGGTGATGGGATTAAAGCCTTCCCACTATCACTGTGCTTTTCTCAGGTGAGCAACTGCTGGTAAAAAATCTGCTCTGAGGAAACCCCTGGGTCAGCTCACTGCTGAGCACAGATGGAAGGGAGAATAAGTATTATTGTACCCTGCCTGCTTTCCATGAACAGAAATTTAAAGCGTGTACAGATGAGGAGGAAGTTAACATCACTCTTACCATGACACTCTTCACATAGCCAGCAGTCTCCAGGGTCTAATGAAAAAGAATGAAATAATGTCAGTAACTGGACAGGCTTAAAAAGAAAGGGAAGAAATAAAAGCTATTTTCTAGAGAAGTATCATGATTTTGGTGTTTACTGTTTCCAAGGGCTGGGAACATGGTTAGAATGAAGCAAATCCCAGGAGTGCAGAGCACCCCCTGCACACAGGAATGAATCTTCAGCCCTGCTGGTGTCTGCAGCTGAAGGAGCTCGGGCAGTTTCCCTCCCAGATCTGGCCACCAGCACATGTAAGGACATGGTTCTCTCATGCCAGGCCAGTGCAGATTGAAAGGGTTTTCCCAAGCACCACACCACAGATAATTTATATTACTGCTAAGCACAGAAATGCCTGCCAGGTTCCCCTGCTCCCAGAGCCCCCTCAGCTCCAGAGCCTCGGGTACCTTCCTTGGGGTCACTCTCACGTCAGAGCAGCACCTCCCATCGTACCTTGGAGAGCTCATCAATGATGTTTTGCTGCTCAATAACTTGTAGTCTCAGGAAATCCACTTCCCTTTCTTCCTGGCTGTGGTCAAGGTCATTTAGGGAGCTTGGTCTCCTTATTGCTCCAGTTCTTTGCCTCTAGAATCCAAAAACCACAAGGCAGAAAAGAAAATGTTCAGGAGGCTTTGCCAGGGACTTGTCTGGCCTTTCCCTTTACAGCAAGAGGAGCATCTCTCTAATGCTTGCCCTGGCAGCTCTCCTGCTCCCTTTTTGCTGAGCCTCACATCCGGGCTCCAAACGTGCCAGATGGTCCTGCTCCCCCAGCTGGAAAAAGGAGCAGAGTCCCAAGGGCAGCTTTCCCAGGGACTGTGAGGTGGCTCTGGCAGGAGAGCTGAAGGTGAATCGTACAACACCAGATCAGTTTGGGTCGGAAGGGACCTTGCCAGAATGGAACAGTTTCCCATGGAACCTGCAAGTGTGGGCCAGTGCCTGCCTCCCTCAGCCTGCCCATCCCCAGCCCCATCCCCAGCTCCATCCCCAGCTCCAGCCCCATCTCCAGCCCCAGCCCCATCCCCAGCCCCATCCCCAGCTCCATCCCCATCCCCAGCTCCATCCCCATCCCCATCCCCAGCCCCATCCCCATCCCCAGCTCCAGCCCCAGCCCCATCTCCAGCCCCATCCCCAGCCCCAGCCCATCCCCATCCCCAGCTCCATCCCCAGCCCCATCTCCAGCCCCAGCCCCATCCCCAGCCCCAGCCCCATCCCCAGCCCCAGCCCCATCCCCAGCCCCAGCTCCATCCCCAGCTCCAGCCCCAGCTCCAGCCCCAGCTCCATCCCCAGCCCCAGCTCCATCTCCAGCCCCAGCCCCATCCCCAACTCCATCCCCATCCCCAGTTCCAGCCCCATCCCCAGCCCCATCCCCAGTTCCAGCCCCAGAGCCAGCTCCAGCCCCAGTTCCAGCTCCCACCCTCTCCCAGTAGCACAGGCACTCACCATCGCAATATTTTCCTGCGTCACAAATTTCAATTTATTCTCCATTCGACGTAAGGCATGTGACAACTCCTCATTCTTCCTGCTGAGGCGCTTGTTTTTGTCCAAAATGGGCTTATACTGACTTTCTGCTTCTCTGAGACGTTTCAACTGAAAGATGAAGAGAAAAAGAACACCTCTGGAGCTTTTTCATCAAATACATTAACTATGCTCTGTAACTATCACACTAGAAGTATTTTCTCCTGATACAAAGCAGAACTGATCAAAAACTCTTGGGACTTTCCACTGGGAAGAGAGCATTCCTACATGAGAAGATATTCTACCTGAGCAGCAAGTGTTCAGGGTGGGTTCAAAGGTTCAAACTTATTTTTGAAAAGAAATAAACACAATTTGAGCCGATGCCGTTGTTGTACGAGCCAAGAGGGGAGGGAGGCGGCACAGCCCCGAGCACCGAGCTGAGGAGAGGCAGCCCCTCGTCTCCACAGAGCACAGGAGCAAACATCTGAGTGTCTCTGGGCCCCGAGCCCTCGCTCTGCTGCGCTCACCAGCTCGTTCCTCTCCTCCGACAGCAGCGCGTTCCTGTCCTCCAGCTTGCGGATGATCCCGCTCAGCTCCGCGATTTTCAGCTGGAAGCGCCGGGCATCCTTTTCATCCAACTGCTGTTCCTAAAACAAAGATCAACTGCAAATAACTGCTGATAAGTGCACACGCGAGAGCACGCTGGCAAAGCTCAAACGTTTTCTTATCCCAGATCCACACATTTAAAAACGTTACTGAGTAGAGTGTAAGCCACGGAACCCGACTGGCCACGGAAAGCCGCAGGGTGACACCAATGGAAAGTCGGGAGTGGAGATGTAACAAAGAATGCAAATGCAGAGGTGTGTATGTGCATATGTATATGCATATGCATATGCAAATACAGAGTCACAAATGTGCAAATACAAAGTTTACAAATGGTAAACTTGGAAACAACAGAAAAATATCAAAACTGAAGGCCGTGTCCCAATGATGCCACTGTTGAACTGAGAGCTTCAGACACATCGCCCACTCTGAGCACTTGGTCGTAAGACACTGATAGTGAAATTATTGAATTACTGAATGGGGAAAATCCATGCAATTGTGCATTGAATAAGCTCTTCTTCCAGAAAACTGTGGCCCTTACGGGGTCCTAAAGGGCCACTCGTAAGGCCACAGGGGTAGCACTTTATCTGAGTGAAAATGCTTAAATCAAATTAGCAATGAGTGGAGATACAGGTAGATGTGTTCTCATTCAGAATCAGAGAGGAGTTACAGCTCCTGACAAACGTGACAGACTTTCCCCCTTCTCTACAGCTCGTTCTGGTCTTTGGCAGAAGTTGAGTACAACCAGAGAGAGGCAAATTAGTGCCCACAGTGCTGGTGGCACTTTTGGGAGGTCTAGGGTTCCTCATTCAACAGGTGCAGGAGAGGCTTGGGCCAAAGAATAAAATAGATTGCTTTGCTCAGGTATAAGTTTTACACTTGCACTGAGACAATCAGGGCTGTCGCAAAAGAAATCTTGATGAGGATCAGCGATGAGGATGACCTGCACACGTCAGAGGCACGAGGGCAGTTACCCGAGGGCACTTCTGGGCAAAGGGAGGCCCAAGCAGGGAGGTGCCAGCGTTACACTCAAAAGGTTTTGGGGAGGGGTTTCTCCAATCCAATGTTCTGGTTATTACAGAGAATAATCAGGAGATAATAGGTTAGGAGGTCTTGGGTTCACTTTGTGTCCTGCTGATGGCCAGAGCGCTGAGCAGCAGGAAAGGGGTGCCCTGGGGGCTGCAGGGTCTCTGTGCTGCCCTGCCCCTTCCCCCTGGAACTGGCCTCGTACATCTGCTCCCCCAGCCCCAGCTCGCGCCTCCAGAGCTCGCACACAAACAGCACCTGGTGAGAAATGCATTTGCATCGTTTGTTGGCAGAATCGTGTCAAACTGTCAGACTAAGGCGGGTGGCTGAGCATGGTACAGTGAGGAAAAGGAGAAAAGAACAGAGGAATTTCACCCTGCTGACAGAACCAAACCAAACCGACCGGGAAACAAAACGACAGAAAGCAAAAGCTCTCCCATGGCGAGGTTTGATTGGAAATCTCCAGGGTTTGGGCACGGCAAAAACGAGAGCAGGTGCCTCGGGCCCCCTGTGCAGCCATGGGACAGCTCTGGCTCGGGGGGAGCTCATCAAGATTCCGTCCCTCGTTCAGGTGAAACCACGTGGAAGTGCTTACGGGGCTTCCCGAATGATCTGAAGCGTCTCCTGCACCACTTGCATAAGGAAGTTCCCGCTTGGGGCTGCTCAGATGCCGGTCAGACTCTTTGAGCTGGGACAGTTGTTCATCTAAAGCCTCCTTTTGGAGCTGCAGTCTCTGAGCATGCCCGGCTCGCACCCCTAACTCTCTCTCCAGCACGAAGACTGCTCTGTCCTTAAACTTAATCTCCTCCATCTACAAGGAGAACAGAACACAATCACACAGTGGCTCGGCAGCACCCCGAGCACCCCGCGGTGACACGGCATCGCTGTCCTGCCAGCACAGCAGGACAGGGACACCGGGCACACTGCCCCGGGGCCACACCGCAGCAACCCCTCCTGCAGCAGGCAGCTTGGCACTGAAATACTGGGGAATAGCCTGTGATCCTATCACCATTTCAGAACAGCTGAAAGAGAATTAAAGCTTGACATTGGCATCACACTTTGATAGCTTCACTCAAACACTTTAATGATTCTGCAGCGTTTTGCTTGGACGTCGCCTCTGGAAAATTTGGATTAATAATTTAAAAAAAATATATTGAAACCTCAGTATCCTTTAAATTTTCAAAATTCCTAGAAGAAATGTGAGTTTTTAATTTTTTTTTTCCCAAAAGTCTCCCTTGTGAGCAATTCCCTTTCCATAAGAGGTTTTATTTGCACATAATAAAGATTATGCAAAATCACGAAGTGCTTAAATGACAAATGCCCAGTGACCTCTAATGCTCTGTCCCTGTCTGCCTGTGCCAGGGGCCTGTGCACATCCCTTGGGATGGGCCAGGATCCCACCCCTGGGCTGTGGCTGGAGCTCCCTGGGACTCACAGCCCTGGTGCCAGCCCAGCTGGGGCTGTCCCGGCTCAGAACTGATCCTGCAGGGATCACGGTGGGATCATGGACACGGATCCACAATCCACAGAAACCACATCCATCCCCCAGGGCTCTGCCAGCTGCTTTCCACAAACACCTCTGCCATCGCTCCTTGGGAATTCACACATCTAAATTCAATGGTCAGGTTTTAAGCCTGGCCTGCTTCAAATAAGAACATTTTGCTTTGTAAGAGCTGTGTTAATACTTTTGTCTCTGCTTTGTCTGTAAACCTGGAAAAAAATGGCATTGGGAATCAACAGTCACTCCAAGGACTTTGTTTGCAGTAAATGTCGATGTGGCCCACCCAGGACAGGTGCTGGCAGGTCACACAGGTATCAGGAAAGCAAAATGGAGCAGATGAAAAGGATTTTGGGTGCCATTGACTAAAGATCCTTCCAAAAATGTCCATGAAGGCAGCGTCTGCTGGCTTTGAATGAAACAAAGACATAGGTGCTCTCGAGCACCTGAGGTCTTTCTGCTGAATGCCTAATGAGGAGGAATCTAAATGGATGTACAGATGAAAAGATAACACATCATCAAATGATTATTTGTTTAAAATAAGCAGAATATTGGGTTGATTCTTATTTTTATAGAAACAAAGACACATTACAACAAAGGCAACACATGAAATTGGGAGGAACAAAGAGATGAGAAAACACGAAACATTTCACAGCATTTCACTGACGGTTTGTTTTCCAGAAAAAGGAAAAAATCCCTAAACATAACCTTCATAAACCACAAGCAAACATCAGCACTGACATCTCCCTTCACCTGACTAAATTCCCATACACGACACACGCTCAGGCTTGGTGCCTGCAGCCCCCTGTTAGACAGAGACAGCGTGGAAAGAGCAGAGATGGAAGGGAAAGATGTCCCTCAGCCCCCAGATGAAGGGAGGGAAGGAAGGGAAGGGCTGATGGGCCCCAGGACTCACTGGCAGCGGTGCGGGTCCGTGGGCACACAGCCCCCAGGCAGGGCCAGCCTGGGCTCATGCTGGGCTGTGCTGGGCAGTGCTGGGCTGTTCTGTTCTGTTCTGTTCTGTTCTGTTCTGTTCTGTGCTGTTCTGTGCTGTTCTGTTCAGTTCTGTTCTGTTCTGTTCTGTTCTGTTCAGTTCTGTGCTGTTCTGTGCTGTTCTGTTCTGTTCTGTGCTGTTCTGTTCTGTTCTGTTCTGTTCAGTTCTGTGCTGTTCTGTGCTGTTCTGTTCTGTGCTGTTCTGTTCTGTTCTGTTCTGTTCTGTTCTGTGCTGTTCTGTTCTGTGCTGTTCTGTTCTGTTCTGTTCAGTTCTGTTCTGTTCTGTTCAGTTCTGTTCTGTTCTGTGCTGTTCTGTTCTGTTCAGTTCAGTTCTGTTCTGTTCTGTTCTGTTCTGTTCTGTGCTGTTCTGTTCTGTTCTGTTCTGTTCTGTTCTGTGCTGTTCTGTTCTGTTCTGTTCAGTTCTGTGCTGTTCTGTTCTGTTCTGTTCTGTTCTGTTCTGTTCTGTGCTGTTCTGTTCTGTTCTGTTCTGTGCTGTTCTGTTCTGTGCTGTTCTGTTCTGTTCTGTTCTGTTCTGTTCTGTTCTGTTCTGTTCTGTGCTGTTCTGTTCTGTTCTGTTCTGTTCTGTGCTGTTCTGTTCTGTGCTGTTCTGTTCTGTTCTGTGCTGTTCTGTTCTGTTCTGTTCTGTTCTGTTCTGTTCTGTTCTGTGCTGTTCTGTTCAGTTCTGTGCTGTTCTGTTCTGTGCTGTTCTGTTCTGTGCTGTTCTGTTCTGTGCTGTTCTGTTCTGTTCAGTTCTGTGCTGTTCTGTTCAGTTCAGTTCTGTTCTGTTCTGTTCTGTTCTGTTCTGGTCCTGGAGCAGGGCTCTGGCTCCTCTCCCTGCTCCCACCCTGCCTGCTGGCTCCGGAGCTCGGGAAGAGGCGGCAGCGCAGGAGCATCCAACCACCTGCCAGCCTCCCACTGCCACTCCTGGATGAATATTTATGTGTCTGCTCATCCTCCAGCAGCCCCACAGGAGCAGAGCTGGTGCCAGTCAGGGAGCTGGGCATGGGGAGATGTGCTTGCTGCTCCTCCCGAGCCCCACACGCGGGAGCCCTGGGCCATGACACTCTCCAGGTTATTATTTCCATCCTCATTCAAACCCTGGCTGTAGGGCCTGGCCCCCACGCTCCTGGGGCCCTTGCAAGGTGACAGATGCTGTCAAAAGTGTCGTTTGAAGCTGCTGGGATGAAAGGCATCCCTGCAGGCAGGGGGCACAGAGGAGAACCCTGTCCCCGTCCAGCGGAGCTGCTCCACGGCACGCACATCCAGCCAGGGATGGTGGCAGTCAGGACATGACCCCACAGTGCCCACAGCTTCCCCTGAGACCCCACAGTGCCCCACAGCTTCCCCTGAGACCCCTGAGACCCCACAGTGCCCCACAGCTCCCCCTGAGACCCCACAGTGCCCACAGTGCCCCACAGCTCCCCCTGAGACCCCACAGTGCCCACAGCTCCCCCTGAGTCCCCACAGTGCCCCACAGCTCCCCCTGAGACCCCACAGTGCCCACAGTGCCCCACAGCTCCCCCTGAGACCCCACAGTGCCCACAGCTCCCCCTGAGACCCCACAGTGCCCCACAGCTCCCCCTGAGACCCCACAGTGCCCCACAGCTCCCCCTGAGACCCCACAGTGCCCCACAGCCCCCCCTGAGACCCCTGAGACCCCAGCCCAACCCTGGGTGTGCTGTAGCCTCACAACAAGTGTGCTTGCAGCCCAGAAAATAACAACTCCTGGGGTAGGTCCACAGAGAAAAATGGTGTTAAAACCTGGCCTGTGAGGCATGAAAGGAATCCCTCAGAATGAGAAGTTTCCTGACCCTCCTGAGCGTAGGAGTAACGCTGTCTGGCTTTCACATACAACAAAATCCTTCAGCCCAGGTTTAGTTGGGAAAAAACTTGTAAATGAGGGTCAAACCACAAAAGAGTAAAAAATCCACAGGTGGGAGAAGGAATGATTCACCTTGAACCTTTCAGGTGCTGAGACACCTTTGTAATCCCAGATATGGGGGTTTCTCAACACATGAGGGAATCAAAAGCAGAAGGCAAAGACTAAATCAATCACCAATAAAATGAATATTTACAAATTCAGCTTCCTGCCCTTTCATGTGATCCCACCCTTTACATCAGACACCTTCACTAATTTAGCAGGGTCTGGCAGAGAGCTCAGGGTCTCTGAGAACACAGAGGTTCAGAACAGGGCTCACAGCCTTGATCCCCTCTTGGGCTGAGGGGTGGCATTGGCACGAGGAAGCCGTGAAGCTCTCCATGGCCAGTGGGCTCACACAGGGATTGGTGCAGGTTATTAAAGCTTTGCTACTCATCATCATCATCTAAAGTTTATCCAGACTGAAAATAACCATGCCCCAGGCTCTAGCAAATCCCATTTCCTCAGTTTTTCTGATTTCTCAGTCTCCTGATAAAGGAGATGGGAGTGAGGAGGCTGCAGTGGCCATGGCTGTGCAGAACTTCTCCTTCCTGACCAACCTAGAGTTTATTAATGTTTAAATGCTCTTTACCACACTGAACTTGGGTCCCCACTTAGCAAGGCTGAAGGCCAGTTAAGCCTGGGGAGCAGTGGAGGCTGAAAGCTGTTTCCCCTGGCTGTGCACACACCAGGCAGGGAGCACTCCTGCCCGTACAAGTGTAATTAAACACAGCCCTGCAGTGTTTTGGGGCTGCTTAAAATGCGCAAATTGAAACTTAAACACTTGGCTGAAACGAGACATTCTCCCCAAAGGAGGCCACAGGAACCTGTTCCATCTGCAGGGGGACTGCAGCTCCTGCAGGGAGCAGCTGAGGCTGGGCACAGCTGAGCACACACAGAGTGCCTGGGCACACTGAAAACACCTCCCTGTGCTCCCCCTGCTCCCTGGGAACGGGGTGAAGCCTTTGCCATCCATCCCAGCCCTGGAAGTGACTGCAGGGCAGAGCTGGGGCTTTATCTGTGAATACTTAGAGCCTCCAGTGCCAGCCCTGCCCCATCCCCACCGTGTCCCCAGCCCAGAGCCCTGAGTGCCACCTCCAGCAATTCCTGGGACACCTCCAGGGATGGGCACTGCAACCCTCCCTGGGCACTGCCAAGGCCTGAGCTCCCTTTCCATGGGGAAATTCCTGCTGCTGTCCCCCCTGAGCTGCCCTGGCCCAGCCCGAGCCCGTTCCCTCTGGTCCTGGCACAGACTGCCAATGCAAGCACAAGAAATGCCCAGAGCTGTGCCAGTGAATCCCCAATTCCCTGTTACCAGGGCACTGCACAGCCTTTCACCCCCAGACTCCCCACAAGGTGCCAGGAGCCAGCAGCTCCCTCCAGAGCAGCTGAGGGTGGGGTCCGTGGAGCTGAGAGCACCCAGGAAGCTCTCAGGGCCTGGTAAAATCACAGCACCAGGTCATTTCATTGGTGCAGTGAGCCAATCTGATTCTTTCAAGCAGGAACTTTAAAAAGGTTTGATTTTCAAAGGTAGTTTAGACAACATCCCGTTGAACCACTCTATTTCCTATATTAAATATATCCCATATTTATTTTACAGCTTCTACATTAAAGGCCATTAGTGAGGACTTTCCATGTGATGCAGCAAGTTTATTTAGGATGCCCATTAGCCCCCCATTCAGTGTGATGTATGAAATCAATGCACCAGTGATGTGTGGTTAGAGAAGGTACTTACACTGCAGGATATTTGAACAGCATCAATAGAGCATTTGGTTATAAATGATTTTTAATATCCTCTTCATAAAAATAACTTATGAAAAAAACAGTAACAGCCTGAAGTCTGAGAGAAGAGGAGGCTAAATAAAGGTAGGGGACACTCCCCTGCTGGTGTGTCAGTCCCTGCCAGGCCCTTTGGGGCTCAGGGCAGGAGGTTCTGCAGGTGCTCTCTGCAGCGTGGTCACGCTGCCAGCCCTTGATTTGGGGCCCAGCTGCATTCTGAATTTGTTTCAGAATTTGGATAACAGCTAAGAGCTAATGACTTAGAAGAGACCTGGATGGGTTTGCAGCAGGACACTGAGTGCTGTAAAGCAGCGTGGCAAACACAAAACGATGGTGACACCACAAAAATACTGAGACAAGACCCAAACACTCATCCCAGGAGCACGGGGGTGTCCCCACGTCCCTGGGAAGGGCAGCAGCACTCAGGGACACACTGCCTGCACTCAGGAGTCACAAGGCAGGGTCTGCAGCAGACAGTGAACCCCCTGAGCCCCAGAAGGTGCTGGTGGCCTGCCAGGCTCTGCTGCAAAGGCTTCCCTGTGAGGGAGCTCCCTCCCACAGGGATTTCCCTCCTTTTCCAAGCACCACCATCCCCAGCCAGCTCCCACACACGCCAGAGGGAAGCTCCAAAGCCACAGGTGTGAAGCTCTTGCCGTGGAGACTGGAGCTGCTGCAGCTGAGGATCAAATCAGGATTAGGTGAGGACAGGCTGAGCAGGACACAGAGGGTCCCTGAGTGCCAGGTGAGATCCCAGGGACCTGCTCAGGTGGGAGCCCCCAGAGCAGCAGAAACAACCCCTGGCCTGGGAAAACCACCAGGGTGGGTGTGGAGAGGAACTCCCCTGAATGCCCTGCTGCGTGTGTAGCACTTGGGGTGCAGAAAATGAGCATTTGGGATTGTGTCAGCCTCACTATGGGATGTTTGTGGGAACTGGCAAAGGCAGGGAAAGGGAGGACCAAGGTGGATCAGGAAGGAACACGTGGTGAGGAAACAGAGGCATAACCCAAGAAACACCACTGCTGTAGCATTCCCCTGACCAGCCAGGAACCTGAGGGCTCTTCCTGATACCTTTAATGTGAACAACATCAGCAGGCTCTGACATGGATAAGGAAGTTTCTTACAAAACATCCTAATACTTCTAAAAACTACTCTGCCCTTTCTGCTAGTAAATGTAAAACAGACCTGGAGCAAGCCCTGAAGTTTCAACACCTGCCCAGTGATTCCAGCACTGATCATTTCCCCCTCAACAGCACAAGCAGAGGAGCAGAGAGCAGCACGTACCAGCCTGCGGATTTCCCTCTCGCACTCCCTCTTGATCCTGGTGATCTCCTCCTGGTGCAGGTGATACACGCTCCTGATCTCTGCTGCTTTGATTTTGTCAGCTTGGATGACCATTGTGAGAGCCTCCTCCACCTGTTTCTTAGCCCCTTTTAGCTCAGAAATTTCTTGCTGCATTTTGATTTTCTCCACCTCGAAGCCCTTCTTGGCCTCCTCCTTGGCCTCGGTGAGCAGCACCGTTTTCACCTTGTCCGGGGCCCCGTCCCGCACGGCGTTGAGCAGGGTCTGCAGCCTCTGGATTTCATTATCTTTAATTTTTATTACTCTGAGTAGCTCAGCTTCGTGCTGTCTCAGAAGTGTTTCTCGGACAGCTTGGAGCTCTTTCATTTTGTCTTCATGAAGTTTGACTTTGAGCTCTGTGACCACCACTGTGCTTTTATGCTGCTCGTGCTCCTTGATCTGCTTCACTTCCTGATTTTTCTCCCTTTCCAACTTGCTGACCTGTAATGAAAATCAAAAAAGTATAGAATTTTCAATCAGCCAAACAATGACTGCATATCATGATATTATTTAGAAGTGGTACAGATGACTTTACAGCATCACACCTCAATGTTGGTATGTCTGTGTCTACAAACTGGTGGTAGCAAAGACCTTTCTTTCACTGCAGGCTCATGTTTAATACACATTTAGGAATCAGTCAGTGCCTTCTGAGTAAGTCTGAGTCCTTACTCTATTCTGCAGAAGCTCCCCCAGCACATTCTCCCCAAAGTAAGGGGAAAATCAGATGCCAAGGCCATCACTGGCACGCTCAGGCACTCAGACCAAACCTGCACGTGCACAGGCAAGACACAAAAAGCTCAGTGCAAGCTCCTGTGAAGCCCCAAACAGCTGCATTTAACCTGATGCTTTTTAAGTGATGAATTATTCAGCAGAAATAACTGTCTGTACCTGACCACATGAGGCTCAAGTGATGTTTCAATTTAAAACCATGCCATAAACTCCAGAGGAGCCATGGCCAGAAGTGGCTGTGAAGGACGGGAAGAAGGAAAACAAAGTCCTTAAAGCTGCAAATGTTGCTTCACAGCAAAAGGATTAACAGATGTTCTGTTTCTATGCACGTGTGTGTCGGAGTCAAGCTGTAAAATGCCTGATAATGATGTAAATTCATGGAAAAATGCAGACTATCACTTTGCCTCCGCATGGTAACACGTTCCTGTTCTGGAACCGAAAACCCCCAAAGTTTATCAGTGGAAACTGATTTGGGGAATTAGGGAAAAGCAAATGAATATTCCATGCTCTTGCTGAGAAGTGATCTGAGGGCAAGAGCTGGAAACTGTGAGAGCTGAGGCTCCAGCCCTATCCAGCTGTCCCTCTCCCAAAGGCTCAGGGGGAACCTTGTCTGTGGAATCTGGGAATTAGTGCAGGAGACAGAGCTGAGGTTTCATACTGTACGTGTGTAAGCAGCCAGTTTGGAGGAGTCTGAGTGCAAAATCCAAATGAAATTGGGGTAAAAGGGAAGGAGAAGAACCAGCAAAGAGAATGCTGGCACTTCTGACCGTTCTGGACACCGCGTCGCACTCCAAGGAAGGGAAGCTGCCCACCTTGCTCTTCTCCTGCTGGAGCTCGATCTGGATGTCGGTGAGCTTGGCCCTGAGCTCCTCGTTGGCAGCCTGCAGGGCGGCCAGGGCGTCGGGCTTGTCCCCCCTGGCGCGGCTGCTGGAGCCCCTCTTGGCCATGGTGACGATGGCCCCGGCCCCGCCGGCCCCGCTCACATCTTCTGGGGCCTGCGAGGAGGGACAGCGCTGTCACAGCCGGGCAGTGGGACACAACACAACACCCCCGTGGCTCAGGGGCTGCATTCCCTGGGCTAAGTGTGCAATCACAGCTTTGTTCGGGTGGAAAAACCCTCTGAGACCACAAAGTCCAACGTTCCCCGCTGCCAGTGCCCCCCGTCCCCAGGGGCCGCATCCACGCGGCTTTTAAATCCCTCCAGGTCTGGGGACATCACATCTGCTCTGGGCCACTGTGCCAGGGCTGGACAGACCTTCCCATGGAGAGCAGCCCAGTATCCAACCTGAAACTCCCCTGATGCAGCTGTTTATCCCATCCCTTGTTCCCTGGGAGCAGGGCCTGATCCTCCTGGCTGCACCCTCCTGTTCCTTCATCTGCACTGGAATCCACAGAGGGTGTGGAACCCACACAGGACAGAGGGTGTGGGATCCACACAGTGCAGAGGATATAGAATCCACACAGGACAGAGGATATAGAATCCACACAGTGCAGAGGATGTGGAATCCACAGAGGATATGGAATCCACAGAGGGTGTGGAATCCACACAGTGCAGAGGATATGGAATCCACACAGGACAGAGGGTGTGGAATCCACACAGGACAGAGGGTGTGGGATCCACACAGGACAGAGGGTGTGGGATCCACACAGTGCAGAGGATATAGAATCCACACAGGACAGAGGATATAGAATCCACACAGTGCAGAGGATATGGAATCCACAGAGGGTGTGGGATCCACACAGGACAGAGGATGTGGAATCCACACAGGACAGAGGATATGGAATCCACACAGGACAGAGGATGTGGGATCCACACAGGACAGAGGATGTGGAATCCACAGAGGATGTGGAACCCACACAGCACAGAGGACGTGGATGCTCAGGAGGGACATCCATGGAGCCCCCAGCACTGCCACGGCTCAGAGACAGCAACCACTGGGAAGATTTTATTTTTGCTCTATTTTCATGGAATCACGGGATGGTTATACCACAAAATTCCATTAAAAAGTGCTCAGATTTCCCACCTTTTTAACAGCAATCCTGTTGAGGTGGGCAGCAGCGTTGATGCCCCTCAGTGCCTCGCTCTGTCCCTCATGGCTCAGGTCACAGCACAGCGGGCACTGTC
Source organism: Pseudopodoces humilis (assembly GCF_049639895.1). Taxonomy (NCBI): domain Eukaryota; kingdom Metazoa; phylum Chordata; class Aves; order Passeriformes; family Paridae; genus Pseudopodoces; species Pseudopodoces humilis. Next base: position 35,717,978 of record NC_142208.1, on the reverse strand, counting down.
CCTCTGCAGCCACGGGATGGGGCTCAGCAGGTCAGGGCAGCTGCAGGGACAGAGCAACAATAAATGAGAACAGCAAAACAGCAACAAAACCAACCTCCAAAACACTGTGACCAAAAAAAGCCTGGTTTGAACTCCAAGAGCAAAAGCCTGAATCCATCAGGGAGAAAATACCGAGGGAGGCAGCTGCTCTGGGGGTATAAAAATGGGATATAAGGCTGGGAGAGGGGCTGGAGTTCAGCAGGGCAGAGCTGCAGAGAGCCAGAGAAATCCTGTGGGATGAGCAGTCACTACACATCTACATTGGGGCAGAGGGGAGGAGGAAGGCTGAGACCCAGAGAAACAAGTGGGACAATAAAATGACATTCCTGATATTCATTGTCCAAACCAAGGTGGTACCAACAGTCTCAGTCCTGCTGTTTCTCAGGCTGGTGCCTGACTTTGTAGCCTGGAAGTTTCTATAAAAAGAAACATGTTTGGTTGGGCAAAGAAATAGAAATAAATTAAAGATATTGCCTGAAAAATCTGTAACATGAGTAGGTGCTCTTTGCATTTAAGATTCTTGCTGCTTTGTGGAAGCAGACACAACACACCAGTGGACATTTACAACCCTCTTTATTGATATAAAATGGGGCAGCCCGTAGCCACAGGCACAGAGCTGTACCTGCTGCAGTGAATGAGGCTTTTGTGCATATTATGATTATTTTCTTAGAGGATTCCCTCCGAAGGCAGAGGCAGCGTGAGCCAGGTTAGCTCACAACCTGAGGAAATGAGACCAACAAGCTTTAACTGCTCCCACATGAATGGCAGACAAATCCTAATTTGAATGGTACAGGGATTTGAGAGAGTAATTGCTAACAGGATTATTTCTGACAGACGAGGGCTGGGAGAATTTACATTTGTGTGCTTACAGAAAAGGAGACTCAGGAGCTGGTACTGTGGAGCAGAGTTCAGCAGGTGAGAATTCTGTCTGAGGTCGATTTGTAGGACCACAGATCCTGATATTTACAGCGTTGCAGCTCTTTAATTTTCTTTAAAACGTTACAAAGGCTTAATGGTACGAATTGACACATTTCATGCCAAGCATCTTTAGATCTTTGAAATCCAGCTCCTGGCCCTGCACAGGACAGCCCAGGAGCGAGCACTGTGCCCCCTGAACCATCTGAGAGATGCCCAGGGGCCCGAGGGGCGATGGTGGAGGATCCTCGGGGAGCAGAGGGGACACAAACATGGCCAAGGAGCGATGCTGGGCACGGCAGAGCTCAGCCCTGGCAGCTGCCCCAGGCAGCAGGGACGGACACGCCGGGCTGTCACTCCCAGGGAAGGATGGAAATGGGACTGGAGGGAGAAGGGCAGCTGCCAGTGCCAGCCACCGTGTGCAGGGGACAAGAGCCATTGTGGGAGGCTCTGAAAGCGGGGCCTGTGCCCCAGCAGTGCCTGCCACAGCCACCCCCAGCAGCCAGCTGGAGCTGGGGCCAGGCTCCAGAGAATATCTATCCCAAATACCAGGGGAAACAGCCCATGGACACACTCCCCAGCCAGCAGTGCGTGCTGAGCCAGACACAGGCAGCAGGAGGCTGATCCCGGGCTGAGGGCACAGGGCAGCTCTGCTGTCACCCTGGGGACACGTGGGGACATTGGAGACCAACACCGAGCACGGGGACAGGGCAGCTCCCCCTCCCCACGGCGCTGGGCACACCAGACATTCCCTGGAAAAACAGGCACCTGCTCTTGCCTTTATTTTTCCAATGAATTACATAGAAGGGGCAGCTATCAGACAGATCACCTTAATAGAACAGAAAGGTCATCATATTTTTGATGCTGGGAGAAGAGGCTATGCATCTGATTCCTGGCACGTTTGATATTGAAAACAGCATCAATAATGCATCAGAGCTGCCTTGAGCAGGGCTCAGCACTCCCTGTGCCTCCTGACTGGCAATTCAGACATCAACACTAATTGGGAAATGTATTTTCTAGGTAGTAGTTGCTGAAATGAATGTTTCACCACACTTAAAAATAAGTGAATTAATCCCTACCCATGGTACCAATATTTGAAAGCAGAACATTGCTCTTACAAATATGGAACATTTCCAATGTCTGCCACAGCCTGTGAGCACTGGTGTTCTCTGTTTTTGACAAATTGTTCTGATTAATTAGTTTAAACAAACCCCTTTGAGCCTCTGGTGCACCTTGAAATAAAATAATAGAAAGACAATGCAATACTGTTCATGGCTGAGTTCCCACTTCCTCGTATGAGTAATATCCATGTTCCATTTAGGATTGCACCAGCCTGTAGGTCCAAATGCAAGAAAATGAGTTTTCCTCTGAAAAGGAACTTCCTGCTAAGCCAATGCAATTGTGTCCCGTGCTGGAGCTGTGCTTTGGGCTTTATCCATGTAAACATTTCTCATATATCCATATAAACCGTGCATCACTCATTCATGCAAGGTGAGAAGGAAACCTGTTGAAAACTGCCTGGGAGAAGGAGTGAGCAGGTAGCTGAGATCAAGAACAACGGCCAAGACATGAATTGTCCTGTACAGAGAGTTCTGTTGTGCATTTCCTTCACATGCAGAGCCACAGAATCCAACCCTGGAATCCCTGGGGCTGGAAAATCCCTCCCATCCAGGCAGTGCCAGCCCTGCCCCATCCCCACCGTGTCCCCAGCCCAGAGCCCTGAGTGCCACCTCCAGCAATTCCTGGGACACCTCCAGGGATGGGCACTGCAACCCTCCCTGGGCACTGCCAAGGCCTGAGCTCCCTTTCCATGGGGAAATTCCTGCTGCTGTCCCCCCTGAGCTGCCCTGGCCCAGCCTGAGCCCGTTCCCTCTCCTCCTGTCCCTGTTCCTGGGAGCAGATCCCAAATCCCCCCGGCTGTCCCCTCCTGCCAGGGACTTGTGCAGAGCCAGAAATTCCCCCTGAGCCTCCTTTGCTCCAGCCTGAGCCCCTTCCCAGCTCCCTCAGGAATTCTCCAGCCCCTTCCCAGCTCCCTCAGGAATTCTCCAGCCCCTTCCCAGCTCCCTCAGGAATTCTCCAGCCCCTTCCCAGCTCCCTCAGGAATTCTCCAGCCCCTTCCCAGCTCCCTCAGGAATTCTCCAGCCCCTTCCCAGCTCCCTCAGGAATTCTCCAGCCCCTTCCCAGCTCCCTCAGCCCCTCCTGGGGCTCCAGTCCCTTCCCTGCCCTGGACATTCCATGAGGATTTTTTTTCCTGTGCTGTTTAAATTGAGACTAATTTGATAAAGTAATTTTTTAAAAAATACAAGCAATGTTTGTGACTCAACCCAGATTCCAAAGAGGCACACCTGACTCGTGCTCAGGAAGTTGCAGGCTCCCCACACTGCAGAGTTAACGCACCCTGGAACCCGCAGCCGGCTGGTGGAGAACAAGTCTCCATCTCCAGAAGGGAAATTAATAACCAAAATCACTTCCCTGTGTGAAGTAAGCTCTGAAACCTATCCCTCATGAAATAACATCTGCTTTAGATTCAAAACAATTGCTCCCCTCACCCCCCAGCCCCGACATCTCTGCAGATGGAAGTCTAGCCCAAGTTTTGCCGAGGATTAGATCAATTCCAGCAGCAGCTGTAACAGACACATGGCAAATCCCCACTGACCTGAATTTTATCTCAAAGATTAATCCTTCCACCGTTGTTGGCTTTAACTCATTGATGGTGGATCATGTCCTTTGTAAGCTCTACATTTGCAGCCTCCCCTTGTGTGCAGTCACCCGTTTGTGCCTCAGCCAGGACCAAAAGCCATCCGCTGGTTCTTCATCCTAAGGTCTACACAGCTTCCTTGGCTTTTCTTTTAAGTGCAAACCATAGATGGGTGTCAATTATGAAGCTAATTATGGTGTAGTGGTTTAGCTTCATAATTGACAATCCCAATAATTTATAGGGAACACCTGGAGCTGTGCCAGGGGAGGTTTAGGTTGGATTTAGGGAAAGGTTCATGGCCAGAGGTGCTGGCACTGCCCAGGCTCCCCAGGGAACGGGCACCGAGGCTCCCAGAGCTCCAGGAGCCTTTGGACAGCGCCCCAGGGGTGCGCAGGGGGATTGTACAGGGGTCTGGGCAGGGACAGGGGCTGGGCTGATGATCCTTGGGTCCCTTCCAGCTCAGGACAGCCTCTGAATGCAATACTGGCAGACACAGTTGCTGCTAAATCCCAACAGGGACATTTTAAAGCAGGACACCTGTTTAACTGTGCAACTCTTAGGGCTAATTTGCAGAAAGAGCAATAATTAATTAAAAACAAGTGAGCAGGTAGGAAAGTAATCTCTCCTTTTTCTCAGATAACCCTAATATTTAAGGTACAAAAATCCATTGGAGTTTCCTCAATAAACTCCAATAACACACCCATCCACATTATCCATTAAATTAGAACAACTCAGCGTAATTTGGGGAGGACTACCAGCGAGGAATGTATTTCAGAGCCAATTCCATGAGTTTAATAGCATGTCACTGTGTTACCCTGCTCACAAACAAGCTGTTAGAGCAGTGCCATCCCTTCTCCCAAGGAATTCATGCCTGTATAATTAACTAAATCAACTGTAACACAGATGGCATCGCACGATCCAAAAGCACTTGATGGAAACGTTTTAAGCATGTTATTAACATCCCTAAATAACTATTTAATGCTACCTCTCCAGCCCTCTTCGGCACCAACACACAACACAGCTGGATTTGAGGATGGAAAAGGCAGTGTTTAATTGCTACACTCTTATGAAAGATTTTCAGTTCTTGGATTTATTCAATTTATAAATGAGCTTGAAAAATAACAGACTCAACAGTGGCAACAAAACCACTGAGCTTTGGGTTTCAGAATTAAGGTTAATTTCCAGACTGACTCACCATCATTAAATTCAGCTGTGAGGAACTGGGCAGCAGGAAAAGATCCTGATGGGAATAGGAACCTTTCTTTAGGCTGATCCAGACTATCCAAAAGTTACATTTCTATTTGACAGTGTGTTTTACTTCTCAGTATGTGTGTGCCCAGCTCTTAACCAAGATAAAATTTGACATTTCACAGCAACAGACAAGAATTTGAATGGGAAGTCGATTAATCTCCCAGATGCAAACAGTTGGGAGATGTCCATCAGGCTCTAGTGAAAGCTGTTCCTGCAGCCTGAAAAAACCGAGGATCGGATTATTTCAAACCTGATTTTTAATTACTAAATATCCTGCTTTAAGTGACCTTTTTGTGACGCTTGCTGCGAGTCTCCTCCCTAATGCCAGCCCAGCTCTGCCCTGTTACTGCACAGCAAAGGTGAGCCTCGGCTCAGGAACACAGGACAGCCGTGAATAAACACAAACAGGGGTGTGGAAAGGAAGCAGGAGCGTGCCCAGAGTGGCTGGGGATGTGCTGGGGGTGGTACCCACCGTGGCAGTGCCAGGGATTCCCACCCTTCCCATCCCAGCAGCATCCTCTGGGGCAGGGGCTGGCAGCAGGAGCTCTCCTGGGATCAGCCCAGCCCTGCAGAGCGCTCTCAGCTGGGAAGATGCTCCTGGGGAACATCAGGGGGGCTTTAGGGACACTGTGGGGACAGAGCTGCATCAGAGACACCTCACTGCTTTCACCAGGCTGAGCTTCCAGCGCAGAGATTGTTGGGCAGGTAAAGAGAGAGATCTCATCCAGAGATGGCAAACGAGCCCAGAACATGGAAACAGATAAACTGGGATCCAGGGGCAGCCCCAGCTGCTCTGGGCACCTGTGCCAGGCACTGCCCACCCTGCCAGGAACAATTCCTGCCCCAAATCCCATCCAGCCCTGCCCTCTGGCCATGGGAAGCCATTCCCCCTTCTCCAGGCCCTTTCAAAGTCCCTCTCCAGCTCTCCTGGAGCCCCTTTAGGCAGCAGCTAAATAAATATTTCCAGCTATAAAGAAAAAATGCACTATAAAAATAATTTTATAACAAAAGCAGCCCCTGAAAGACGTCTGAATAAAATCCTGAAAGCAAAATGTCTTCCCAGACAGGTGAGCCAGAAACCCTGACCAAGCTGGTGGAACAAAGCTTGTGTTTTCCAGAGGAGAGACAGAGCAACAGGTGGGCAGGAAAAGGCTGCAGGCACATGGCAAAGAGCTCAGAGAGCAGTGGGAATCACTGGTGTGGCACCAGCCAAACCCTGTGCCCATGGGGGTATCGAGGCACGGAGGTGACCCCGTGCTGCTGCCCTTGGCCAGGGCAGCTCTGCCAGGAGGGCTCTGCACGCACCTCATGCACACAGCTGAGGACTCTGCAGCTGTACTCTGACTGTGTAAAGCTGATTTGATTTGAAATGCTGCATGAACCTTGGCAGTCAGTGTGGCTGATACCACTGCCCTGCACTGAGCCCATCCAGGGAGGGCTTGAGGCCTCCTTGCACCACGGCAGACCCAGAGCCCAGGGGAAGGAAAGGCTGCTTCACCCTCACTTTAACATCTGAAGCCCAAGGATCCCAGGCTGAAGAAGCTGCCCAGAGCAGCTGGGGCTGCCCCATCCAAGTGTCCCAGGCCAGGCTGGACATTGGGGCTGGAGCAGCTGGGACAGGGGAAGGTGTCCCTGCCATGGCTGGGGTGGGATGGGTGGGATTTGGGGTCCCTCCCAACCTAAAGCAGTCTGGGATTCTATGACCCACTTCACTGGGAAAGTCTTATTTTCAACACAAGAGCTCTGTAACATTTTTTTTTTACCAAGACTAACAACAAATAGGAAAAAAAAGAAAAAAAAAGGGGGAGAAGAGGAACTTGGACAGCTGCCTCTGCTTGTGCTCTCCATTGGGCCACTAAAACTGACCTCCTGGAGTTCACCCCTGAGGCCAAGTGACTCATTCCCAAGTGGCACCTCCTGGCTGATGCCTCCTCTCAGGGAACCCCCTCTCCTGCAGGAATCTCCCCCTCAAGGACCCGTGCAGATGATCAGGAAAAGCACCAGCCCTGCTTTTCCGTGTGAAATGCGCTACATAAAGAACCGGGAAAACATTCCCACCACCGCCTCCCTTTACAGGCTGGAGAAGCTGCAGAGGAGCCCTTTCCTGGCTACTGGGTCAGTGTGGCAGCTGGGTAATCTGGGATTGGAGCTCAGGATTCTCCAGTCCTTCAGCCCTCTGCATTCCCTCCTCCAGGGAAAGTGGCTTCTGGCAGCGGCTGATCCCAGCCCAGGGCTGGATCCAGGAGCAGCCGGGTACCCGAGGGGCTGCTCCTGCATCCTGCTGGGGTGTGTGGGGTGTGTGGGGTGTGTGGGGTGTGTGGGGTGTGTGGGATGGGATGTGTGGGGTGTGAGGTGTGGGGGGGGTGTGTGGGGTGGGGGGTGTGTGGGGTGTGTGGGGTGTGTGGGGTGTGTGGGGTGTGTGGGGTGTGTGGGGTGTGAGGTGTGGGGTGTGTGGGGTGTGTGGGGTGTGTGGGATGGGATGTGTGGGGTGTGTGGGGTGTGTGGGATGGGATGTGTGGGGTGTGTGGGGTGTGAGGTGTGAGGTGTGTGGGGTGTGTGGGGTGTGTGGGGTGTGAGGTGTGGGGTGTGTGGGGTGTGTGGGGTGTGTGGGGTGTGAGGTGTGGGGTGTGTGGGGTGTGAGGTGTGGGGTGTGTGGGGTGTGTGGGGTGTGAGGTGTGGGGTGTGGGGTGTGTGGGGTGTGTGGGGTGTGTGGGGTGTGAGGTGTGGGGTGTGTGGGGTGTGTGGGGTGTGTGGGGTGTGTGGGGTGTGAGGTGTGGGGTGTGTGGGGTGTGTGCCAGCCCATCCTCGGGCACTGAGTGAGGAACTGTGCCTGTGGCTGCTCTGCCCCGGGGCAAGCGGAGCCTGAATGGAAACGATGCCAATTCCCAGGGCTCAGGGCACCCAGGGGAGAAGCAGGTGCCCAGGCAGAGGGGCTGGGAAACGTGGGCTGTGCTTGGGGCAGCAGAGACACCTCAGTGAGTGCTGGCACGGGGATGGGGAGCGGAGGATGGAAATGTGGATCTCAGTCTCACAGGGACACTCCAGGGTCGGACACTCCTGTGATCGACTGCCCAAGAGTTGTGGAATCACAGAATATCTGAGCTGGCTGGGACCCACAGGGACCACTGAGCCCTGCTCCTGGCCCAGGCAGGGCACCCAACCACCCCACCCTGCACATCCCTGCCAGGACCTGAGCGATGCCATGTGGAACAAACTCCAGCCACAGATGGGGATCAAAACAAAGGAGTTACTGCTCCGGGGAGGAGATTCCCAGCTGCGAGCTCCAAGGCCCAGAGCTGGCACTGTTTGCTGTTCTGGTGACCTGGTAAAGGGCAGGACATAATAACCTGCAGATAACAGAGGATTATGTAGGTCAATCAGGAAAGAGGACAAGGCAGGCAAAAAAAAACCAACAAAAAAAAAACCCCAACCAAACAACAACCTCAAACTAGAAAAAATAGGTAACTTAGCAACATGAAATTCAATCCATGAAAGTACAAGATAATCTACATTAAAAATTACAATTTGACACATCCTGCACACAGATATTTAGGAGGAAAGATCAAGTCATCACTGAGGACATCTGTTGTGCACACAGAAATGTAAATGAGGTATTACAGTGGCAGGAGATGTGAAATCAGAGGAAAAGCACTATGATGCTGCAGAAGGCTAAATGGTAGGCACTCGTTAATATACTCAAATTCTCCTAAATGAAATATAATAGGTGTGACCAGGTAATAAAAGAGTCAGGAGCTGTGATTTTTTTGGAAGGCGCATTGAACGAGAAGTTATTAAATGATTGATTCTGTGCAAGTGAAAAAGATGTTTCAGTCACTTTTCTGTACTAATGCAAGAACAAGAAACCGCCCTGTGGGCACTGGCAGGAAATGAAAGGATTTTTCCGGTGGAAAGATGAATCTTTGACTTGGGATCACACAGCACAAACCCTTGCACCAGTTGCCCATCGTTCTGCTGCTCCTGGGGTCAAACCACCACCAGCCAGGTTGAACAGGAGCTGAGTCCCTGGTGCTGGAGGCACCCAGAGCAGCCAGCACAGGTCAACTCCTCCAGCCCAGCTCGGCCCAGCCCAGTCCAGTCCAGCCCAGCTCGGCCCAGCCCAGCCCAGTCCAGTCCAGTCCAGCCCAGCTCGGCCCAGTCCAGTCCAGTGCAGTCCAGTCCAGCCCAGCTCGGCCCAGCCCAGTCCAGTCCAGTCCAGCCCAGCTCGGCCCAGTCCAGTCCAGCCCAGCTCGGCCCAGTCCAGCCCAGTGCAGTCCAGTCCAGTCCAGCTCAGCTCAGCCCAGCCCAGCCCAGTCCAGTCCAGTCCAGTCCAGTCCAGCCCAGCCCAGCCCAGTCCAGCCCAGTCCAGCCCAGCCCAGCTCAGCCCAGCTCAGCCCAGTCCAGCCCAGTCCAGCCCAGCTCAGCCCAGCCCAGCCCAGCTCAGCCCAGTCCAGCCCAGCCCAGCCCAGCCCAGCCCAGCTCAGCCCAGCCCAGCCCAACTCAGCCCAGCCCAGCCCAGTCCAGCCCAGCCCAGCTCAGCCCAGCCCAGCCCAGCCCAGCCCAGCTCAGCCCAGCCCAGCCCAGCTCAGCCCAGCCCAGCCCAGCCCAGCTCAGCCCAGCCCAGCCCAGCCCAGCCCAGCCCAGCTCAGCCCAGCTGCAGCAGGCAGAGCAGGCCAGCACGGGCACAGCCAGGTCTCTGCACTCTGCCCTTGGAGGAGACTCTTGTCCTTCTCAGTTATTTATTTCTGGGCTGAGATCACAGCTCCTGCTCTGGTGTTGGTGGTGCAGAGCCAGCGGAGCGGGACAGCGCCGGTGACACAGCCTGGGGCAGCCCTGCTGGGCCACCAGGAGAGGGAACGAGCCCAGAGGCTCAGGAGTGGGGACAAGGGGAGGAGAGGCCCCAGCTGAATTCTGCAGCCTCAAGTGGCACCGGGGGTGGTTTAGGTTGGAGATCAGGGGAAATTTCTACACAGAAGGGGTTGTCCAGTCCTGCCAAGGGCAGTGATGGAGACACCATCCCTGGGAGTGTTCCAAAAATGCAGATGTGGCACTTAGGGACACGGCTGAGAGGTGAACATGGAGGTGGTGTGGGGCAGTAGTTGCATCTGATGATCACCAAGGGTTTCTTTTTCAGCCTTATCAATTCTGTGATTCTGTGAGTCCATGATTCAGCTCCATCCCCGGGGATGTCAGCTCAGGCCACAGTGACCTGCCATGGTCAGGCAGATGGAGATGGGCTGACTGCCCACGGATCAGCGACATCACAGCTCCTAAAGACACCCAGTTTTTAGAACTTTTTAAAAGCTTATTAAAAAGCGCAAGGAAAACATGTCTAACAATAATAACAACTTCAGATTGTCTTTAAAAAACAAATCTGCAATTGAAATGACCACAAATACACTGGAAATAGCAGCCCAAGAGCGTTTTTCTGTCTAGATAATACATATCTGGCAGCATTTCAACAGAACTAGAATTACTTTCAAGTGTCAAATGTTACATTTTAGCGGTGCTCAGGAAATGCTCCCGTGTCCCGTTCTACCTGCAGCCTCTCTCCTGCACGGGAACCCTCTGCCTTTCCCTCAGCAATCCCAGCTCCCTCCTCCTCGTACCGATTCCTCGGGATGCGACAGCCGGATCTGCGGGCTCCAGGAGATGAAGGAGCTGCAGGAAAGGAGGAGCCCCGAGCAGAGCACGGAGGTGCGGGCCGGGCTGTCACTGCAGCAGGAGCCCCGGGCAAAGGCTGCAGCAGCCAGGCCTCGGCTGAGGGGTTTGTGCTGGGGATGAGAGCCGGGAACAGCTCCGGTACAGCCTCGGCTGAGGGGTTTGTGCTGGGGATGAGAGCCGGGAACAGCTCCGGTACAGCCTCGGCTGAGGGGTTTGTGCTGGGGATGAGAGCCGGGAACAGCTCCGGTACAGCCTCGGCTGAGGGGTTTGTGCTGGGGATGAGAGCCGGGAACAGCTCCGGTACAGCCTCGGCTGTGGAGGGTTTGTGCTGGGGATGAGAGCCGGGAACAGCTCCGGTACAGCCTCGGCTGTGGAGGGTTTGTGCTGGGGATGAGAGCCGGGAACAGCTCCGGTACAGCCTCGGCTGCGCTGCCTGCGGCGCGGAGCTCCGCCAGACCCGGCACGGCCCCGGCACAACTGCCCCTGACACCGGCACGGTACAGGCACCGTACAGGCACGGTACAGGCACGGTACCGGCACGGTACAGGCACGATACAGGCACGGTACAGGCACGGTACAGGCCCGGTACAGGCCCGGTACAGGCACGGTACAGAACCGGCACAGGCCCGGCACCGGCACGGTACAGGCACGGTACAGGCCCGGTACAGGCCCGGCACAGGCCCGGCAAGGCCCGGCAGAACTGTCCCTGGCACCAGGCATCGGTCCCCGGCCGCTCCGTGCATTGCCGGCCCGCTCAGGCTCGCTCCCGCACACCGAGCTCGCTCCCGCTCAGGCTCGCTCCCGCTCAGGCTCGCTCCCGCACACCGAGCTCGCTCCCGCTCAGGCTCGCTCCCGCACACCGAGCTCGCTCCCGCACAGGCTCGCTCCCGCTCAGGCTCGCTCCCGCACAGGCTCGCTCCCGCTCAGGCTCGCTCCCGCTCAGGCTCGCTCCCGCACACCGAGCTCGCTCCCGCACACCGAGCCCGCTCCCGCACAGGCTCGCTCCCGCTCAGGCTCGCTCCCGCACACCGAGCTCGCTCCCGCACACCGAGCCCGCTCCCGCTCAGGCTCGCTCCCGCTCAGGCTCGCTCCCGCTCAGGCTCGCTCCCGCTCAGGCTCGCTCCCGCACACCGAGCCCGCTCCGTGCCCTCGCCCCGGGATGCGCCCGCATCTCCCGGCACGGCCGTGCCAGCCCCGCGCTGCGAGGCAGCAGTGCCGCCGCACGTTCCCGCGGAGGAGCCCGACTTACAGAGCACTCGACCGAGGTTTAAAAGATCGTCTCGGGCGAGAAAAGCCCCTGGGCAGGCTCCTGGAGCGCCGCGGCTCAGCCCTGCTCCAACTCCGGCAGCGCGCTGCGCTTGTCACGGCTCCAGCTCCGAGCGGCTGTGACTCAGCAAACGGAGCAGCTTTTTATTTTTCAGATGGAACTTACCAAACCGTGCCAATATTACGGGGAGGATCTGCTTCCTGGAGCCGCTGCTCTGCCAGCCTCTCCCGAGGTATTTCCACTGAGCCCTCCCCATCTGGTTACGTTACGATAACAGGAAAAGGTTTCTTGGGCGAAAAAAAAATCAAATGCAAAGCCTGCATGGGAAGCGGGCTGTGCGAGGAAGGAGACACTCGCAGCCTCCACCTGCGCTGATGGAAAAGCAAAGGTGACGTCTCAGTGCCAGCCTGGGAGCCGAGCATCGCATCCCGGGACAGCGGGGACCGAGCGGGAGCCCCGGCCCATCCCGGCCCCAGGGATGGCGAGTGTTCCCCGAGCGGGGCTGGCTCCGGGAGGATCCCCCGGCCTTTCCACCGGCTGCGGGGTCCCCCTGCACGGGATCAGGCGGGGAAACAGCTCCTGAGCCCGAGCACAGCCGTGGGGCCGACCCCACCGCCTCCCTGCGCTCTGCCCTGCCCGCAGCACCGGGGAACGGCCCCGGGACCTCGGCTGGGCTCAGCTCTGAAGCTGCGATCCGTCTGTCCCCCTGAGCCTGCCTGCTGGGCAGAACCACCGACCCAATCTGGGCAGAACCACCGACCCAATCTGGACAGAACCACAGACCCAATCTGGGCAGAACCACAGACCCAATCTGGGCAGAACCACAGACCCAATCTGGGCAGAACCACCGACCCGACCTGGACAGAACCACAGACCTGAATGGACAGAACCACAGACCCGACTGGACAGAACCACAGACCCGACCTGACTGGACAGAACCACAGACCCGGCTGGACAGAACCACAGACCCGACCTGACTGGACAGAACCACAGACCCAATCTGGGCAGAACCACAGACCCGACTGGACAGAACCACAGACCTGACCTGGCTGGACAGAACCACAGACCCGACTGGACAGAACCACAGACCCGACCTGACTGGACAGAACCACAGACCCGACTGGACAGAACCACAGACCCGGCTGGACAGAACCACAGACCCGACTGGACAGAACCACAGACCCGACTGGACAGAACCACAGACCCGACTGGACAGAACCACAGACCCGACCTGACTGGACAACCTGCGGCTGCGCCTGGGCCAGCCCTGAGCTCCAAGAGCTCAGCAGCAGCAGCTGACCCACACCAAGAGGTGCCCCGTGTGTCCCCAGGCTGTGACAGTGCCCCACACGTGCGCAGGTGGCCCCAGAAGTGCCGCACACACAGCTCCAGGCCCGGCAGTCGGGTCGGACACACGGACACTGTCCTGTCCTGCCCACCCCTGCCCTGCCCTCGGCGTTCAGGACAGGAGGAAGGGGAATGATCAGCCTGTTCCTATGGACAGGGAAAGATGGAAGTCACTTCCAGAATGATCCGGGCCAGAAATCCAGAATCCAGCCTGTGACAAATCAGCAAACACATCCTTTAATTACAGAAAGCTTTTCCCTTCGATTTTTTAATTAGAAGCAAGAATGCAGATGCCATTTACATAAAAGGACTGTCTTGTTTTCCTTCCTGTGCTGGCACCACCGAATCCCAAACACATCCTACAAATTTCCGTGGATTTAACAAAGTCCTCAAGGTTACAAAGCTTCTGACCATCAGGTTTTGAGATTCAGGGTGTTCCAGCAGCAGCCAAAAGTTGGTGCAGAAGAGATACAGAAGACATACATATAGAAGAGATACATACAGAATTCTGACATCTCTGCAGACATAAATCTGTTCAAACCACTAAAATATTAGAGACCATCAGGGGCAGTTTTCAGGTGTGAACCAATGAACAGCATATTCTTTAAAAAGAGAAATACAAGCTGCAGTTCAGAGTTCTGGAATGGATTCAATGAGTGAATGAGTAAGAAAGCAGAAGAATGAAATTTTCATGTCACGCAGGAGACATGAGGTGAATACTTGAATACAAAAATAATAAAACAGAAAAAAAAAATCAATATTAGCCTGAAGCACTAGAGAATCCCAATTTAAAAGAGCCTCCAAACCCCCAGGAGAGCAGGGCTGGCTGTGCTCCTGCTGCCAGAGCTACTGCTCACAGCAGCTCCGTGCACTGGCTCCAAAGGGAAGGGGGGCACCAGCCCCGACCCCCCAAGGACAGAATCCACCAGACCGCCCCTAATTTCACACCAGCAGCACCTGTGGCAGCGGGACACGGAGCCCAGGAAAGGCTGTGACCTCTCCATCACACACCCAGCCATTTGTTTCAGCAGTCTGACTCTTGTATTTGTTATATCCTTCAAATCCCAGCTTGGTGTGAAAAGGAATTGAAGCTGCTCTCTCTCCACCCCAGCCATGGCAGGGACCCCTGTCCCAGCTGCTCCAGCCCCAGTGTCCAGCCTGGCCCTGGGCACTTCCAATCCCTGCCGTGGGCTGGGCACCTTCCAACAGAGCAGGAGATAAACCGGAGGGACTGGAAACAAAACACCGCGTTTTGAGCTAACAGAGCCTTTCAGTGCTCCAAGCGTGCCCTGTCCTGCCCTTTACTCCAGGGCAAGGCCTGTCCCCAGCAGCCCCAGCGGGATCCCTGCACAGCCACACGTTCCTCTCCTCCAAGGAAAACACAACTTTCTTCACTGGCAAGCGGGCTGGTAGCCAAAGAGATTTTACAAACAAATACATCCTCGGGAGCAGCTTCCCCAGCGCAGCCTGCCAGCCCTGCCGTTGCCATGGAGGCCGAGCCCGCTGCTCTTCTGCCTTCTCCTTTTTAAAAAAAGGCCAACAACTGCAGCAGATCAGTAACTGAGCTTTCCAGGCAGCTCTGACAGGCTGCAGCACAACGCCTGACACACAGGATCACAGAATGGTTGTGCTTGGAAAATCAGTGCCAGCCCTGCCCCATCCCCACCGTGTCCCCAGCCCAGAGCCCTGAGTGCCACCTCCAGCAATTCCTGGGACACCTCCAGGGATGGGCACTCCATCACCTCACACAGCTGCTGTGGCCAACTTTGCTGCCTGGAGCATTTTTTGATGATGGATTTATTTCTCAATCATTTTAGTCAAAACACTAAAATGAAAAATTGAGGTGCTGTCAAAAATGAAACAGAAAGGTTTTAGAGTGGCATTTTAATTTTTAGAAGCACTTACATATAATTGAAATCAAGAATTTGAAAGCCTTAGTTTGGAACTGGAGCCCCTCTGCTCTGGAGCCAGGCTGGGACACCTGGGGGAGCTCACCTGGACAGGAGAAGCTCCAGAGAGAGCTCAGAGCCCCTGCCAGGGCCTGGAGGGGCTCCAGGAGAGCTGGAGAGGGACTGGGGACAAGGGATGGAGGGACAGGACACAGGGAATGGCTCCCAGTGCCAGAGGGCAGGGCTGGATGGGATTTGGGGCAGGAATTGTTCCTGGCAGGGTGGGCAGGCCCTGGCACAGGTGCCCAGAGCAGCTGGGGCTGCCCCTGGATCCCTGGCAGTGCCCAAGGCCAGGCTGGACATTGGGGCTGGAGCAGCTGGGACAGGGGAAGGTGTCCCTGCCATGGCTGGGGTGGGATGGGGGGGATTTGGGGTCAACTTTGAGGAAAGCTCCTTACTCAGCCAGGCAGGAGGATGGGGTTTTTCTGCTGTTGCCAAAGAGAAGGGAGCTATAAATGTTCTTTCTCCTTTATCATCTCTGATGACTTAGCAGCAAATGCTAAAAATAATTTTCATGCTTCATCATCAAAGTCAGTGTGTTGCAATTTTTTTTTAAAAAAACAAAACAAATCCTATATTCCAGCAAGAATATTACAAATATTTCAGGATCCAAATGAAACTTTCTGAAGAGGTGCTGCAAGGCTGCCAAATGTGACATTTCACACAGAGCTTTTCTGTCTGAGCTCCCTCCCAGCCCTCTGCTCACGAGGAGACAACAACTGAGACAGTGACCCATTTCTGAGAGCAGGCTGACTTGGGGAGCTCAGCTCTCCCTGCACTAAGGCACGTTTGGGAATCAGTGACCTGGACCTGTTGGGCTGCAGAGGAAACGACACAAGATTCTGATCCCCAGGGGAAAGCTTGGCCCAGTCAGGTTTTCACATTTCTGATGTTCAATACAGCTTCACTGTCAGCAGTGGGCAGGACACAGCCCAGAGCCAGAAATGGGTTTGAGCATGAAAACACAACAGCAGTGAAATAACCACTGGTGTAACAAATGACTCCTGCCAGTCCTGCATGGCTGAGAGCCTAAATTCAGATGTAACAAAACTGACCTGGGTGATAAAGAACGTGAAAAAACATCTCAAGAAATTGTACTCTGTGTGAGTCAAGCTAGATGGGAATTCAGAACTCCAGGGAAACTGGATGGACCTAAGCTTGCACACACATTGCTTTAAATAGATGAGTCTCATTAATGTGAAATAAGCAGGCATGAAATAATGTTCCTAAGGTAAGTTCAGCATCCCTCAGCAAAGCTGGAGCAGCCTGGCCACAGCCAGCACTGCACACCTCAGTGCAGCAGCCAGGCACTGAGGATTACCTCGACAAGACCAAATCCTCCCTGGTACCCCAGGGAACGATGCCTGGAGGCTGCTTCTGCATTTGTTTACACAGCCAGGAACGGGTCCTGACCCTCAGCATTAAACAGCCATAAGTATTTTATCCAAGTTCACTCCTTAATTAATGAGTTCCATGCTCAGCCCACACTGTGCTGGACCCACAGCACCAAGGCTCACCTGAGCCAGGAGCTGGAGCAACCTGGACAGGGCTTGGAGTGAGCTGGGCTCGTGGAAGGTGTCCCTGCCTGTGGCAGGAGGTGGAATTAGATGATTTAAGGTCCCTTCCCACACTCCCATTTCATATTTTCCCTCTGAAGAAACAAAATGATAACAAAACCCATCCCCCAGCCAAACTCCCAAAGCACCAAAGAACAGCTTTGAGGGAAAAAGACCATGTTTATATTTGTGTGCTCCTGCTCTTGATGCTACTCTGACACCAGCTTTGGTGACTCTCCCCATCCCTGTGCCCCTGCTTGTCCTGTCTCAGCATCCATACCCACCTCTTATTTCCTGCAGGACAACTCTAGGAAGGCTTTAAGCATTTCTGTCTTTTCCATCCCTCTTCATCTCCATGATATATCCTGTTTGCTGCATTGCTCGTTTCTCCACTATGTTTTTTTAACTTGATTTGTGGTTGTAAAACCTTATCAGGCCAAATCCATGTCAGTCCTAGGACACACACTGATGTTTCAGTAAGAGGGGAATTAAAAAAATATAAATAAAAAACAAATCCAGACGAAAGAAAGCAAAACATTCCCTTTGTTTAGGAAGTGTTGCCTGGCAGAGCCCCATCAGCCTGGAAGCAGGTCAGGCTGCTGGGTGACTGACAGGTACCAGGGGAAAACAGCTCCTTTAACTCCTGCCATGCCTGAGTGTATCCCAAGGGATTAAAATCGAATGAGATTCCCTTCCACTGCACCTCTGCAAAGCAGCCAAGCCCAGAGCTCTGGCAGTGCTGCTTTGTCCCCACCAGCTGGGATCAGCAAGATGAGAACTGGAATTTCTGCACGGGCAAATTCAGGAATTTGCTGTGTGTTCAGGTACGGAGAGAAAACTAAACCCAAAGATCCCAACTTCGTTCCAAAGGCTTCTTGTGATTTGTCTCTGTGCTGCTGGATCACGGAATTGTGGAGTGGTTGTGGCTGGAAAGGAGCCCTGAGCTCGCTGAGCACAGATGTCAGCCCAGCACAGCCAAGGCCACCCCAACGTCCTCAGGTGCCACATCCACACACCTCGTGAACACTTCCTGAGCAGCCTGTGGCACAGCTGGACCAGCCTTGCCAGGAAATCCAACCTGATTTGGATTCCAACCTGGAACAGGGCCAGGAGGAGAGGGAATGGCCAGAGAGCAGGGGATGAGCAGAGAGCAGGGGATGAGCAGAGAGCAGGGGATGCACAGAGAGCAGGGGATGAGGAGCAGGGAGCAGGGGATGAGCAGGGAGCAGGGGATGAGCAGGGGATGCACAGAGAGCAGGGGATGAGGAGCAGGGAGCAGGGGAGGAGCAGGGAGCAGGGGATGAGCAGAGAAGCAGGGGATGAGGAGCAGGGAGCAGGGGATGAGCAGAGAGCAGGGGATGAGCAGAGAGCAGGGGATGAGCAGAGAGCAGGGGATGAGCAGGGGATGCACAGACAGCAGGGGATGAGCAGGGGATGCACAGACAGCAGGGGATGAGGAGCAGGGAGCAGGGGATGAGCAGAGAGCAGGGGATGAGCAGAGAGCAGGGGATGAGCAGAGAGCAGGGGATGCACAGAGAGCAGGGGATGAGCAGAGAGCAGGGGATGAGCAGAGAAGCAGGGGATGAGCAGGGAGCAGGGGATGAGCAGAGAGCAGGGGATGAGCAGGGGATGCACAGAGAGCAGGGGATGAGGAGCAGGGAGCAGGGGATGAGCAGAGAGCAGGGGATGCACAGAGAGCAGGGGATGAGCAGAGAGCAGGGGATGAGCAGGGAGCAGGGGATGAGCAGAGAGCAGGGGATGAGCAGAGAGCAGGGGATGCACAGAGAGCAGGGGATGAGCAGAGAGCAGGGGATGCACAGACAGCAGGGGATGAGGAGCAGGGAGCAGGGGATGAGCAGAGAGCAGGCTCCAGTGCCACCATGAGTAGGGAACCCTTCCACAGCAGCACAGACAGCAGCAGGGACCCCCTTGTGACAAGTCCGGGGCCAGCCCTGCAGAACAGCTCTGAGAATAACCGGGACTGCCTCCCAAACCCATCCCACTTCCTTCAGAGACTCCTGGGAACAGCTCTGAGAATAACCAGGGCTGCCTCCCAAATCCCAAACCCATCCCACCTCCTTCAGAGACTGCTGGGAACGTGGAGAGCTCAGGCAGGGAAAAGTTGGGATCTACCAGTACAGCAAGTTTTTAATCAGTCATTAGTAGCCACAGTAGAAATCCCAAAAGCATTTTGATTGGAGAGAAAAGGCTTTTAAGCCCTGCAGGTGTTATCTGGGATAGAATGGATAAATCCTGACCATTGAGTGTTTTCCAGTTGCTTATTTCAATACACATCAAGCAAATAAATTTTCCTTCAAGACCATTGCACCATAAACAAGTGCCACAAACCCAAGAGAAGGACACCCTGAGCCCAGGGCTCAGAGGGGCCAGCCAGCACAACAGGGACCATGGCCAGTGACACTGAGAACAAGCCCTGAGAGCAAACAAAGCAGCCACGGTGGCAGTGACCACTGCCCTGATGTGACAAATGCTCGGAACACGCTTCATTTAACACACCCTGGTCCAGTCTGGTGTCCCAAGCCCTTGTGCTGAGCTGACACTGGGTAAAACCTGGATTACAGGAAAGGGATGAGTGCTCAGGAGCCTCCCAACCCAGAGCATCCCACGATTCCATCATCTCTGGCAGGAGTGTGGGAAAGCCGGGGGTGGGAGCCCAGCCCCTCCCTGGGCAGCGCTGCCTCCAGGCTGGGAGAGCTGAGCTGGGAAAACAGCCAGGAACATGAGCTGAGGGGACAGAAAAGCCACTTTCTGCAGCTTGAAGTGACCCTGTTGGCACAAGACCTTGTCAAGGTCGACTGAGCACAGCACCGGTGCAGCAGCTCCAGCCCCAGCATCCCCGCTGGGCTGAAGGAAAGGCAGGACTGCACACCCTGCTGCACACCTGCCTGTGTGTTTGAGGAAACCCATCCACCCCCTCTCCAGCCTTTCCCAGCTGTCTCTCCTCAGGCACTGCCCCTGCTCCACAGATGAAATCCACTGAAGGCTCATCTGGATCTGCAGCAGCAGTGAATAACAAACCCCTGGTCACGGTGCCTGGAAAGAACTGCAGGCCTGCACAGGAATGAGGAGATTTTCAAAAACCTCCCACCATGTCATTCTCCATTAGAGTCATTCCCACAGAATTTTGCTCAGTTCCTGAGACCTTTGGGGGTTTATCTGGGGATGGCACATTTGGCTGTAACTGCAAAGGAAAATCAGGAATTGGTTTTTAAATGACTGCTAGAATGGATTAGCATTTTGCCACCACACAGCCAACACTCGATGCTCTGGGGAGAAGGAAGCTCTCCCCTTTGCATGCAGGTACAAACTTCTGGCCCACTGTGGGCAAATAAAGACAGGATCCCATGAATGATTTCATTTGGATTTCTGAAGTATTGGCTAATATTTGTCTGCTTTTACCATAAAATATATTCCTACAAATGCTGTCATGTGTCTTAAAACTGTTCAGTGCTGTTAGAGTCTTGCTCCCAGAGTGGTTGGATGGGTTTGAATCCTACATCCCAGCCAAGCAGGACGTGTACAATTCCCAGGACTTGCTTTTTAAATGATTTTTCCCTTGTTCCTGGTCACACATGAAGAGCTGCAGCACAGAAGGTGACAAGCTGAGAACACACGTTTTAAGGGAAAATGTTAAAGATCATTATTTAAAGGCCTTCACTTGTTAACATTCATTTGCTGATGCTACTTTGAATTCAAGCCATCTGCAATAAAAAGTAATATTTTAGAGATGCATTTTAGGGAAAAAAAATGTGAAATAAAGTTTTACTCTTCATGTAAACTGACAGTGCACTGGGAAACTTGGTGAAACTTCACCACGTGGGAGGTGTTGACAAGTGAGCATATACCAAGGGAAGGATTTACAGGCACACAGTTCCACAAATATAGCCCAGACTGGTATTTGTCAAGACAACCCATGAGCCTTCAGCACATTCTTTAAAGCCTCATTCGAGTGGGGTGTTATTTTCTCCATCAGGGCCCTGGTGACAAATGCACTCTCCTCTGGTCAGGCCTTTCAATCACCACTGCAAACACCAGAATTCCTGCCACTCTGATATTTGCAGGTCAAGGACAAGAGGTTATGAGTCATGAAGCTGCCAAGAGCCAACACAAACCAGGCAGAAATTCCACTGCAAAGTGCAGTAATCCAGCAGTCCCTGAGAAACTTTCAGTTTCTGAGCATATATTAAACACCCAGCAAGCCCTTACACAGAGAGGGGTGGCAGGTTAAGGATGCTACACGTCAGCTGAGAGCCCAGGCTGACAGCTGTGAGCCTTTCTTGCCAGGAAATTATTATTTCGCACTACACACATTTCTCTGGCTGTATCACAATGTGTGAAATAACAGGCAAAAGTCAACCCGACTCCAATGTGTTTTCTAATTTCTGTCTCCATTTTTAGCTGTGTCAGTGGAGGCATCCCATGAACTGAAAGGAAAAGGAATCTGGATGAGATAAATCACATTTAAAATGATGAAGGGAGCAAGCAGCTGTGAAAGGAAAATAAAAGAACTTAATTTTTTGGGGGTTAAATAGCACAGAATAGAATCAAAAGGCCAGACTGGTTTGGGTTGTGAGGGACCTTAAAGCTCATCCCATTGCAGCCCTACCATGGACAGGGACAGCTGCCACTGTCCCAGGCTGCTGCCAGCCCTGTCCAGCCTGGCCTGGGGCACTGCCAGGGATCCAGGGGATCCCGATTTCCCGGCGAGGACAGGATTCCATGGGAAGCAGTTCCGAGACACAGCTCAGCAATCAGGAAATGCCCGAATCAGCTCCTCGGTGAGCACAGACACAGATTGTAATTCACCAGGGCGTGGAAGAGCCCAGACACCAACATCTGCAGCTGCAGAGGAGGCTCAGCAGCAATCCCTGCCCCTGGCATTCCCACTGCAGCCACACCACACAGACTCCATCAGATCCTGAGCAACAAACGGAGCGGGAAGGAGCAGCTGGGCCCCAGTGCCAGGCACAGCCATCCCCTCCCTGGCACCCGAGAGCAAAGCTCTGCAGAGCAGAGCCGTGGTTAGAACCGAGGGGGAACAGGGAAACAGCCTCCAGCACAGAGTGCCAAACAACACATCTGCAAATGGAGCCTGCAGAGCCTTCGGGCAGCACATGGGTCATGTGCAACAAATCTATCATCCAGCTATCCATCTGTCTGTCACTCATCTATCCATCTATCTGTCTATCTATATCTATCTGTCTGTATCTATCTATCTGTCTATCTATCTATCTATCTATCTGTCTATCTATCTATCTATCTATCTATCATCTATCTATCTCTATCATCCATCTATCTATCTGTCTATCTATATCTATCTGTCTGTATCTATCTATCTGTCTATCTATCTATCTATCTATCTATCTATCTATCTATCTCTATCATCCATCTATCTGTCTATATCTATCTATCTATCTGTCTATCTATCTATCTATCATCTATCTATCTCTATCATCCATCTATCTATCTATCTGTCTGTCTATCTATCTATCTCTATCATCCATCTATCTGTCTATATCTATCTATCTATCTGTCTATCTATCTATCTATCTATCTATCTCTATCATCCATCTATCTATCTGTCTGTCTATCTATCTATCTCTATCATCCATCTATCTATCTGTCTGTCTATCTATATCTATCTATAAATCATCTGTCTGTCTGTCTGTATCTATCTATTCATCCATTCATCTGTCTCTGTCTACCACACATATCCATATTTATAGATACATTACACAGGTAAGCACTGATTAATAAGCACAGGTAAGCACTAATTAATAAGCAGAGGCAGGCACCAATTAAGGAGCAGAGGCAGGCAGAAACCTCACTCCGTGATGCCGCACACCGAGGGAGCCCCTGCCTGCAATGCACTTCAGGTAAAACCCGTTCGCTGCTCGAGCTGACACGTTTCAAGCCTTTTTTTTTTCGATTCACACTGCAAAAGGCTAAAAAATAAAATATTCCATCATCCCTGCTGCACACGCTTCTATTTTCCCCCTCCGTCCTCTAAACAGCGCGATCAGATGAGGAGCGATGCGATCGGTGCAGGGAAGCCCCGAGAGAACAGAGAAGGGAAACAGAATAAAAGGCATTAGAAATGTGGGCAGTGTGGAGTAGCGGGTGCTCACCGCGAGTTCCGAGCGCGGCTCCGGGCACGGCTACGGGCGGCTGGAGCGGGCGGGCAGCGGGGGGAGCGCGGCTGGGCCGGGCCCGGCCATCGCGGCTGCACAGCCTCCCTTCCCTTCCTTCCCTTGCCTTCCCTTCCTTCCCTTCCTTCCCTTGCCTTCCCTTCCTTCCCTTCCCTTCCCTTCCCGAGACAGCTCGGGACAGGCTCTGCCTTCCCTCTTGGGCTGCAGAACCTCCCTCCTGGGCTGCACAGCCTCCCTTCTGAGCTGCAGAACCTCCCTTCCGAGCTCCTGTCCCTCCCTTCTGAGCTCCAGAACCTCCCTTCTGAGCTGCAGAACCTCCCTTCCGAGCTCCTGTCCCTCCCTTCTGAGCTGCAGAACCTCCCTCCTGGGCTCCTGTCCCTCCCTTCCGAGCTCCTGTCCCTCCCTCCTGAGCTCCTGTCCCTCCCTCCTGAGCTGCAGAACCTCCCTCCTGGGCTCCTGTCCCTCCCTTCCGAGCTCCTGTCCCTCCCTCCTGGGCTCCTGTCCCTCCCTTCCGAGCTCCTGTCCCTCCCTCCTGGGCTCCTGTCCCTCCCTTCCGAGCTCCTGTCCCTCCCTTCTGAGCTCCTGTCCCTCCCTCCTGAGCTCCTGTCCCTCCCTCCTGAGCTCCTGTCCCTCCCTCCTGGTCTCCTGTCCCTCCCTCCTGGGCTCCTGTCCCTCCCTCCTGAGCTCCAGAACCTCCCTCCTGAGCTCCTGTCCCTCCCTTCCGAGCTCCTGTCCCTCCCTTCTGAGCTCCTGTCCCTCCCTTCTGAGCTCCTGTCCCTCCCTCCTGAGCTCCTGTCCCTCCCTCCTGGTCTCCTGTCCCTCCCTTCCCGAGATCAGCGCTGCTCCTGGGCTCCAGAGCCTCTCTTCCCAAGCCAGACGCTGCTCCTGGGCTCGGCGTTTCCAGCCTAATGAGGAAGGCAAAGTTCTGCACCCAGCACATCTGGAACCAGCACAGCTGGAACCAGCACAGCTGGAACCAGCACGGAGCTGCTCCTCGAGTGGGGCTGCACTGCTGAAAAGGACAGAGGGGATTGAAGGATATTTGGATTTAAAAACAGCCACCAGTCTTTGCATTTGCTCCTAGCAAAGGGGATGGGATCACGTTATAGGATCATGGAATCGCAGGCTCTTCTGGGTGGGGAGAGACCCCAAATCCCCCCCATCCCACCCCAGCCATGGCAGGGACACCTTCCCCTGTCCCAGCTGCTCCAGCCCCAATGTCCAGCCTGGCCTTGGGCACTGCCAGGGATCCAGGGGCAGCCCCAGCTGCTCTGGGCACCTGTGCCAGGGCCTGCCCACCCTGCCAGGAACAATTCCTGCCCCAAATCCCATCCAGCCCTGCCCTCTGGCACTGGGAGCCATTCCCTGTGTCCTGTCCCTCCATCCCTTGTCCCCAGTCCCTCTCCAGCTCTCCTGGAGCCCCTCCAGGCCCTGGCAGGGGCTCTGAGCTCTCCCTGGAGCTTCTCCTGTCCAGGTGAGCTCCCCCAGGTGTCCCAGCCTGGCTCCAGGGCAGGGGGGCTCCTCTGCACTCACTCCGTGTTCTATGGAAATCCCACCTGTGGAAGTGCAGGGCCAGGCATGGGGTTATCTCCATCAGGAACAGCACTCCTGGCTACAGCACGCTCTGAACTCACCTGGGAGTGCTGGGAATGTGGGAAAATGCTATAATAGACAGGAAAAGGCAGGTGTTGTTCCAAAGCCCTGCAAGGTTCGATTTGAGGACTAAAATGCACGGGTATAAAGCAGGTCTGTAACCCCCAGTGTGCTCTGTCCCACTGCCTCTCACAGCTGAGGAAACAGCCATGGTCCATACTCACTGAAAATTCCCCTTTCCATCAGAAAAAAACACAAATACACATGAAATAAACACACTTGGGTACAAGATACTTCCAACAGCCCCACAACACAAAGTTCTCTACAAGCAAATAGGGTGTATTTGTTTGATTTTGTGTCTTCCTGCCATGAGAAACAGGGAAGACTGGGAAGAAGAGTGGGAGCTGTTCCCAGTGTAAAGCCATGAAGTGCTGACAGGAATGACAGAGTGAGCTGAGTGCAGGGCTGGGGAGCAGAAACCTGCCCTGGAGCACAGGTTCAGTTTTAGAAAGGAAGCTCTGGGGTTTATTTCCCCCTTAAACAATAGTTAAGTATCTGGAACTTTCCATTGAAAATCTTCATTTTTCCTCCATCCAAAGCTCACAACTGTGCAGGACAAACATGTGAGTGCTAACCAGATTCTTTAGAAACTCGTTCCTATTTTTGTGGATCACCAAAGCCGTGCTCCTCCCTCCTGTTCCCTGCTCGGGGGTTCAATTATCCCTTGCCAAAGGGACGTGGAGTGGCACTTGGAGACAACAGGACCGGCTCTGAGAGCTGTGACAACAAGGGCTCTGGGATAAATAAAACTGTTTTCTATTTTTAGAGCTGAATTGCAACACTTGGTGGGAGTTTGTAAGCAAAACAAGTCACGTTGCAGGCAGTGTTGTAAGACCTACAGCAAGAGCCCAGCAGTGGTTTGCATCACTGAAAGAATTGGGGTTTGTTTTTCAGCTGGCAAGCGCTCAGGAGAATTCCTCTGGCAACTTCCATGGGCTGAGCTGTACAAAAATGGGAATGGACTTGAAGAGCTTGAAGTCAGTAAGTAAAGAAGAGCTGAAAGAATTTTCACGCTTGGCGTTTCTGATTCACACTGGAAGAGTTTCCTCCACTGTAAGACTGAAAAGCAAAGCAGCAGCACTCTGGGTTTGCTTTAAGCCCTGTCCAGCTGTGCCAGCACACGGTTCTGAGCTCACTGTGACACGGGCAGGGATCCATCACCCTGTGCAGCCACCACAGAAACGGCACAAGGAGATGGGGATTGCTGAGGATGGGACAGACATGGCCCAGGACACTCAGCACAGCCCTGCCACGCCAGCAGCCACACCGCAGCTTCTTTATTAACTTTATTAACTTCTTTAGAATAACTTATTAACTCCTTTAGAATTAAAGAATAAGCGTCTTATTAAACCTAATTAAAATTAGCTTCTTTATTAGCTCTCCAAATGGAACAAAATCGGAGAATCAGAAGCTCACAGACGGGTTTGGGCTGCCAGGGACCTTAGGGCTCATCCCATTCCAGCCCTGCCATGGGCAGGACACCTCGCACGGTCCCACAGCAACAGCCTGGGGATGCAGCAGCAGCTGGGAGAGCACGCAGGAGCAGCTGGCTGGTTAATGATGAACCTCGTTCCAGGAAAGGCTCAGCATGAAATACACGTGTGGTTCCATCTCCAGGGCAGCTGGGGAGGTTAATGACCAAGTCCTTGTGGGGATGGAGACAGGGAGTGCTCAGATTGCAGCGGGGTTTGGGCTGCTGTGCAGGAGAGCAGCAGAGCACCAGAGCACAGCAGAGCACCAGAGAGCAGCAGAGCACAGGACAGCAGCACAGCACAGGAGAGCACAGCACAGGAGAGCACAGGAGAGCAGCAGAGCACAGGAAAGCACAGCACAGGAGAGCACAGGAGAGCAGCAGAGCACAGGAGAGCACAGCACAGGAGAGCACAGCACAGCACAGGAGAGCAGCACAGCAGCAGAGAGCAACACAGCAGAGCAGCACAGCAGCGGAAAGCAGAGAGCAGCACAGCAGCACAGCAGCAGAGAGCAGCACAGCACAGCAGAGCAGCAGAAAGCAGTATAGCAGCAGAAAGCAGTATAGCAGCAGAAAGCAGTATAGCAGCAGAAAGCAGAATAGCAGCAGAAAGCAGAAAGCAGAATAGCAGCAGAAAGCAGAAAGCAGTATAGCAGCAGAAAGCAGAAAGCAGAATAGCAGCAGAAAGCAGAAAGCAGAATAGCAGCAGAAAGCAGAATAGCAGCAGAGCAGCAGAAAGCAGTATAGCAGCAGAAAGCAGAAAGCAGTATAGCAGCAGAAAGCAGAAAGCAGAATAGCAGCAGAGCAGCAGAAAGCAGAATAGCAGCAGAGCAGCAGAAAGCAGTATAGCAGCAGAAAGCAGAAAGCAGAATAGCAGCAGAAAGCAGAAAGCAGAATAGCAGCAGAGCAGCAGAAAGCAGTATAGCAGCAGAGCAGCAGAAAGCAGAATAGCAGCAGAGCAGCAGAAAGCAGAATAGCAGCAGAGCAGCAGAAAGCAGAATAGCAGCAGAAAGCAGAAAGCAGTATAGCAGCAGAGCAGCACCACAGCACAGCACAGCAGCAGCAGCAGAGCACCAGGGATGCTCACACAGACACCAGAACCTGCTCCTCGGACAGCTGAACACGTACAACTCTTCTGTTCTGCCTTGGACAGCTCTCCCCCCAGTTCCTCAGAACAGAATTGGCTCCACTCCTCTTTATCCATCGGCTGGACACAGTGTAATGCCCACATCTGTAACATCCTGACCCTGTCCAGCAGGGAAGGTTATAAGGCAATATTCCTCACTGTTGCAATAACTCACAACTTACTGATGTATTTCACTTGGGCCCTGTGACTCAGCTGCAGAAAGGCACGAGTGAAAACAATTCCAGCTGAGACAAAAAAGCCTGCATGCTTTAATCGAGTCAATACTTCTGCTAAATAAAATAAGGTTTTATGCATTTGTCTTTACAAAGTCCCAGCAGTAAATCAGTATCTGCTTTCAAATGACAACACAAGCTAAGTAATTCCCGCTGTCGAGAGCCGATGGCATCGCGTCAATTAAAGACCAGAAGGAGAAGATTCATTATTTATTATTGTTTATTAGTTTTCTTGGGGCTGCTCTGTGCAGGGTTAAGAGTCGGACTCGATGTTGCTCGTGGGTCCCTTCCAACCCACCCTTTCCCTGCTTATCACCTATTTTATTTTTTGTGTATGATTCGCTGTCGGGGCTGGCACAGCGGCCGCAAGCTGTGACTTTGCAGCCGCACCTGTATCCCTTGAAACCCCCTCTGTGTATCCCCTGAGATCCCCCCCGTGGATCCCCTGAAATTCCTCCGTGGATCCCCTGAAATTCCTCCGTGGATCCCCTGAAATTCCTCCGTGGATCCCCTGAGATCCCCCCGTGTCCGCCTGTCCCGTGTGACGCCGCAGCGCAGTGCGGAGCGCAGAGCGGGCAGAGAGCGGGAGGGCGAGGGCGGTCCCGAGGGGTGTCAGCGGGAACCATCCCCGTTATCCCGTTGTTATCCCGTTGCTATCCCGTTGTTATCCCGTTGTTAACCCGTTGTTATCCCGTTGTTATCCCGTTGTTATCCCGTTGTTAACCCGTTGTTATCCCGTTGTTATCCCGTTGTTATCCCGTTGTTATCCCGGCCCCGCTCCCTCCCCGCCATCTTGGCGGCCTGAGGGTTGCTGAGGGAGGGAGCGCGCGCCCCGCCCCGCCCCCCCGCGCCGGCCAATGGGCGTGCGGTGCGGCGCTGACGTCACGCGGGCGGCGGCGCGCTCGGAGCCGCGCTCGGTGCGTGCCGCGCTCAGTGCGTGCCCCGCCGCCCGCCAGCCATGTCGCGACAGAGCCCTCCGGAGGAGAACCTGCAGGGTAAGGCCGCGGCAGCGGGATCTGCCCGGGCACTGCGGGATCTGCTCAGGATCCTCGGGATCTGCCCGGGCTCTGCGGGATCTGCTCAGGATCCTCGGGATCTGCCCGGGCACTGCGGGATCTGCTCAGGATCCTCGGGATCTGCCCGGGCTCTGCGGGATCTGCTCAGGATCCTCGGGATCTGCCCGGGCACTGCGGGATCGGCCCGGGCTCTGCGGGATCGGCCCGGGCACTGAGGGCTCTGTCCGGGATCCTCGGGCTCTGTCCGGGGCTCTGAGGGCTCTGCCGGGGCTCTTTGGGCTCTGCCCGGGCTCTGCGGGGCCCTTCTGGGCCGCGATAGTCGGTGAGTGCCGCAGTGCGTGTCCAGCCCGGTGTCCCGGGGGCAGGCCGGCTGCTTGTGCCGTGAGCAGGGGTTGGGGCAGTCCCGGACCGGGTGTTGGCACCGCGTTCACCGGGACCGGGTGTTGGCACCGCGTTCACCGGGACCGGGAATACCCGAGCGCGGGCACGGGCGGTGCGGCCGCCGCGGAGGTTGCGGCGGTCGAGGGGGACATTCTCATCGCTCTGGCGGACTCTGCTCCTTAGCTCCAGGCCTTGAAAGCTGTATGTTAAGAAAATGAAGCTTTCCATTGCTGATCCGGTACTCGGCGGTGCTGGTCTGCGCTCGCACATGTGTCCTGGGCTGGGGTATCGTGACAGACCCCTCTGTCCCGGCTCTGTCGCTCGTCTGGCCGCGCTGCACCGCCTCTCGTGGGCTTTGCTCTGTTTCTATTTCCAGCTTCGCAAAAACACCGCTTCTTTTATCTTTAAACCGTGATATCACAGCCTGTTCCATGTGCTCCAGCACAGCCTTTCTCGGAGGACTGTCCGAAAGGAGGAAAAAAAGGGAAAATTGTAAACTACATCTGCTGTCCTCTGGCTGCTGCAGTCCCAGCCCTCTCCCTGCTTTATCCTGCATTCCCAGCACTGTTCCCAGTAAGATTTCAGCAGATAGGCTTAATTTGAGCTCTAGTGGTTGTGATAGTTCTTTGGTAACAAATTGAGCTTCCATAAATTTTGTGAGAAAGGGTAGGGAAGGGTTTGTCTGGCTCTGAATGCACTCCCTGCCACACACCAGGCACTGTCACCTGAGGGGAAATTCCCAAACAATCCCAAACAGCCAAAACCAGCTGTGAAGGAAAAGGGTTTTTGAAGAAAAGCGTCCCTTCCAAGCTCTGTGGCCTGGAATGTTTTTATCCAGCAGGTTTTGTGGTACTTTGGTTCTCCAGATGGTGGTGTCTGTATTTAGAAGGGAGATACTCGTGTTGTTCCTAAACATGAGGCAGTTTGGCTTCATGCTGTTCCCATTTGATTCTGGAGTTCTCAGTCTCCTCCCAGCCAGGATATCTGGGATATCTCTGCTCGTGTGATGTTCCTGCTTCACACCAAACCCCGGCCCTGGCTTCTCCCCACCTGCATTCCTGAAAGCTGCTCCAGCAGCCCTGGCTGGCTGGGCAGGGACCCTGCAGCTCCAGCAGTTCCAGCTGTGCCTTTACACCCTGACCTGTGCCCAGCGAGCACCAACAGCCCCATCACCGCTGTCTGTGTCTCCCTTTCCCTGCTGCTTCCTTAGACATCCTTCCCCACATTTTGGGGACTTCCCTCCTCCTGTCCTCGCTGCTCTGTTTGCTGTGCACGGCTGTGGCTGGCCCACATCTGTTCCACAGTGGGATTCCTCTGGCATTTGTGTAATTCAGGTATTTTGTGTTCCCTGAACTCACTTCCAGAGGGCTGGAAGGACAGGAGCCAGGGAATGGCTTCCAGTGCCAGAGGGCAGGGCTGGATGGGATTTTGGGCAGGAATTGTTCCTGGCAGGGTGGGCAGGCCCTGGCACAGGTGCCCAGAGCAGCTGGGGCTGCCCCTGGATCCCTGGCAGTGCCCAAGGCCAGGCTGGACATTGGGGCTGGAGCAGCTGGGACAGGGGAAGGTGTCCCTGCCATGGCTGGGGTGGGAATGGATGGGCTTCGGGATCCCTCCAAGCCAAAGCATTCCAGGATTCTCTAGGGGAGAGAGCAGCTCCAGCCCCTGGAGTGAGGGAGTTGTTGTTCCCTTCCTAAGGAAAACAAAACCCATGTGACCGTGTTAAATATACTGCGAGCAGCAAACCCATGACAGCCCTTGCCACACACCCGCTGTTGCTTCACAGCAACACCTACAAATGGGACTGAAAAAAGGCTGCACAAAACCGTCCCTGGCCTCTGGAGCCCAAAATAATTCCAATAAAAGAATAACTGGACTTTGGCAGCAGAAATCCTTGAGGTTATTTTGACTGCCACCTATGTTGAACAATAAAACTTGAATCTATCCCAAAGGAAAAGACCTGTATGTGCAGAGAAACACAATGTACTGAGCAGCTGCTCCCCGGCCTTGTGAGCCGTCCCAGCTCGGCTCCCTGCACTCTGCATTCCTTGCTGTGGCTGAGCTGGGAGGCAGGGCTGGCTCTGTCCCCGCAGTGTCACTGGGCAGGAGCACGGGGCTGTCACTCAGCCTGGCTACAGGGCTGTACACGGGGTGCTGTAGCAAAGCCCTCGGGCTGTGGGGCTCAGCTCTGCTCTCTGCCCAGCAGGGTCCTGGGTGGAGCTGCACTTCAGCAGCAGCGGCAGCTCCGTGTCCGCGGGCAGCCAGGAGCAGGTGCCGGCCTCCCTCTCCATCCACAACGGGGACATGGAGAAGATCCTGCTGGACGCCCAGCACGAGTCGGGCAGGAGCAGCTCCAGGGAGAGCTCCCACTGTGACAGGTGAGCAGGAGCTCTGCTGGGCACAGGGAGGGCACTGCCAAGGCCCCAGGGACGTTTGGGTGTCCCAGAGGCACAGAAGTGCTGCATGAGTGCTTACATACATCCACGTGCCATTGCTAGGGGTGAGCGTTTGATGTGTGCTGTGTGTTCCCATGTGAACACCTGTGTGCATGCCTGTTCAGAGCCCAGAGCAGATTTCCAGGAATGTCACACAACAGCTCAGCCCTGGGGCAGGTGGTCAGGCAGTGCCAGGAATGCATTTGTTGGATTTTGATGGGCTGTGAGGCCTCCAGCCTAAATGGTGTTCAGAAAAAGCCAAACTCCAGGACTCAAACTCCACAGTGGGACGTGGAACTGCCTGGCCTGGCCTGGGCAGTGGGGATTCAAAGCAAAGCCCAGTTCAGCCCTCATTTGCTGCCCGTTGTTTCTGTGCCAGGGCCCCCAGGAGCGTGGGCGAGGGTTGGGCTCGGTGTCTGGGGTGGCTGGGCTGTGGCAGCACTGCCCACCCAGCCCGGGCAGGGTCAGGGCACTCTGGGCAGAACGAGCCCAGCTCCCAGGCTGGCACGGAAATCTTCACCTCCTTCCCTGTGCTTGTGTCTCGCTGCAGCCCTCCTCGCTCACAGACCCCCCAGGACAGCCACAGAGCTCTGGAGATAGAGAGCCACAGCAGTGGGGAGAAGAACAGCTTCCAGGTGAGATCCTCACCTTGCGTGGGAGGGGGAGCTCTGACTCCTGTGCTTTGGGGAACAACAGGGGAAGCTGCTGAAGCAGAGGCTTCACAGAAACCCTGGCAGATCCAGGCTGGCTGTGTTTGTTCCTGACACTTGGGGGATATTTTGCTTTGGTCTTTCCAATCTGAGACTGAGATTTTTCAGAAGGATTTCCCCTCTCCCTTTGGCTGCTGATGGGGTACATTTCCTGCATCCCCCACCAATGCTGAAATGCACCTCCACCAATTTAGTAGGAATTCTAAGTTATTTTGACAGCAGCAAGAATTTCTAGAGTCACTTAGATATGGCAGCCAAAAATACACAATTTCCAGGCCCTGCCATAGCTTTGGTTCCAGGTGTTTTAACAATTAATACCAAACCTGAATACATGCTGCTTTGGAAAACTCCCTGTTCTTTCTGATTTTACTTTGTAAGTTTGTTTACCTTGCAAGGAAAATGAATAAACACATTTGGAACAAGAGTGGGGGAAAGGATGTACATTGACCATATTTAATCAATACAGGGCTTATTGCAGGATGACAGGCTGAAATCTGAAGTCTTCAGTGTAATAAATTAGCTTTTAATGTGAAAAAAAAAAAATACTTACAAAACATTTTGAGAGAGGAAATATTTCAAGGAAGTGAATTTTTCTGCATGATTTCCACAACTTCTGCCAGACTCCAAGGACCCAGCTTTAGGTTGGCTGAATGTGGTACTGCAAGTTAATTATTACTGGAAATTATTATTTTTATATTGTCAGAAAAACCCTTCAGCTGTTTAAAGATCATTATTTAGACTTTGAGAACAAATGACCCCAAGTTAGAAAGCCATCAGAATTCCAGCTGCCTGGACAGTTTTATTTCCATCCTGTGTGTGTGTGCAGCAGGAGCTGCTGGAATTCTGGGAGCAGGATCTATTTTTATCCCAAGGCCTGGGCTGTGTGGAATGGAGCTGTGCCCTGACTCAGCGTTTGTGCTGTAGCTGCACCAGGGCTGGGGCTGGGGGCCTGTTCTGTGAGCACACACAGACACACACACACCTGCCAGCCAGCCCAGCCCACCTTCCAGCCAGCCCAGCCCACCTGCCTGCCAGCCCAGCCCACCTTCCAGCCAGCCCAGCCCACCAGCCAGCCCAGCCCACCTGCCAGCCCAGCCCACCTGCCAGCCCAGCCCACCTGCCAGCCCAGCTCAGCTCACCTGCCAGCCCAGCTCACCTTCCAGCCAGCCCAGCCCACCTGCCAGCCCAGCCCACCTGCCAGCCCAGCCCAGCCCACCAGCCAGCCCAGCTCACCTGCCAGCCCAGCCCACCTGCCAGCCCAGCCCACCTGCCAGCCAGCCCAGCCCACCTGCCAGCCAGCCCAGCCCACCTGCCAGCCAGCCCAGCCCACCAGCCAGCCCAGCCCACCTGCCAGCCAGCCCAGCCCACCTGCCTGCCAGCCCAGCTCACCTGCCAGCCCAGCCCAGCTCACCTGCCAGCCCAGCCCAGCTCACCTGCCAGCCAGCCCAGCTCACCTGCCAGCCCAGCCCACCTGCCTGCCAGCCCAGCTCACCTGCCTGCCAGCCCAGCTCACCTGCCAGCCAGCCCAGCCCACCTTCCAGCCAGCCCAGCTCACCTGCCAGCCCAGCTCACCTGCCAGCCAGCCCAGCTCACCTGCCAGCCCAGCTCACCTGCCAGCCAGCCCAGCTCACCTGCCAGCCCAGCTCACCTTCCAGCCAGCCCAGCTCACCTTCCAGCCAGCCCAGCTCACCTGCCAGCCCAGCTCACCTGCCAGCCCAGCTCACCTGCCAGCCCAGCCCACCTGCCAGCCCAGCTCACCTGCCAGCCCAGCCCACCTGCCAGCCCAGCCCACCTGCCAGCCCAGCCCACCTGCCAGCCCAGCCCAGCCCACCTGCCAGCCCAGCCCACCTGCCAGCCCAGCTCACCTGCCAGCCCAGCTCACCTGCCAGCCCAGCCCAGCCCACCTGCCAGCCCAGCCCACCTGCCAGCCAGCCCAGCCCACCTGCCAGCCAGCCCAGCCCACCTGCCAGCCAGCCCAGCTCACCTGCCAGCCCAGCCCACCTGCCAGCCAGCCCAGCCCACCTGCCAGCCAGCCCAGCCCACCTGCCAGCCAGCCCAGCCCACCTGCCAGCCAGCCCAGCTCACCTGCCAGCCCAGCTCACCTGCCAGCCCAGCTCACCTGCCAGCCAGCATGGCCCGGGGACCAGAGCTGCTCCCTGCCAGGGGCTGCACAAGCACTGCCAGTGGCATCTGCCAGCCCTGAGCATGGGCAGGGATCCCTGTGCCCTGTGCCCGGCAGGGCTGGGAGCTGGGAATATTTTGGGTCTGTGCATGAGGATTAAATGCTGGGCTCTGGGATTTCAGTGCCAGTGCAGTCTGGTCTCAGGCACACCTGGGATATGGGATATGGGATATGGGATATGGGATATGGGATATGGGATATGGGATATGGCCTCTGCCATTCTCACCCTACTCTGAGGACGGATCTCCCTGCTCCCCATCTTGATGTGGGATGTGAACGCTTCCCAGCAGGGGCATGGGAAGGGTGGGAAGGTGAGTGTCAGAGCTGGCCTGGCTCAGGCACTGACTGATGGCTCTCGCTTTCAGTCTGAGGAGGATTTCCTGGAGAGGAGGAGGGAGGTGGAGCGGCTGCTGAGGAAGAACGCGGATTGGATCTGGGACTGGTCCAGCCGGCCCGAGAACATCCCACCCAAGTGAGTGCTGGGAGAGCTCCTGCAGCTTCTCCTTCTCCAGCCCAAACACACAGCTCACGTTCCTTCCCCAAATCCAGGGAATTCCTCTTCAAACACCCCCGGCGCACAGCCACGCTCAGCATGAGGAACACCAGTGTCATGAAGAAAGGGGGAATATTCTCTGCGGAATTCCTGAAGGTTTTCCTGCCATCCCTGCTGCTCTCTCACCTGCTGGCCATTGGACTGGGGTAAGGTTCAATTGAAAAAAGAGTTAATTTTTTTTACCTGCTTTCGTTGTGGCCTGATTCTGATCCCAAATTTCCTCTTTGTCCAAGATGGTTATTCAGGAAGTGCTTCCTGCCTGTGGTATTGCTGGATGGTTGATTGTTTTCTGATTTTCTCCCTGGCTGGGAATTTCTCAGAACAATTAAGAGGCAGGGAAATGAGGAATTCACACAACACTTGGCTCCACTGGAGATGAGACTCTTAATCTCACAGCTAGGAGATCAGCAAAGGAAAAAGCTAATATTGAATAGATTTTAAAATTCCACTGACATAGATGTGAAAATATTTACTATTATTTTAAATTACCCAGTACACTTTTTAATTCTGGTCTGGGAGGGATGGGGACGTGTGGCTGTCTGAGGCCATTGAACAGCATGGACGTTCCCTGTGCCGGGCCCTGGAGCTGGGGAGTGGTGCCAGGGGCAGTCCCTGGGGCTGGAACGGGGCTCTGGAGTTCAGGTGCAGCTTGGTGGGAGCTGCAGCGCTGCTCCTGCCGAGTTCCCGAGGACGGAGCTGGCAGGGAACGGCCGGGCTGACCTGTGCTCTGCCCCGCAGGATTTACATCGGGAGGCGCCTGACCACCACAGCTTCCAGCAGCACCTTTTAGAGGCCCCTGGGATGGTGGAGCTGGAGCAGAGCAGACTCAGCTGGAGCGCAGGAGGTGCAGAGGAGGAGGGGGGAGCTGGTCGTGTGTGTCCTGTCCGTGTCCTGTTTTAGTTTAGTCTAAAAATGGGAAGGGAGACGCTGGAGCTCCCGTGTCACATAGAGCCTTCTGGATCAATCCCTGCTGGATCCATCCCCAGAGCACGTGGCAGATGCTGTAGTGTCCCTTAGTGCTTTGTAGTGAAGTACCTGAGAATTAGAGCAGCTCCGTGTTCAAATCAGCCCCAGCTTTCAGCCGCCCTTGTGCTGGGCCGTCCCACCTGCTCCTGTGCTGGTGGGAATGTTGTCACTGCTCCTGCAGCCCCGCAGGGAGGGATGAGCCCAAACTACGAGTGGCCTTAGAGGTGGATTCAGGAATTCCCAGGGGCTGTCACCCCCTGGGGCAGCTTGTCTCTGGTAGTTGTTGCTTAGTTCACTTTGGGGGGAGGTGTAAGGTGTTGAGCCACAGTGGGAAGAGATGAGAATGTGGGTGAAGCTCCATCAGTTTGTCCCAGTTCAGAGGTAGAATTTGGATTTAGTGCCTACTAAAAGCTGCTTTTGCCAGGACATTTATTTAAGCCCTAGCAGTTACCCCAAGTTCTCTGCTGTACCTACTGCAGGCTGTCGCTTCACAGGCTTTACCTGTCCCATATAAATCTGCACCTGACCCCAGCCCTGGGCAGATGAACCACAGGCTGGCTTCTCCTTGGTTTTTACTGATGCAATGCCTTTCCCTTCAGTGATTTTACCTTATTTAATGAGAAGATGAATGTTTGCCAAAATACCATGTTTTATATATTTAAATAAAAAGGTTCCTGGTGAACTCAGCATTTCCTTGTTCCTTTTTCTCCAGTGATGGCTGGCAGGGGCTGATGAGGCTCTTGGCCTTCACCTGCCCCTTTCCCACTGGTCACTTCCTGGCATGGAATTGAGAACTGTTTCCATGGAAACAGCATCAAACCAACCTCGGCAGGCCCTGGGTAACCTGCATGCACACACACACACACACACACACACAGGGGTGTGGTGCTCCTGAGGAGCTGGAAACCATGGAATTGCTGAGGCTGGAAAAGCCCTGTGAGCCCAGCGAGTCCAACCATGCCAGCAGTGCCCAGGCCAGCCCTGCCCCGTGTCCCCAAGTGCCCCAAGGGCTGGGAATCCCCCCAGGGATGGGCACTGCAACCCTCCCTGGGCAGCTGTGCCAGAGCTGGGCAGCCCTTCCCAGGAATTTTTCCTCATCTCCAAACCCCTCCCCTGAGGCAGGAGCCAAAAGCAAAGGTGGGATCAGAACCCCCCTGAAGGCTCCGGTGCCGCTTCCATTTCAGTGGGGCCGAGAGCAGCAGATCCCTGCTGAGCAAACGTTTGTGCTTTGGAGAAGGGAAGGGGTTAAATCACCGTGTCCCTTTGTCACTGCCGTTGTCCTCCAGCTCCTTCACACCCCTGGGGCAGCGCTGCTCGGCCACAGTGAGGGTCACAGGTACTGGAACGTTCCGTGCTCACTCATTCCTGGCTGAAGTGATTTTAGTTTGAATTTCACGGCACAATCGTCACCGAGGCTGAGCCCCTGTCCGTGAGCTGCCGTGGCCGGGTGCTGCTCCTGTCCGGGCCTGCCCAAAGCCACGGGGCAGAAACAATCCCAGAAACAATCCCAGCAACAATCCCAGCAGGGTTTGGGTTGGGAGGGACCTTCCAGCCCGGGCAGCTCTGCCCCCTCCAGTTCCACCCCTTCCCACAGGGGGCACGAGGTGCTCCGCTGGGCAGCGGTTTTATCAGACTTGACACTAAAATCTGGTTTTGGATAAAAGGATAAAAATGCCATGAGAATTGTCAAGAGCTAATTGAAAGTGGTACAAGCAAACAGGGCTATAGGAGATTCCATCCTATCCTTTTTACTGCCATTCCACTTGGATTTGCTGATGGAATAGATCCAGAACCGGCCGGTGCTGCTGTGTCCTGGAGCAGGGACAGCAGCCCTGGCCACCCCAAACATCCCAACTAGGAACACCCCCTTGGGTTCCATCCAGCCAACTCCCTCCCACACAGAAGGAAATGTCAAAACACAGGGAGCAAGGCCAGGTAAACATTTAAAATTTATTAAACTTTTTGGTCAAAAGAACTGAACAATTATGTACAACCCCACGGATCGGCTCGAGCAGGCGTTGGGAACGCGGTCGGATCAACGCTTCAGCGACCCCCCAGTTCCAACATCTCCAGAGTTCCAGAGTGTCACAACCAACTGGCTGAACCCAGCCTTTCCTGGGAGAACCTCGGGCTTCGTCCTTCCCACCTTCCTGGGACCCAGGGCTCGGGGGCGGTACCGGGAGGGGCGGGACGGCCGCGGTTTGCTCTTGGGACTGGAACACACCTTTGTTCCAGGGAGAACGGAGTGTAACCACACTTGGGGCTTGCTGGGGGAAAGCTTGGGGCTCTGGGAAGGAGTTCCCAGGCTGCAGGCACCTGGCAGAGTGCAGCCTCTGGCTGCCGGGGGCTGCTGGACTGTCCTGTTGGCCCTGGGCTCATCCGGGGGAAGGGGATGTGATTTAGGCCTCTTTGGAAGAAAAATAAAAAAACAAAACAAAGAAAGAAACAGTACCTAAGGCTTAAAACAAGTGAGCAAGAGAGCTCCAGCAGCTGCTGTCCCGCCAGCCTGGGCTCAGCGTGGCCCTCCCTGGGCAGCCCAGCCCAGAGCGGCTCTGGAACTGCAGGGGGAAATAGAAGATACTACACCAAATACTTAAAATAAACTGTTCCCTTCGTGACAAATACTAAAAAGGTTAAAAACCATAATGCACGTCAGGTCTGTCTCTGGCTGAGGATCAGATGCACCAGAGAAGCTGCATTTTTATCCTCAGAGCAGAGAAGGTGTTGATGTTTTGGTTCCCTCCGTGCAAGGCCGACACTTGGTTAAGGCTGTGGATGTTTCTAGGACCCTTTCCATCTCCTACTTGGCACACACAGAGCCTTTGACAACAAATCCAGTGCAACTCCAACTCTATGACAATGCCATGGAAACTCTAAATTTAGAATCTGAAATACTACACAAAAAGTTTGTATTAGTCTGCCAAAAACTCGGTGTTTTGGGGCAAACCCTGTCAGAGGTGCCACCAGAACTGTTCTGCACCAGCTCAGGACATGCAATACAAAAACAAGACTGAATACATCCCTCCAGCTCTAAGAACAGGTTTGATAGGCTGTTATTTATTAAGTGGTTTCCACCAGAAGGTGTGGTTATAGGTACAGTTGGTGAGTAAATAGCCATGGACACCTGCCTAGACCCACCTCAAGCCCTGCAGCGCTCCGAGGTCAGACCCTGGCCCCGGGCCCGAGGAGGAATGTACAGGCATCAAGCACGAGAAATGTTCTGGAAGGCCCAAATATTACAGCAGAGAGAGCGAGAGAGAAATTACACTTTTATGACAACTTTTTCTTCTCAGGTGTTAAATTTTTTGGTCTATAAACTGGAAAGGAAGGCTCAGACATCAATAAATACATTTGTTTTGAGTGTTGGCCTCATTGAGCACTGTCCACCAATTCTGCCTCGGAGGGCCCTCCCCGAAAGCCGCGTGGACGCTCCCACCCCACCGAAGGCAGAACCATGCCAGGGACTCAAAGCCAGGCCAGATGCTCTCCGATAGCTCAAGGGAAGTAAGTGCATCAATGTTCCTCACTGATAGGACAAGGCCTTCTGTTACAGATAAACAACTGAGCTGAACTATGCGAGACGAGACTCTGTCCGCGGGCAGCCATCCTTAGTTAACCTTTTCCTGGAATAAATACAAGTTATTGGTGGCAGCTACAGCGATGATGTTATCTGTTGGGTGCCATGCTGTGTGCAGAATCTTCTTGTTGAAGTCCAGACTGTCAACGGTAATTTCGTCCTTCTTCCTCTTGCCAGTTGTGCACACTTTGCGTGGCTTGAGGATGGCACGAGGTTTGCTGCTCTCCCGGGAGGCCTCCAGGGTGGTGTCCCGGTGCGTGTTCCGCTCAAACGTCCGGAAGAAGTTGTTGTAAGATCCAGTCATGATTGTACTGGTTCAAGGAAAGGGAAGGCAGATCTTGTTAGAATAGAATCCCTCCCTCCTCTCTGTCTTACACGTGACTGTCAGGCCACGCTCACCAGGCCATGGCATTCCACTCCTCTCCACTGGACACCTGTTCCATTCCTCTGGGACTTGAGCACTGCTTCCTGCACCACTTCTCTTTCAGCAGGTGTTCCCCTGCTGTCCCCTCCTGCCACTGGCACTCAGCTGCAGTTACACTTTGTTCATCTGCACGTGAGCAAAGCAGATTTTCCTGGTGCTCCTCTATCCCTTTGTCCCTTGTCAACAGAAATCCCAGACTGCTCTGGGTTGGAGGGACCTCAAAGCTCATTCCACCCCACCCCAGCCATGGCAGGGACACCTTCCCCTGTCCCAGCTGCTCCAGCCCCAATGTCCAGCCTGGCCTTGGGCACTGCCAGGGATCCAGGGGCAGCCCCAGCTGCTCTGGGCACCTGTGCCAGGGCCTGCCCACCCTGCCAGGAACAATTCCTGCCCCAAATCCCATCCAGCCCTGCCCTCTGCCACTGGGAGCCATTCCCAGCATTGTCCCAAATCCCTCTCTGTGTTTCCTCT
The DNA here is from genome assembly GCF_049639895.1 of Pseudopodoces humilis. Taxonomy (NCBI): domain Eukaryota; kingdom Metazoa; phylum Chordata; class Aves; order Passeriformes; family Paridae; genus Pseudopodoces; species Pseudopodoces humilis. Next base: position 35,677,930 of record NC_142208.1, on the reverse strand, counting down.
TGGCTCCTCCAGGCTCTGTGAGGCCACAGTGAGGTGACCCCAAACTTCTCCTCTCCAGGTGAACAATCCCAGCTCTCCCAGCCTTTCCTCCCAGCAGAGCTGCTCCATCCTCGGATCATTTGGTGCCTCCAGGTCCCTCCTGTGCTGGGCCTCAGCTCTGCAGGTGGGGTGTCAGGGGGCTCAGGGGCAGGACTGGCCCTGGCAGTGCCGCTGGTGTGAGTGAGCTGCTGCTCCAGGGATTTGCGCCCTCAGTGACTCGGAGCTGGCGGCACCCCCCGCTCCATTCCCCCCTCGCAGAGCGGAGCCCCCGGCCCTCAGCCCTCCCTCACCTGTCGGAGCCGTTCCAGCAGCACTCGAACTTGTCGAAGATGCAGTCGTTCTCGTACAGGGAGCACAGCTTGCTGCGCAGGTACTCGTGCACCTGGGGACAGCGACACGCGTTGGACGCGCACAGGGACAGGGACACGGGGGACGGCTCGGGGCGCGTGCGTGCTGTACCTGGTAGGTCTCCACGGGCCTGTTCTCCATGTTCAGGTCCCACACCTTGACAGACAGGTAGTCTCTTGTCATCATGTATCGCCCGCTGTGGCTGAATTTCACATCAGATATCGAGGATATTATTTCTGAAAAAAATGATCTGCTGCTAGGATCTTCAGGTTCCTCAAAAACTGCAGAGAGAACACACAGTTCCACGTGAAACCAACGCCAGCTCTTACAGCTTCCACTGTTTTCAGTACTGGAAAACTTTAAATCAGTGACAAGTTTCTTTTGAAGAAAGTTTCTGTTAGACACTTCTCAGGAATAATCTCTTTTTTAGCGCTGTGATGTTCTAGGTCACCAGATGTTCTAGATTGCCAGATGTCCATCTCCAACATTCAGCTGGAGCACAGCACCAGCAAACCACAACTCCCAGGTCTTGGGGATCAACCAGAGCAGCCAACAGTGGGTACTGTAACCACCACACCTGATCTACACATCACCCATAACAGAAGCAGATGGCAACAGCAGCGACCCAAACACGAGGACACCACTGGACCATGTACTCTTCTTTAGCTCTGAACCACAGCTGTACTAAACAAACCACTGAAATGTGAGCAGCTACATTTGCAACACAGTTTGCGTGATTTTACAGAGATCAACATATGTGTTGTTTAAATCCACAAGTCAACCTCTGAAATCAGAGATTCCTGAGCCACTCATTTTTGACAGACCCCTTGCAGCAGGATGTGATTCAGTCACAAGCAGTTAAAAATAAAGTGCTTTTAATTTAAGTGATTTAATGCAACACTGAGCCAGATCAGTGGGGTGGCCTCGCATTTGTCACTTCCCATTGCACAAGTACTTCCCTCCAGCACCAAGAAATCCTCTCTGCACTGCAGGAAGCTGGCCTGTGAGTGTCAGTGTGGGCTGGGCACACTGCTAGAGCACAGCTCTGCCAGCAGCAACAGGAACAGGCTGTGTGCAAGGCCTGGGCAGGATCCTCATGGCCCCCACTGCAAAGCTTGCTTTCCTCACCTGCTCACACTTTGGTGGCTCAGCAGCCTAAGGAGCGGCCACCCTGCATCCCTGGAAACTTCCAGGGTGTATTCCTAAGGATTCATCCTATCCTAGCAGCTGCACAGGGGACAGGGACTCTGGCAGCATCAGCCCAGTTTGCGATGCACAGAGGTGAAAGAGCTGCCCTGAGCTGGCACGGGGTGAGCAGACACCTTGAGGGGCAGCCAGCCTGAGAGTGGCCAGCAGACAGGTCTCACTGGTGCTCACTCGCTCCTGTCAGTTTATGAGGCAAAAATGGGTAAACAGGAGCAGCCAGGTGGTGCCTCATGCTACACTTGTGCTCGCTGGTGGCCTAGAACAAGACAATTGACATGTCCCCAGCACTCCCCAGCACTGTGGCCCTGTCGCTCCCCAGAGAGGTCAGGTCCCCCACGCCCAGAGCAGCATGGCTGGAGGGCAGGACAGAAAGATGGAAGGGAGGCAGGGAGGCAGGGAGGCAGGGAGGCAGGGAGGCAGGGAGGCAGGGAGGCAGGGAGGCAGGGAGGCAGGGAGGCAGGGAGGCAGGGAGGCAGGGGGAGGACACTCACACTTGGAGTGCTGGTCGCACAGCGCTGACGAGCGCATGTCGCACAGGCGGATGGTGCCCTTGCTGCTGCTGTACACGAAGACATTGCACTGGTGTGGGTGGAACTCAGCTGCTGTGATCACCTCTGTCAGCTCCTCCATGTTGGCTGGTTTGATGTCCACGATGTCTGCCACAGCTGGTCAAGGCCTGCAACGCTTCACACCCGCGCCCCTCCGGCCGCTCACCGGTCACACAGCTTTAAAGTGCCACGTAGGAAACTGGGGCAAGAGCTTCCTTCCCACCCTGTGTCAGGTCCAGGTGTAGGGGAGAGCCTGGAGAACTCTGGATTTGACAGGTCACAGAATGCCAGAATGGTCTGGGTTGGAAGGCACCAGACTGCTCCAAGCCCTGCCCAATGTGGCCCTGGACACTGCCAGGGATCCAGGGGCAGCCCCAGCTGCTCTGGGCACCTGTGCCAGGGTGGGATGCTCCCACAATTCCTCAATTTCTCCTTAGAAATCAAACCCTCTCTGATCTTTCCTATTGACAGCTTTCCACAGGGAGCATGCTTGCCCTCAGGAACAACTGAGCATCCCAAAGTCTGCTTTCACTGCATCACACCTCAAGACTTCAGAATCCTCTCTTTATCCCTGGCTTCAAACACCCACTCTAATTAGTAACATTAAAGCGATTCTCTTAAACACAGGCAGCTGGGCTGCACCTGCTGTGAGAGGGCACCAAAGGATACTGAAGCTCCTGTTGGTGACCTCCAGATGCCAGAGGTTGATGCGGAGGTCGTCTGCAGACAGGTACGTGGCGTAGTCGCTGTTGACAGAGATGGAGTTGATGTGGTAGGTGTGGGCGTTGGCGAAGGTCCTGCGCGGGCTCGCCTCCACCATCAGGTCCATGGGCTTCAGCGTTGGCACCTGAGCGGGCACAGAGCACACGGGCTGGGCACAGGGTCACTGCTGACCCCACACACACACAGGGTCACTGCTGACCCCACACACACACAGGGTCACTGCTGACCCCACACACACAGGGTCACTGCTGACCCCACACCACCCAGCACAGGGTCACTGCTGACCCCACACACACAGGGTCACTGCTGACCCCACACACACACAGGGTCACTGCTGACCCCACACACACAGGGTCACTGCTGACCCCACACACACAGGGTCACTGCTGACCCCACACACACAGGGTCACTGCTGACCCCACACACACACAGGGTCACTGCTGACCCCACACACACACAGGGTCACTGCTGACCCCACACACACACAGGGTCACTGCTGACCCCACACACACACAGGGTCACTGCTGACCCCACACACACACAGGGTCACTGCTGACCCCACACACACACAGGGTCACTGCTGACCCCACACACACAGGGTCACTGCTGACCCCACACACACACAGGGTCACTGCTGACCCCACACACACAGGGTCACTGCTGACCCCACACACACAGGGTCACTGCTGACCCCACACACACACAGGGTCACTGCTGACCCCACACACACACAGGGTCACTGCTGACCCCACACACACACAGGGTCACTGCTGACCCCACACACACACAGGGTCACTGCTGACCCCACACCACCCACCACAGGGTCACTGCTGACCCCACACACACACAGGGTCACTGCTGACCCCACACACACACAGGGTCACTGCTGACCCCACACACACACAGGGTCACTGCTGACCCCACACACACACAGGGTCACTGCTGACCCCACACACACACAGGGTCACTGCTGACCCCACACACACACAGGGTCACTGCTGACCCCACACACACAGGGTCACTGCTGACCCCACACACACAGGGTCACTGCTGACCCCACACACACACAGGGTCACTGCTGACCCCACACACACACAGGGTCACTGCTGACCCCACACACACACAGGGTCACTGCTGACCCCACACACACACAGGGTCACTGCTGACCCCACACACACAGGGTCACTGCTGACCCCACACACACACAGGGTCACTGCTGACCCCACACACACAGGGTCACTGCTGACCCCACACACACAGGGTCACTGCTGACCCCACACACACACAGGGTCACTGCTGACCCCACACACACACAGGGTCACTGCTGACCCCACACACACACAGGGTCACTGCTGACCCCACACACACAGGGTCACTGCTGACCCCACACACACACAGGGTCACTGCTGACCCCACACACACAGGGTCACTGCTGACCCCACACACACAGGGTCACTGCTGACCCCACACACACACAGGGTCACTGCTGACCCCACACACACACAGGGTCACTGCTGACCCCACACACACACAGGGTCACTGCTGACCCCACACACCAGCCAGCACTGTCACTGCTGCCTTAGGAAAGACCCTCTGGATTGAGTCCATTCCCTGAGCACTGCTGAGGCCACCACTATCCCCTGTCCCCAAGTGCAACACACAGCTGTGAAAGCCCTCTGGGGATGGGGACTCTACCCCTACCCTGGCCCACAAATCCAGCCTGTCCAGTTTCCCCTGCAGAGCTTCCTGCCCTCCAGCAGATGCACTTCCCACTCACCTTCCATGCTGTCAACTCAGAGGCCGCCCTCAATCTCCTCAGCCAGATCATCAATAAAGACCTTAAACAGAACTGGCGCCAACACTGAGCCCTGAACCCCACAGCTTGTTTAATGGCAATTAATTAATTGCACTGCACAGGTTTCTGTATTGATTCAGTGACTAAACACTTCTGAAACCCCCTGAGCACGAAAAATACTGAGAGAGCACGTGGATGCTGACTTTGGACACTGCCAACAGGAAACCTCCCAGTCAAAGCCAGCCCTTGGTGCCTCACCCAACAGCACATGGGCTGTGTTTGTAATGGCATCCAGAGATTATAGAAACAAGCCCTTAGAAATGTCCCCAGACCTCAGATGGGTGTTCAGGAAACTGGCAAGAACAGTCTCCAAGAAAATTCCCAATTTATTCATGAACAGTCAGCAGGAATTCAGGCACACCTGGATGTCCTGCTCCCACAGCCAGCAGAGCTCAGGGGTGCCTTAGGTAACCTGTCTTCCTGGAACAAGGACTGATCCATCCCAGAGCTCCCTACCTGCTCTCCTGGTTTCTATCTCCCAGCCTGTTTACATCCACCTATCAACTACAATTAATCCATTACTTTTTATTAGTCCTATCTTAGAGTTCTCCCAGCCTGGCTGGGACAGCCCAGGTGCTCTACTGGGAAAGATCAGGAATGGGACTTGGAAATGCCACTGTCTCTGTGTAAAGTGCTGCCTCTCCTGAATGGCCACATCCCTATGAACATGGGCACTGTGTTTCTGTAACAAAACCTGCCAACAGAGCCCCAGAGCTCCTGGAGCACTCTGGCTCTCCAAACCCTGAGCATTTAACACATGAAGGTACTTCCACGTGAGGCTTTTCCTCCAGCCAGCTCTTGCTCAGATTTGGCTCATGCATCAGCCGTTCTCCCAGGCTGCAGTGCCTGCAAGGGCTGCAGCCCAGAGCAGCAGCAATGCAGGGGACTGACTGGAGAGGTTCCTGCTGCTCCCCTGTGCAGACAGGGCCTTAAGGAGCCCAAAGTGCCCCTCCAACGCCCCAGCTGGTGCCTGCTCTCACCAACTCCTTGGCTGCTCCAGCAGGGCAAGGCTGAAGAACCCAGGACCCCACAGGGACCTCCTTTTACCACTGGATCCTAAGGGATGTCCTTGGGTTTAGCTGCTTTCACTGGAATACTCAATCCAACCCCGGCTTGCACACGCTGAGGCAGTGGATATCCTTTCCCAACGCCTTCTGTAGACCCAAATCCTCTGTTCAATGTCCAACTTCAGCAAAAGCAAGACAAACCCCCAAGAAATGCCACACTTCTGTTCCTGCTGATGGTGGAACAACATAAAACCCCAGGAAAAACCCAACCCCACCTTTAATTTCTTGGGCTCCTGCCCCAAGTGATTCCAAGTTTGGAGTACTAACCCTACCACTACAGCATGATGTCCAAGACTATTCCAGCACACATTAGGTTATCCAAATGCTTGGAATTTGCTCTAACAAACACACCTTTACCCACCCTGTTCTAATTTTTGAGTTATACTCTTAGAAATACAGTTTTATAGTGATGAAAGTTTTCCTCAAGCTTTCCAGAGGAACTTTTTTTAACAGTTTTTATATGTAAGAAAATGAAGTGTCTCCATTTTTTTTCTGAAGGTTTTCAATGACCCTGACCCCAACACCATTTTTGATTTGCACATTTCAGTTTGGCAGCACGAAGATAAAGAAGAGCATGCAGAGAGATACATAAAGTCAAAGAGCAGAGACGTACCCGTAGTTCTGTGACTCGGAAAGGCTCCCTAAGTCTTCCATCTTCATCTTTTAAATTATAACCTTCGGCTCGTTTATCCCTTTCACTTATTTTCCATAGTTTAATAGTTTTATCTAAAACCAAAAATTCACATGCTTGAGAATGAATTGAATACAAAAGCAAATCACTAAATATGGACTCAGCAGAGTGGACACGAGTGAGCTGTCTGTGTTTCCACTGCCTGCAGCAGAAGGACCCTGATGAAGTTCTTTATGCACAAGGTGAGGTGCAGTTTGAATAAGATCCCAATTTGTGCCTGAGCACTAAGGCCCTGTGCCTTCCACTCACCCAAATGCCACTGCCTGGGCAGAGTTTCACACACCAGTTACCAAAATTCCCCCCTAAGCCCTGATGATTATCTGAATTACATTAACAGACCACTGCTAGGGCCCAAACCCAACAAACACATGAATTCCTTATACTAACTGTCCTAAAGGAAAGCAGCTTTGTCCCAGGTACCTGCTCAGAGCCAGCCACAGGCAGAGACCAGGATTTGCCCCACTGCTTGGGGTTCTAAAGGAATGCCCTCCCCAGGTGTTCCCAGGGAAATGCTCCAAGTGTTCCAGTGAGTGCACACTTGTCTCACCCAACGGTGAGATCCTTGGCAACTGGAGCCAAACCTCTCCTCCCCAAACTCCTGCAGAGCATTTCAGATGACAGTTTAAAGAATGTTTTATTAAGACTTCTATCAGAGGAAATTATTTTAATTGCACCAACCAGCAAACAGAAGTCCTCCTGCTTTTAGAATTTCACCATGACCTCAGAAAATGATTCAAACTGTTAGGAATAATGTATTCCTCTGATAATAGGAGCAAGTTTTTTCCACAGAATAGTTTAGGTTGGAAAATACCTTTAAGACATGAGTCTAACTGTTCCCACTAACCCACATCCCCAGTACTACTATCCCATTTACAGATGCTCCATGATGCACCAAAACCAAACAGACCCAAGATTCACACAGCCAACATTACAATCAAAATATATTTTGCATGTAGCTGGAGAAGACATTAAAACAACCCCAAAACATGTCAGAAAAAAACCCCAAGCGTATGACAGGTGAGGCAATATTCCAATGACCAAGTTCTTTGTGCAAAAGAAAGGGCCCTTACCATTTGTAGACAGCAGGAAGTGAGCAGCATTCTGTTGTGGTAACCACCTAATTTTATTAATTTTTTCCTCAATTTCTAGACTTTTCAAGTAGTCAAACTCAGGCTCGTGACTCTGGAAGGTACTGTAAACATTGTATTCTCCCCGAGAGACAGGACGGCTTTTAGTCTGCAAGAAAAAGAGCATTTCTTGAGGCTGATGTCACTGGGTCCTTCAGAAATGGCTCATACAAGTCAAGCACTAGAAATTGTCAATCAGAACACCAGCTTTTGAATTTTGAATCTCCAGTCTGTGATATTGTACCCAGTTTAGCATCAATACAGTGCACACAGCCTTCCCCTTTAGAAACGTAGCTTTATGTATAAATATCTGTGCACCCTTCAGGCTTTGCTATCCTTGTGTGGTGGGTGTGGGAGCAAGGAACAGAGAGCAAAGTCCCAAGGTTTCCCAGATTTGCATTATCAGATTTGAGGCAACTTGTTATCAGGCTTCCCAAGTGAGCTGGTGTCAGTGGCTCGTGGTGCAGCACAGCCCCAGGGGTGCAGTTTGCCCTGCAGTGTCTCACTGCTGTGGAGCTTCCACACTCTCAACTCTCAGACTTCACCTGATTTTACTCCCTACACGCCACTGACTTGTAAGAATTTTGGGCAGGTTCCTCTCACCTGACCCCATCCAGAAGCTCCCAGCACTTGGAGTGAGCTGCTTTGGCACCGGTGCTTTCCCTCTCTCCTCACACATTTGGTTGGAGTAATTGCTGCTTGCAAGTGAAGTCAAGTCCTATGAGCCCAGGGCATGATGCAGAACATTCCAGGGTGCCTTCCCAAACCCAAGTGTCTGGGGAACTGTAAAACCACCCTAAGCTGTCACTGATCTAGTTAACCTAGTCTTAAATCCAAACTGGGTAAAAAATATGGTTATTATTTTAAGGTTCCAACATTATACACTTATTTTAGATTCTTTCCTGCAGTTTTGCACGTGACAAAAGAAATGTTCCTCATTCCCATCTCTTCCCTCAGTTTCCATATGTTCCCAAGGAGACAGCTGAATATTCCTGTGTGAACAGTCTGACTTGGGGTTTGTTTTTCCCCACTCCCCGAGGAAGTGCCGTGACAGGTGGGTTTTGCCTTACAGAACAACTGAGAGCCAACCCATAACAGCCCCCCTCCATGTCAGGCAAGTCTGAGATCCTGAGAAGTTCAGGATGCTCCTGAGGCACTTCTGAGCTTATCTGTGGCCCTTAGTTAAGTCTCTGGCCACCCTGAGTAAATGATGAGTGAGCCTGGAGCTGTAAGATTTCAGCAGCACCTCCCAGTACAAGCAGCGAGGCACCTGTGGGCCAGGGCTGTGAGCAGCAGCACAGAGAGGAGAAATGCAAATGAGAGAACGCCAGGTGTTCATTAACAGAGCATCATCTGAGCCCTACAAGGGAGCACAGGGGTTCTGCTGGAGAAATCCCACAGCACCTGAAGATTTGCAATATTCATGTACAGACAAGCTGAATTAAAATTCCATGACTGATTCTGGTATTTCTGACCCAGGAGAATGCCCAAACCCTCAAATTCCCCTCAACTCCTCAAAGGACAGGATAAGCAGCCACTTTGGTGAGAACTGCCATGTGGAATCCTGACTTTTTAAGGAATACAATCCCAGATTCCTCCCAGACATGACAATTACTTTTCATTACTGGGCATGTTTCCCATCCCCACTGCAGCTCGGGGTATCCCAGCTCAGGGGTGTGGCTCAGGATGAACACACAGGAACATTACAGCACTGTCACACAGCTGAACTCCATGAAGAAGAGCTGTGCAAGTGCAGGAGGGACAGTGCTCCTGCTCTCCTGATGGGAAATGCTCAAGTGCTTCCGGAGGACTGGCTCTTCCCACTGTTTTTAAATCCTCAATTTTTAACCACCCTATCCTGTAGTCCTTGTACTTCTTTTACATTCTCTCCCAAAACATTGTGATTTATTCCAGACCAGCCTGATCCAGTGGAAAAATTTAGGAGAAGGTCCAAATTCTGCAAAGCGACACTGAGGACACCAAGTACATATAAAGAGCTCACTTGGATTTTGGGGACCCTTTTCTTTTTGGAGGGAGGGGAACCCTCGCTAGATCAACTTACCAAGTACAGCACGGGGCACATATTTATAAACTTGGCTAACTTGGGGTTTTCTGAGAAAACTCTCCACTTAAACCTCAGGGCTTGAGCAGATGATGTGAGACTGTGCAACACAAGAACAGCGTAGTAACAACACTTTTGTTTTTCGAGTCACTGACCTCTTGTTCCCTTTGAAATATAACCACTCTGCCACCTTTGTCTCCTGTTGCAAGAAGATCACCAGTGTAATTAAATTCAACTGTTGAAATTATATCAGCTGTAAAGAGAACAGAAATAAACCAGCACTGTAATGTGGAAAGCAAATCAAGAAGTTCCAAGACTTGAGCACAAAAAAGCATTACAACTCATATTAATGCAATGACACAATTCTTCATCTACATCCCCAAATGCAGCCATGTTTCAAAGCCTGACACACTTTTACTGACAAGCTAAAACACTTACTCATTCCTCAGTGTGGGCCTTTAGTCACCAGAGGCACACTGGCTTAGGAACCCAAGGTGTGTGTGCTGCCTGTGGGCATTATCCATGGGGCTGTCCCTGCCCTGAGCTCCCCACGGTGTGGGCAGTGACACTGCAGTGTCCACGGGGCTGTCCCTGCCCTGAGCTCCCCAAGGTGTGGGCAGTGACACTGCAGTGTCCATGGGGCTGTCCCTGCCCTGAGCTCCCCACGGTGTGGGCAGTGACACTGCAGTGTCCATGGGGCTGTCCCTGCCCTGAGCTCCCCACGGTGTGGGCAGTGACACTGCAGTGTCCACGGGGCTGTCCCTGCCCTGAGCTCCCCCCAGGGATCCCACCCCAGTGTGTGCCTCCTGCCAGGTGTGGTGCTCCCATGGAGCAGCGTTCCCTGATCCAGGTGAGGCTGGGGCACACCTGCCTTTCCCACACCAAGCACTCAGGGAGCTACTTCAGGTGCCTGAACAAGCAGCTCCCCTCAGCCAAAGGGGGAAAATAGAAACAAAATTCTTCCAGTGGAGCTTCCTGAACCAGCTCCCTGCAGAAGCACCTGCAAGGACACATGGAAGCAGAAGAGCAAAGGAAAAGCCCTCAGGACCTGCAGTGCTGGTGCTTCTCCCCCAGTGCAGCCCCAGTCCCTCTGGGAGGTGGCAATAAAGAAATAATTGCCACTGAACAACCCCAGCCAAGGGGAGTGAGATAAGGAGCTGGAAATGTCTGTCCTGGGGCTGGGGCAGATGGTAACAACCCCAACAAAGCACTCAGCAAACACTGCTCCTGCTGGGCCTGCTCACATCAAATATTGCATTTACGATGCAGATAGCAAAATTCTGAGGTTTGAAGTGTATGATATCAATTAGTTCCAGAGTGTGCAATTGGAGACTCCCTGGAAACTCCTTTCCTGTATTGATTTTGATGTCCTATCTTTGAAATTCCTTTCAATAATGCCCCACTCTCATGAGGAAGGTGATTAGAAACCCTAACCAGTTTTCTCAATATAAATTCATTTTTCATCTTTTATCAATGATAACCTTGAAAGTTTTTTTCCTAGTATGTAGAGATAATGTTTTACCTTCTTGGATTAAAAAAATGATTATTTAGAAAGACTAAGCAAATGAATAAACACCATCGTTCTACAGATTTATGCCAGCCTTCAATATCACATTACTAACCAGCTTTTGGACACATCCAGTTTTACAGTCACCTTTCTTTAAAGGGAATTACCAGTCAATTATCAGTTATTACTAATCATACATTAATCTATAATGGAGATTTTAGAAGACACCCTGGAAAACCAAGGAAAAAGAAACAGAGAAGGTAAGCACTTAAGTGACTTCACTGAGAATTTTATGACATTTTCAGTACTCAGATATGAAGAAGCCCTTGAGTTAGGGCTTCTAATGAAAGTTTATTATTAGCAAAACTAATATTCCAATACCAGAGCCACCTGCAAGCCCTTCCAGCAAAGATCCCTTCTACTCTTGGAGACTCAGGTATAACAGCAGGAGCAAATGCCTCCTTGACACATACAATTCTCTCAAAGTCACAAAAGCTACTTTTCCATTTTGTTTTACAAAGGAAAAAAGTTATTATTAGTTCCTCACATTTTCTCCTGGAGTATTCACACAATCATTTGCTCAAAATAATCCATGTATCATTTTTGTTTCCCAAAAATGCCCAAACCAGCTGCTGACACAGCCATTATTCCTCAGCAGTGCCATCCAGACAAACAGAATCTTGTGTGGAAACACACCAAAACACAGACACTACCCAAATTCCATGGCTTGAAACAAGAAGTACAGCGAGAGGAGGGTAAAGAACAATCACTGAAATAGTCTCACCAACATGCTCTAGGGAACAGGGAACTGGGGAGGCACAGCAGGACAAAAATAGAGAAGCTTCCTTCAAATATTTTCTAAGCTACAAAATTTGGACTATGAGCAATCACCTGTTTTAATAGCACTGTACTTGTTTTATCCATAAATGCATGAATTATAAAGTTTTCCCTATAGGCATGTTTAATTGAAGCAGATCAATCCCCCAAATCATTCCACCCACTATCCTCAGCACTCTACCATCTCAAAGCAGGTGAAATAAAAAAAATATTTCAAGACTCCAAGTAAAGCACAGGATGAATTCCAAACCATCCCTGCTCTGCTCAACACTTCACCCACCTACATTTGTGCTTCACTTCCAAGTCAGCTTAAAACTTTTAGGAAAGAACAAAGCAAACCTCTGCAGGTTCTTCATCATTGCAACAACTCTGGGATTTCTAAGCTTTTTTATTAGATGTCATAACTGCCTCTTAGGTACACAAGCACCAGGCTTATCCCCCTGCCTTACTTTCAGCCTCCTCTCCATGCCAGCAGAATAACTGCCAATGGAATGTGGGAAAGGTTGGGCAAAGTCAAACCAGGGTGGTATTTGCTCACCAACAGCACCCCAAGGCTCTCTTCTCAGCTACTGCTTTTCTAGAAACAGACATTTGTCCAACTGTCCCCCCAGTTCTGTTCCTGTGGGGCTGGGACGTGCTCTGCATCCATGTAAATCCTCCTCCTGTAACCAAGGAGAGCAGCAATCCCTGGGACTTCACAGTAACATACAAGTCTGGCACTATTTCTTTCCAGACATGAAAAATTCATGTTTAGCCTCACTTCTGGAAATGAGTTCCAACTTGCATCTTACACTGCATCCAGAGAAGAAACTCTGAGCTCTTTTCACAGCTGGTGTATTAAAAGGATTGCTGGCAACTACACTGTGATTCTGCAGTTCCCCCCAATCCCAGAGCGCTGCTCACTTCCATGGGTAGGAAACACCATCCCTACACAAATACCCAGCTCTACAGTAATGTGGTGGAGCCTGTTCCCTGCCTCAGGACAGCTCTGACAGATGTGTCAAAGTTCAGTTTGAGTGCTCTGAGCCTTTCACCATTCACCATCTCTGCTGAGTGCAAACCTACCTACAAACAACTGCTGCCAGAATTCTGGGAAGTTTACAGCCTCCAGAGCCTTCTGGGCAAGTTCTGCAGGGAGTGAAGGGGGCCGGGGTGGCAGAGACAAGCTTTTGCTAGGATTTGGAGATAACAGCAAGCTTATACCTGCAAACTAACTTAATCCCCCCAGGATTCATCCTAGATATTTCTGACACCAGTATCAACGCCTGGGCTCTAGGTTGAGGTAATGGAGAATGCAAAGAGATCCACATCTACCTCAGGTGCCTAAAATTAGCTCCTGTGAACTTTTCCTCTCTAAGCTGGCTGTGCATTGCTGCTCTGGTTAAAATCCAGACCTGAAAACGTGGAACTACCTGGCTCACCCAGGAGAGAAGGAATCTGCAGCTCATGCTGAGGACCAACGCTAACGACACATGGTCAACACCAGTGCCTCCCATCCTCCTGAGCAGCTCAGAGCCTTCCATCACAAACCCACTCCTCAGACATGTAGGGAAAAGGAACCACTCACAGCTCTCTAACAGCATCTAAAAAGGAGGCTGCTCCAGCTTCCAGAGCATTTTAACTTGGAATTTTCCAAGTATGTACCATTTCAGCACACAGCCTGAACAATGCCTGCCTGCAAACCTGGCTCCTGTCCTGCTCCCTGGAGAGGAGTGTGAATGCACAGCCCCATTTTCCATGGCCCACCCTGGGACCAAAGCAGGAACTGCTGTAAGGTCCAGGGAAACCTCTGCAGAGGCTCCTGCTTTGAGAGGAAATGGCTGGATTGGCCTGCAGGCAGATGGCTGGCAGAGACTGCCAGCGGGGGTTGAGCAGAGGGAGGATTTCTGTGGCTGTGATCAAGCTCAAAGGTGACACACCTTTCCCTCCAACACTGTTATCCTACAAAGCTGGAGTTACCCTGTGGCTGGACAAAGCTGTGGGAGGCACTGGGTGGTCTCCCACAATGGATGAGAAGCAAGAAGAGCGTGCAGCAGGGATCAGTGCAGGTTATGTGCTCCTGAATCAACTCAGAGAGCAGACACTGGGATCTCCCTGGAACACTGTGCTGAACTGTGTGACACGACATCAGAAGGAACACAACTCTCTTTGCAACAGACAGGGACAACAGACCATTCTGAGGGACCACAGGTGACAAATGTGGGCAGCGAGAACAGCAAGGAGCCATCACTTCAGAGTGACTCAGAAAAGACTCCTCAAATGAAAAATATAATAGGAGCAAATAAGATAGGTGAAAAAAAACAGAGAGCCCCTTTAGAGGGAAGAGATTATCAAAGAAAATGTAGCAATTTAGAGACCAGCACCTGCTAAAGAGAAAATCATAGAAAAAATGTTTAAAAACCAAAATCCTATTGGAGCTTAACAAGTTCCAGACACACAGGGCCTCAGAACTGCTTGTCACTGGTTTGCAGTAATTGCACTTCCCAAACATTCCCAGGGATATGCAGCAGCACTGGAAGGTTCTGGGGTGGGCAGAGGGAAGCAGGGTGTGAAGGCAGACAGCTCTCCAGCTGGGATGGCTGCAGGTACCACAGCACACCTGGCAGCACCCTGCCCCAACAGAGCCTTCCTCACCCTGCTTGTGATGGGCAGGCAGGCAGTGCTGCCATTTCTCTGCAGGATTCTGACTCCAGCACTCACTTCTGTGCCTCAGGCTCTCCCTCCTCCCTGTCCATGTCACTGACCAGGTGGAGGAGGGCTGTCCCCTTCAGCCAGGACAGCCAGTGGAACAGTGGGTCACCTTGCAGTGGGGAGGGACTGACTGCTCTTGCTGTGAATGCTCCTAAAACGCTGTTTCCTAACAGCTGATAGAAATCACAATTGTACTGAAACATGAGCCAAACTTTACAGCTGCCAATAACCACCTGACAATATACATATATATCCAAGTTACTCAAATCACCTATTTTTCAGAATGTCTCCTTATACACTCAATTTTTACATTTTCACTTTTAGGATTTCTTTGAATTTTTAACACAGGAGTGAGAGGTACCAGAAATCAGGAGAATAAGCCAAAGGGGTATAGTTTTGCCTAGACCAAACTTCTCTCAGCTTACACTGCTAAACACTCTGCCAACTTCAAATATCTGGCAGGTCTAAACATTCTTTTATGCCCTAATACTCGAATCACTTGTGAAATGGCTTGAATTGCCTTTAGGCACCTGGCAGGGTTTAACTTAGCCCAAAATGATTCTGCTTTTGGGACTAATTTAAATCCTTGAATAGATTTAAGGTAAAGCAGGAGCAGGGCACCAGCCAGCCGGGAAGCAGAAGCTGTTTGAGGTCAGTGCTGCTGCTGACAGGCCACAGCAAACTCCAAACATCTTGTTTGGAGTTGTGTGGGAAAGCCTGCCAGCTCCTGTGTGTCCTGGATGCCTGGAGCTGAGCCACTTGGCTCCTGCAGGAGCACACAGGCTGCTCTGCCGGGAGAGCTGAGCACAGGGCGGGCAGAGAGAGGGACAGCAGCACCACCCTGCTCCAGGGGCTGCCAGCACCCCAGCCAGCCCTCAGGGATGGCACAGCACCCCGAGCTCCAGTACCCCCAGCCAGCCCTCAGGGATGGCACAGCACCCCAGCCAGCCCTCAGGGATGGCACAGCACCCCGAGCTCCAGTACCCCCAGCCAGCCCTCAGGGACAGCACAGCACCCCAGCCAGCCCTCAGGGATGGCACAGCACCCCAGCCAGCCCTCAGGGATGGCACAGCACCCCAGCCAGCCCTCAGGGATGGCACAGCACCCCAGCCAGCCCTCAGGGATGGCACAGCACCCCAGCCAGCCCTCAGGGATGGCACAGCACCCCAGCCAGCCCTCAGGGATGGCACAGCACCCCGAGCTCCAGTACCCCCAGCCAGCCCTCAGGGATGGCACAGCACCCCAGCCAGCCCTCAGGGACAGCACAGCACCCCAGCCAGCCCTCAGGGATGGCACAGCACCCCGAGCTCCAGCTCATGGCAGACAGCGAGTGCCATTCCCCCATGAAGCTCAGTTTGTGTTTTCTTGCCAGTGGAACTAGACTGTGACCCGATACTGAAGTGCTGTGAATGATATCCCAAAAAAGCTGTCTCTGAGTTTGGGGAGCACGGAGCTGTCCGGCTGTGTCACTGCAAGGGGACCAGCACGGCACAAAAAGGAGCAGCAAAGCCAGAGCCCAGTTACACAGATGTGCTCCTCTCCTGCCTGCAGAGCTCGCCCTGCCTTCCCTACAAGCCATGAGAAATTATGGAGGCTGCTTCTCAGATTCGTGACATAATCCAGTATTCTTTGTGCAAATCTACTGCCTCGGTATTATTTTTTAACCTTTGGAAGACTAATTCCAATAAGCTTTCTCCTACTAGAAGTATATTTAATTAATTCATGCTATTGTTAGTTTTTTCTAAGTAGCTCATTGTGATGGTTTTGGGTGTACTTCTATCAGGAGCACATAGAAGTCTTAACATGATAAGAAAATGAAATTTTTCTTTCAAGCTTTCACACCTTCCCATCCTTTATAAAAATAGTGGGTTTTGTAATTTTTCATTAGACTTTTCCCTCTGCACCCAGCCTGCCCTTCTGCAGGGACAAATCCAGTGGCTCCCACTTCTCACACAGGAAGACTTGCACTAATACTGTATTCCCACCACTCAAAGTGCTTTGTTTTGCAATCCCACTTACAACTCTGCAACTGATATTCACTGCTTATTCAAACTCTTCACTCTTCATAACCTACATCTTACCAAAGCTTCATGTTTCATCAAAATCTAATGATGGAATCCCAGCCTGCTTTGTGTGGGAAGGGACCTCAAAGTCCATCCCACTGCCATGGCAGGGACACTTTCCCCTGTCCCAGGCTGCTCCAGCCTGGCCTTGGACACTTCAGGGATGCAGGGCAACCTCAGCTGCTCTGGGTAACCCTGAGCTTTCAGGGAGGGCAAAGAGGCATCCCAGGTCCTGCTCATGGCACAGCACTGGCTTCCAAGGCAAATCCCAGCCCAAACCCAGCTGAGAGCCCACCTTCTGCCCCTCTGCAGCTCAGTGCCACCTCCAGCATAACCAGTGATGGACGGTGACAGCAACCACCACATGGCGCTGTAGTCACTAGTCCCCTATTTTCCAGTTCTTACAGAAAAAAGACATTATTAAAGCTTACAACCAATTCTGCAACTCCCTTCATGCAACTGAACCAGACATCACAGAGCTGCACCTCTACTGCAAGAGTTTTTTTAAAGCACAAAACCATGCCAGAATTTAAGAACAGTATAGGCGAAGTGAATTCCTGAACCACACATGAGAATGTCTTAAACCACTGGTTTGTAAAGACAATTTCTAAAGAACATTTCTAAATCACTGGTAGCTGCTCAGGATTACAGGCTAATATATTTTTATTAGATTGTGGCTGTCTTTGCTCCTTGTGTTCTGCTTCCTGGCAAACTGCTGAGGTGTCTGACCCAGCACCTAACAGGCAGCAAAAGCAGAAGGAGAGTTGGCTGCAGTGATAGTAACAAGGGATGTCTCAGTTTGGCAGGGCAGTCAATCAATACCAGTCACTATCTGGAGAGTTTAAAAAGAAAAAAAAAAATATATTATTTCTTGGATCGTTAACTGGAGATACAGAACTGCATCCAGAAGGGGTCATGGATTAGATGCAGAACATCTGGCCCAGAGGAATTTGGGTATATCCGTACATTATTTAATAAACAGATTTACATTTTACTTGCACAAAACAGGACAATTTTGAACACGCAAAACTTCAACGTTGAAATCATGGAAGTGATAAAGCCTCTGGCAGCATTCATATTCTCTATTTAGAAAGGTCTTTCTACAAAAAAAGCAACCCAAGAATTACAAGTTCCAAGAGCAATCAGCGCAAGTTCTGGAGTCAAGTGGTTAACACTAACAAAATTACAACCCAACCTTTAATTAGCTTTGTTTTCAAATTATGATTGCTGCCATCCCCAATATTAGATCTTTCTGTTTTATCCTCCAGTCCTCTTCCCTGAATCCAACTAAACTTTTCTGTTCTAGAAAAGTCATATCCAGCCCCTCACAAAAATCCATGTTCAATAAGTGATGGATTATCCTGGTCTCTCAGAAATGGTCAGACTGAACAGTGCCCTTCTCTTTCCTGACACAGAGCCTGAACAGAGGTCAGGGATTAGTCACCGAGGAAAGGCAAGGCACGGACAAGACAAAGAGGAGACAGTGATTTTCTGTATTAATGACCCAGTTAGGAAAATCCAGCTGCCAATCTGATACAGCCACTTGTCCCAGTGTTTGTGCTGAAGGCAGACACCTGAGAAACAACCATGCAATATAAAATCTATGTTAGAACTGCACCGTAAAAGAAAGGATTTTCTGGTAAAGTTGCCTGGCTGAGCAGTTTCAAGTCCTGAATAAACCTCTAAGAAAATCCAGCAAAATGCTCTGTGTGGGACCACCTGGACAGCAACTTCACGGTGTCCTCATCCTCTAGACAGCTGTTTTTTCACAGAGTAGACCAAAGACTGACAGCAGTAGCAAGTTTGCACTGTTACAAAAACGCATGTGCAATTCAAAGGCTATGTCAAGGCAACAGTTGTCCATCAAGCAGGTTTAGATGTGCAGCTTGGTAAGAGAGGATTTAAAAGATGGTAAGGAGTAAATACATCCCTAACTGAGGCCCCAGATCTAGCAATGTATCTGTATGCTTACTAGTGAACTAAATTTGGGCAATTATTAGCAAATAAGTAGCATATTCTTTACATTTAATTCCAATCTCAAGGCAAAATGTAACAAGAGGGGAAAGGCCACAAATCAAAATAAAACCAGAAAGTCACAAAGCCTGTAAATAGCTCTTGTATTCCCATAGGAAAATGAAACTTTAGTGGTAGCTTTGCAAAACCAGGTGCTGAGTGATTCCTGGAGCTTTTCTGCTCTGTGCAATACCACACTCAGGATTTACCTGCTCAGGAGTTACCTGGGAAGCAAGGTGCCCCCAGGAGCCAGATGATTCCAGGACTGTATCTTTTACTCATGCAGAATTGACTTTTAGTCACAGAGGTGACAGATCCGAGAAAAAAGAACCATTTAAAAAAACATAAAAGCTTCTTATATATACATTTCTACAAGATTTCTGGGAACTTCAGAGCAAGCTACAAAATATACAGGAGGAGAAAAAGGAAGAAAACAACTGAGTGAGCCTAGTTTCTCCAGCAGTTTTCAGTCTATCCCTCCCATGGCCATTATTTTAAATGGAATGCCAAACAAGTGGCATGAAAACGAAAACACTGTCAGCACAATTTCCCCATAGCAGGCAGCAAGGAAAAATATTTACTGCATCCAGTAACAAAAATAAAATCCCAAACCCAAGCTGAGCACATACAGCCCAGTAAGTCAATTCACACTTTAGAAGGAGCACTGCCAGCCTTAGAACACAGGAAATTTAGGGGCAAAAAAAGAACTTTCTCATCAGAGTCAAGCAAAACTCCACCCAGGTTCTGCACACTACAGAAAACTCTTTTCCCAGTTACAACATTTCTTGTTTTCTACTCTGTCCAAAACACGAAGCGCTTGGAAAGTTTCAGAGAAATGTGAAGGTATGCCCTTTTTCCCTGCTTAATATCCCTATTTATAGCTCCCAAACGTTAACAAGTGGGAATCAAATCTCTCTACAGCTGCAGGAACCCTTTAAACTGCACTTTTCAATGCAGCACAAATGACAGAGCTGCACTCTCTGTGCGTCAGAGCGAAACTTGACAAGCCTGACAGACTCCACTGGTGTTTCTTTTTTTCCTCTCCCTGTATCATATCACTGTTGTTACCTTTTATCCCAAGCCCAGAACTGGAGACAGTTATCCTAAGCCCAGAACCGGGCACAGCTCTGGGCTCCTCAGGACAAGAATGTCAAGGAGCTGCTGGAGAGGGTCCAGCAGAGGCCACAGAGGTCATTTTGGGACTGGAGCATCTCTGAGATGAGGAGAGACTGCGGGAGCTGGGCCTGCTCAGTCTGGAGAAGGGAAGGCTGAGAGGGGATCCCATCAATCCATACAAATCTCCCCAAGGGCTGTCAGAGGACGGTGCCAGACTCTGCTCAGCGGTGCCAGAGACAGGACAAGGAGCAGTGGCCAGAAGCTAAAGCACAGCAAGTTCCAGCCCAACATGAGAAAACTTCTTTGCATGGAGGGGCCAGAGCCAGGAACAGCTGCCCAGGGAGGGGCTGGGGTCTCCCTCTCCAGAGCCATTCCAAACCCTCCTGGACACGTTCCCGTGTCGCCTGCTGCAGGTGACACTGCCTGGGCAGGAGCCTGAACTGGATGATCTCCAGAGGTCCCCTCCAGCCCCAACTATCTGGGGATTCTGGAATTCGCACTAAAGACCTGGAGTGACTGGTCTGCGATGCTCTACGGGTGGGAGCTCGCTTAGTCATGCACACACCCCCCGGCACGGCCGGGGATGCTGCGGCGCTGCCCCGCGGCCGCCCGGGAGGGCTCAGCGTGTCGGGGCTCCCCTCACCTTCCGCCACGTCCTCGTCGATCGCTCCCTTCACCTGCAAGAAGCACCACTGCACCTCGTTGTTGCCGCCGCCGTCGCCTCCAGCTCTCGCCACTACTGCGGAGGGAGAAAGGGCGGTGAGACAGGGAGGGAGAGAGGAGACTCCGCTCCGACCCCCGGCCCGGACCCCTCGGGGCCGCCGCGCTCCCGCATCACCCGCCGGTGCCGCCCGGCGCGGCCCGGCCTGCGGCCGGCCCCCGCGGCCACACGGAGACGACCCGCGGCCCATCCCGGCGCGAACGCGGAGCCGAGCGCGGAGCGCGGACACAGACCTGCCATGGCGGGGGGAGCCGCGGGAACGGGGCCGGGAGCGGGGCCGGGAGCGGGACGGAGCCGCCCGGAGCCGCGGGAGGGTTCGCGGTTTCAAAATGGCGCCCATTGCCGGGCGGCCCGGCCGTGACGTCACCGCCGGCTCCCCTCAGGGAGGGCGGGCCGGGCAGCGCGCGGGGCGGTGAGCCCGGCACCGGGGCTGTGAGCCCGGCTCCGGCCCGGCACCGGCCCGCCGGGATGCGGGGCCTGCGGGGCACCACGAGCGGGAGGATGAACATGAGGAGGAGGAAGAACGGGTGGTCTTGGTGCTGCGGCTGCGGAGGCGCTCCCCAGGCGGCAGCGGGGGCTCCACACGCGCCGCTCCAAACGTGGCTTTACGTGAAGGGACGGGGCGGGCCCGCCACCGCGGGGAGATAACGCTGTGCCTGCCGATTTATTTCTGCTCGCTCCCTGAAGGGTTAATCGTGATGAGGGAAAAAACTCCAAAACCAACAAAAAACCCAAACGTGCCTCTGACTCGTTTCCGCCTTCATTGAGCGCCAGAGCCGGGGTGAGGGGAGGGAGGGTAGCGGGGGCTCAGGCGGTCAGCGCTGCTCCAGGACAGATTTATCACAGAATCCCGGACTCACTGAGGTTGGAAAAGCTCTCCAGGATCTTCGAGTCCAAGCTGTGCCCCGTCCCCACCGTGTCCCCAGCCCGAAGCACTGAGTGCCACCTCTAGTCCTTCCTTGGACCCCTCCAGGGACGGGCACTCCAACCCTCCCTGGGCAGCCCCGCCAAGGCCCGGCCGCCCTCAGCATTTCCTAATCCCCGCTCTGGCTCTCGGGGCTCGCCCGAGGCCGTTCCGCACTCCCCCGGCTGCGGGCAGGACAGGAGGGGCTCGGGGAGCTGCAGGAGGAGCTGCTGGATCGGGGCTCCAGCCCCGAGCCGGGCCCTGGGGCTGTGGCTGGCCGGGTTTGGGGCACGGGGCAGCGGTGGCACCAGGGAACGCGGCCGGGGATCCCTCGGGATCCTCCTGGAGCTCCAGGGGTGCGGGTGTCCGAGCCCGGCTGCGGTACTGCCTCTTCCCCGGGTCTCCTGCCGCGGAAACGGAATATTCCCGGTGCCCCGTCGAGTCTGGGCCTCTTACACTGACTGCTGCTTTTCCAAGCACAGATACTGGAAGTTGTGAAGATGCAATTTCTGCTCTTAAACCCGAAAGAGGAAGAAGAAATGAAGATTAATTCTGTGTTTTCCCTGAAACCGTTGTGTTAATGTATTCCTGGTCTCTAAGTCCCTTGGAAAGTGGTCCAGCTTCACGAACTGTAAAGCCCAGCTGCTTCTAGGGAAGGGCCAAGTGCTTGGAAAGGTGACGGGTCTGCATTGTTGTGTCTCAATCTGAAGTGGTTTCCTGAATCCCCTTGGTTGTAGGAAACGCAAGGAAAGTGTTTGATTAACAGACATGGTTAATTGTGATCTTGAGCACAGATGAGTGAAGAACATCCTCTTACAGAGTAAGAGTCTTGTTAGGGACAAGTAAATCTCTCTGCTGGGAGTCTGTCTTACTGAATGGAATTTTACCTGGAGGTTCTTCAGGATTTTCCTGTGAAAGGACTGAAGTCTGGCACCTGCCTGAGTTCAGGATGGTTCCTCTCAGAGACATTTCTGCTCTGGGTTTGCAGCTGTTCTTGTTAATTTAGATACAGAAATGTGTTTGACTCAAGTTTTCCTTATTTAATTTCTTGGTATGACATCTGTACCCATTTATAAATGCATTACTTGATTTGTGTTTATTCCTTATGCAGTGTGTTGTATATCAAGTGTTTAAATAAAATAATTTTTTATTCTTGGCTGTCTCCTTTGTAGCTGCAGAAAAGTCATCTTTAATGGCAAAGAATGCCTTTAAACCCTGCCCTCTGGCAGTGGAAAGTCCTTCTCCCAAGTCCTGGCACTCCAGGCCCTTGTAAATCGTTTCTCTCCAGTTTCTTGTTGGCTCCTCCAGGCTCTGTGAGGCCACAGTGAGGTGACCCCAAACTTCTCCTCTCCAGGTGAACAATCCCAGCTCTCCCAGCCTTTCCTCCCAGCAGAGCTGCTCCATCCTCGGATCATTTGGTGCCTCCAGGTCCCTCCTGTGCTGGGCCCCAGCTCTGCAGGTGGGGGCTCACCTGGGCTCAGGGACACAGGGACAGAATTCCCCCTTTGCTGCTGTCCATGCTGGGGGACAGGGGTGGTTCTGGGGTGGGACTGCAGGGAAAGCTTTCCCTGCTCAGCTCGGGGTGTGTGGGGCCTGGGCAGAGGTGTTGCACAAGCAGGGGATGGGGTTGGTCTGGTGCTTTTGCAGAATTCCCAGAACTAAGGCACAGGGTGTCAGCAGAGGCTGTTCCCAGTCACTGGGTCACTGCTGTGGACTCGGGTTGCGCTCACAAGAAGATGACGTTCTGCTCTGGCCACACGGAGCAAGAAAAGCTCCTGAGAGCAGTTTCCAAATGTGCTCTGGAAATAGGATCATGCTGGGCCAGCTGCTCCATGCCCCCCACGTGTGCTGTGGGAGGCACTGCCAGTGCTGCAGCCGTGTCCCTCAGCCTGTTTTCCATCCTCTGCTCAGGACTAACAGAGCCCTGAGCTCTGCCAGACGGCTCTGAAAACAGAGGCTGCTGGAAGGGGAATTTCAGAAAACACGGGACAAGCCATGGAAAGAGTTTTATCCTAAAGGGAAGTACAGCTGGTGGGCACACGGAGTCAGATTTCAATAACAGATAGAAACAAGACACATATCATGTGCTGAATGACAGCGAAAGACCTGATTATTATTAGGTGAGAAGCGCAACAGATGTTTTTCCCATGGAATTTTTGTCAGTGTTCCAAACTTCGGAGCAAACCTGTGGTTTGGCAGTTGGTGGGTTGTCTTATGAGCCCTGTGTTTAGTAATTTTACCTGTGTTTTTTACCCTGTATTTACCTATATATTACCATATATATCTCTATGGTATATAAAGATACCCCAGACTTCAGTCCTTAGCCTGGGGTCAGTCCTTGTTAAGCTTTGGTGGTTCCTGCCCAGGTCCCTGCTGCCACAGCTGAGCACAGACACCGCTTTCTCTGAAACACTGGCACTGTATGGGGTTTGCATGGCATTCAGACTCTTCCTGCTCCAAAGAGCATCCAAAGTCCTTTGTCACATCCAGGCAAATGTCCTAAACCTGGTGGCTCAGCTTTTCCCTCCCTGCTCTCCCAGGCGCTCCAGCAGCACCATCACCTTCCTCGCTGCCAGCAGCCCGTGCAGAGCTCCTGTGGCTGCAGAGTCCCTCTGCCAGGCTGCCAGCAGCCAAGCTGTGGCCCTGGAGAGGGGAGATGGTCCAGGAAGGAGCAGCACGGCGTTTGCTGGCACTCTGTGTGTGTCCTGGCTGGCTGTGGGTGAGGGACACGAGGGACGAGGCCATGTGCTGTGCTCTCTATTTCTGGCTGCAGAGGCACAGTGAGCCCTTGAGTCACTGGCTGTGTCCTGCCCACCCTCAGGTAGCGTTCCCAGGTGTTCCACAGGGCTGTCAGAGAGGCTGCAGTGTGAGGAGAAGGGAGGGAGCACAGAGCCCTTCTCAGCTGCTGACAGCCCTGAAGAACCCAGGCAACGTCAGCTTTAGACATCTGAAAGCAGTGATGTTTTTTTTCCCCCAAAATAGAAACAAAAGAATCTCTTTGATAGCTGAATCACCTCCTGACTGAAGAACATGTCTGTTCTATTGTGTTCTTCGTGCTGTGTTCCAGTAATTGCTCTCTGACTTTATAAGGAAAGATCTAGAGCTAACACAGCGCTTCAGGCAGCTTCTCCACACTCTTGGGAGCAGTTCTACAGCAATCACTTTTGGAGTCGTGTCAGAAATGTTGCTGCCTGCAGAGGATTTTGGGAATGGGTGCTGCGAGCCCCTGGCCGAGGAGCCACAGTGGCAGCGGTGTGGATTTGGAAAAGGTTTTTCCTGTTACTCAGTCCCAAGCCAGAGATCACGTCTCATTTGGCACCTGACTCGCTGTTCCATAGAGCAGGAGCTGGGAGCAGCTGAGGGTGACTTTGGAGGTCAGCTCCTGCTCATTTGCCTGAGAGCTGGGAATTCTATCCTGTTTCCAGTCTGATTTACGGCAGTCAGTGTTTCAGGTTATTACTGCCTTTGACACAAGTGGTTGGCTGCTCTGTCCTGCCCAGCCCAGTCCCTGCCAGTTTGTTTCAGGGCTGGGTCACGGCGTTGCTGAGGTCCTGGCCACTTCTTCCCAATGGGAATCACTGTTGGAAGGAACCAGGCGTGCCCCTGTAGTCTGTCAGGTTCAATTGGGAGCCAAATGTTTGTCACCTTGTTACTGTAATGAAAACCAAATAAATCTCTGCTGTGCCACATGCTGCATTGTTGTCTGATGTTGGTCTCTTCTGATGTCTCCCAGCTTCCCCCACCACAAAGTGTCTCTTCCCTAACCAGGCTTTGTTCTGGGGACAGTCAGTGTGGCTTCTCTGTGCCATGCTGTCTGTCCA
Organism: Pseudopodoces humilis; assembly: GCF_049639895.1. NCBI lineage: Eukaryota > Metazoa > Chordata > Aves > Passeriformes > Paridae > Pseudopodoces > Pseudopodoces humilis. The sequence goes on along the minus strand of NC_142208.1, from coordinate 35,652,591 downwards.
GAGAGGGCCCTTTGTGCTGTCTTCACACCTCTGCAGCAATGAACTGTGAACATCCTCCCAAAATAGTCATTTTCAAGTTACCTTTGAAGGGAGCTTGTATTATAAATAAATGGAATTGCTCATCCCTCTGCTCCTCTCAGATTAAAGTGAAATTATCTTGATCTCAGGAGTCAGAGAAGACACCTGTCAGGCACAGCAGTGGGTGAGTCATATCTGTGACAGCAACATTTCTCTCAGTGACACTTCCTTAAATGTCAAAATCCCATTCCCATTCTGCTGTAGCTGCTCCGCTCTCCAACTTCAATTAAAACCTCAGAATAATTCCAAACATTTATGGGTTTGTCCAGCCTCACCCAGATTTTAATTGGTACCTGTGCATTTTCCTCTGGAGAAGAAAAGTTATAAACGTGTTCCAGCGGAGCCGTGAGTCACTGCCTGGGCAAGGTGTGGCTGCAGGTCCTGCGCTCCCGGGCTCTCAATCCCTCCCCACGGGGGAACTGTGGCACAGCCAGCATGGATAGCACTCATTCCTCAAGTGATTCTTCCTGCATGAAACTTATGGGGATGCTTAAGGCAGGGTGAAAAGAAAAACACTTCACTTTGAAAAGGAAATGTTTGAATTCCACTGTGAACACTCCTGTTGGGGAAACACCCTTTTATGTCATAGAATATGGGAACATCCTGAGCTGGAAGGGACCCAAGGATCATCAGCCCAGCCCCTGTCCCTGCCCAGACCCCTGTACAATCCCCCTGCACACCCCTGGGGCGCTGTCCAAAGGCTCCTGGAGCTCTGGGAGCCTCGGTGCCCGTTCCCTGGGGAGCCTGGGCAGTGCCAGCACCTCTGGCCATGAACCTTTCCCTGCCCTGGCCCAGCCCCAGCCATTCCCTGGGTCCTGTCCCTGTCCCAGGGAGCAGAGCTCGGAGCTGCCCCTCAGGAGGAGCTGCAGACCCTGATGAGTCTCCCTCAGTTTGGGTTGGCTGCAAGGAGAAGCCCCCAAACCATTCATGTGGGATGACAGAAGTGTAGGAAATGGCATTTTTCCTTGATGCAGCTTCTCTTGTTTGAGACAGTGAAGGCTTGAATGAAGACACCTTTTCCCCTCTTACCCTGCTGATGGCAGGGTGTGATTTCAAGAGGGTCAAAGGATCAAAGGGCCATATGGGCCAAACTCAGGAGTTAAAAATGAACAGGATTAGCAAGCCCTTCTATGTTCCTTGTTGGCTGCTGCAGGAAATGCACATGCCAGCAGCAGTGCCTTAGCAAACCCTTGGGGTGCTCTGCTCACCAGGCTTTGGCATGGGAAAAGTGGTCAGCAAAACTCTTAAAAATGAGAGGTTTTTTAAGGGAGGGGGGACTGAACAGGCCAAGGGGCAATGGCCTCAGCTGAAGGAAGGCAGGTTTACATGGGGTATTGGGCAGGAATTGTTCCTGGCAGGGTGGGCAGGCCCTGGCACAGGTGCCCAGAGCAGCTGGGGCTGCCCCTGGATCCCTGGCAGTGCCCCAGGCAATGGGAGCTGTCCCTGCCATGCTGGGGGGCACTGGGTGGGACCTGGGGTCCTTTCCAACCCAAACCATTCTGGGATTCTGTGATTCCATAAATGAAATGTTGACTCTTTTCATGGCCAGGTGAGTGTGCTCCTATGCTCTGTCCAACAAGGTGATGCTAAGTTTGGTTGGCTTCCAGATGCATCATCCTCTTAAACTGGTTTTTTTTTTTTTTTCAGTTATTCAGTTATTTTTCCTTTATTAATTTTATTCAGAATAACAGAGGAGTGTTGTAGCTGTAGTGGAATACTGGAGAAAATTCAGTGCTGAAGCAAGTAGCACTGACATATGGTGGAGCTAAATTGGGTTGGAAGTCTCAGGAAGAATCCTTGAGGAGTTGGTGGATGTTGGTAACAGAATACGTTACTATGGGCTCCACAGAGTGAAATTTTAAAAACTCTTCCATCTCCAGCCTGTGTGCCCCGTGCACCTTGTAGTGATAACGGTGTGGGAAGGGAAGGGAGCTCCAAACCAGTGACCAGGTTTGGGTATTTTATTGCCCAGGGACAGTGGTAGGGACAGGGCCGTTCCCTCTGTGACTCCCAGCGCTGTGGCACTGGCTGTGCTGTGTGCCCCAGCCCCGGGGACAAGGGACAGCTGCTGCTGCCCGAGCAGGGCTGTGCCCCGCAGGATCCCCTGGTGCCAGGGCAGGGGGGCACGGCCGTGCCAGTCCCTCTGTCCCCAGCAGCCCCTCTGGTCCCAGGTGCCAGCTCTTCGCAATGGCAGACACGGCTCTATAAAGAAGAGAGCAGGAATGTTGTTGCTTAGGATAGTTAAACTGGAGCTGTAAAGCACGGGAGGAAAGAGGCTCCGGAGCCTTGAGCCGTGTGCCGGGCTCCGAGCGCTGTGCCACCGGGGTGTGGTGGCTCCCGAGTGTCCCCGGGCTGGGGTGGCACGCTGTGCTCGGCCACAGGCAGGGACGGGAGCGGAGCAGGGGTTACCCCAGCCAGGGACAGCCCGTCCCGGTCCCGAGCTGCTCGGAGGAGCCCCGGCGGGTTCCTGTGGCAGACGGTGCCGTGGGCAGGCACCCGGCAGAGCCGGAGAGCTGGCACCGCTCTGAGCTCCGCCATGGGCACTGCCACCACTGCCCGCATGTCCTGCCGGGCCGGGCAGCTGAGACAGCGTCCCTTGGCACGAGTCCCGCAGTGCCCATCCCGCAGTGTCCGTGTCCCGCAGTGCCCATCCCGCAGTGTCCGTGTCCCGCAGTGCCCATCCCGCAGTGCCCATCCCGCAGTGCCCATCCCGCAGTGTCCGTGTCCCGCAGTGTCCATCCCGCAGTGTCCATCCCACAGTGTCCATCCCGCAGTGCCCATCCCACAGTGTCCGTGTCCCGCAGTGCCCATCCCGCAGTGTCCGTGTCCCACAGTGTCCATCCCGCAGTGTCCATCCCGCAGTGTCCGTGTCCCGCAGTGCCCATCCCGCAGTGTCCGTGTCCCGCAGTGCCCATCCCGCAGTGCCCATCCCGCAGTGCCCATCCCGCAGTGTCCATCCTGCAGTGCCCATCCCACAGTGTCCATCCCGCAGTGCCCATCCTGCAGTGCCCATCCCGCAGTGTCCATCCCACAGTGCCCATCCCGCAGTGCCCATCCCGCAGTGTCCGTGTCCCGCAGTGTCCATCCTGCAGTGCCCATCCTGCAGTGCCCATCCCGCAGTGTCCATCCCGCAGTGCCCATCCCGCAGTGTCCATCCCGCAGTGTCCGTGTCCCGCAGTGTCCATCCCGCAGTGTCCATCCCGCAGTGTCCATCCCGCAGTGTCCATCCCGCAGTGCCCATCCCGCAGTGCCCATCCCGCAGTGCCCATCCCACAGTGTCCGTGTCCCACAGTGCCCATCCCGCAGTGTCCATCCCACAGTGCCCATCCCGCAGTGTCCGTGTCCCGCAGTGTCCGTGTCCCGCAGTGCCCATCCCGCAGTGCCCATCCCGCAGTGCCCATCCCGCAGTGTCCATCCTGCAGTGCCCATCCCACAGTGCCCATCCCGCAGTGTCCGTGTCCCGCAGTGCCCATCCCGCAGTGTCCGTGTCCCGCAGTGTCCATCCCGCAGTGCCCATCCCACAGTGTCCGTGTCCCGCAGTGTCCATCCCGCAGTGCCCATCCCGCAGTGTCCGTGTCCCGCAGTGTCCATCCCGCAGTGCCCATCCCGCAGTGTCCATCCCGCAGTGTCCGTGTCCCGCAGTGCCCATCCCGCAGTGTCCGTGTCCCGCAGTGTCCGTGTCCCGCAGTGCCCATCCCGCAGTGCCCATCCTGCAGTGTCCATCCCGCAGTGTCCATCCCGCAATGCCCATCCCGCAGTGCCCATCCCGCAGTGCCCATCCCGCAGTGCCCATCCCGCAGTGTCCGTGTCCCGCAGTGTCCATCCCGCAGTGCCCATCCCACAGTGTCCATCCCGCAGTGCCCATCCCGCAGTGTCCATCCCGCAGTGTCCATCCCACAGTGTCCATCCCACAGTGTCCATCCCGCAGTGTCCATCCCGCAGTGTCCGTGTCCCGCAGTGTCCGTGTCCCGCAGTGCCCATCCCGCAGTGTCCATCCCGCAGTGTCCGTGTCCCGCAGTGTCCATCCCGCAGTGTCCATCCTGCAGTGCCCATCCCACAGTGCCCATCCCGCAGTGCCCATCCCGCAGTGTCCATCCCGCAGTGTCCGTGTCCCGCAGTGCCCATCCCGCAGTGTCCATCCCACAGTGTCCATCCCGCAGTGTCCGTGTCCCGCAGTGCCCATCCCGCAGTGTCCATCCCACAGTGCCCATCCCGCAGTGCCCATCCCGCAGTGCCCATCCCGCAGTGTCCATCCCGCAGTGTCCATCCCACAGTGTCCATCCCACAGTGTCCATCCCGCAGTGTCCGTGTCCCGCAGTGTCCATCCCGCAGTGTCCATCCCGCAGTGTCCATCCCGCAGTGTCCATCCCGCAGTGTCCGTGTCCCGCAGTGTCCATCCCGCAGTGCCCATCCCGCAGTGTCCATCCCGCAGTGTCCATCCCGCAGTGCCCATCCCGCAGTGCCCATCCCACAGTGTCCGTGCCCCACAGTGCCCATCCCGCAGTGTCCATCCCGTAGTGCCCATCCCGCAGTGTCCATCCTGCAGTGTCCATCCCGCAGTGTCCATCCCACAGTGCCCATCCCGCAGTGTCCATCCCACAGTGTCCATCCCGCAGTGTCCATCCCGCAGTGCCCATCCCGCAGTGTCCATCCCACAGTGTCCATCCCGCAGTGTCCATCCCGCAGTGCCCATCCCACAGTGCCCATCCCGCAGTGTCCATCCCGCAGTGTCCGTGTCCCGCAGTGTCCATCCCGCAGTGCCCATCCCGCAGTGTCCGTGTCCTGCAGTGTCCTGCAGTGTCCTGCAGTGTCCTGCAGTGCCCATGTCCTGCAGTGCCCATGTCCTGGCCCATGTCCTGCAGTGTCCTGCAGTGTCCTGCAGTGCCCATGTCCTGGCCCATGTCCTGCAGTGTCCTGCAGTGTCCTGCAGTGCCCATGTCCTGGCCCATGTCCTGCAGTGTCCTGCAGTGTCCTGCAGTGCCCATGTCCTGGCCCATGTCCTGCAGTGTCCTGCAGTGTCCTGCAGTGCCCGTCCCCTGGCCCGTGTCCCGCAGTGCCCTCATGTCCTCCGCACGGGCTGTGAACGCAGCCTGGCACCGGGACCGCAGCCAGGGCAAGCAGCAGCCGGAGAACACAACACAGGCGCTGGCAGCTGTTTGTTTCAGTGATTTCAGTGATTTCAGCTGCCCTGTTTGCTCACCACAAGCTTAGGAAGCGTTTGCAGCCACTTCCCGACTGAGGGTTACTGGTGGAAGCGGAATATCCTAAAGGATACTGCTAAAGAATGCGAGTTTTATTAGTAGTGCAACTTGTCTCAACTATTGAACTCTTTAAAGCCATAATTCTGAATTCTGGATTCTTTTCCATCGATTCATTTCCATCCCAGTGCCACAGGAGTTCCCGACTCGGGCACACCCACGAAGAACCCTGAGGAGGGTGGCTGCTGAGCTGTGTTACAAGCCCTGGCTGGTTTCCTGGGCAGGTCCTGTCAGGGAGCTTGGCTGTGCCTGGAGTCGCTGGGCTCCAGTTCCTCTCTCTTTGCTGCTCTGTTTTGCTGTCACCCAGTTACACTCCAGATGGGGAGTACATTTTAGCTGTGCCTTCAACTCATTCCGGTGTTGCAGCACACATAATTTTGAGCTTTACTGATTTTTGCTCAGTGTTGCCAAGGTTTAACCTTTCCTCTTTATCCCCACACCAATATTTTTGTCAGCATTCTCTTGTGTCTGTCCTGTTGGAGCTTCCCCTTGGTGGTGAGCAGGGCAAGAAGACAGCCCAGGTTTGGGTTCTGGGGGGGATGTGGGGCTGAAGGGGCTGGGGAGGGCTGGTTTGGTGTCAGTGTGAGGGGATGAGCTGTGCACTCCTCGAAGTCCCCATCCTGCTGCTGCCTCTGGCTCAGGTGAGCCCCCTGACAAAGGTGTGCAGGTGCCTTCACAGGCTCTCTGCACTCAGCACACCAAAAACAGGCCCTGGACTCCTCATTTTACAAATTTCTGTGTTCAAACCTTTTGTCTGAGACATGTTATACATACAATCATCCCAGGAAACCCTTCCATCCCTCTGGAGAGCTCCAGCACGGCCACAGGGAGCCCTGGGCTCCCCAGATGTGAGAGGGATGAAGAGCAGTGGAATGGTGTCAGCTGGAAGGGCCTGGAGAGCTGCAAAGCCCTGTCCCGAGCGTGCTGCTGGCTGCTGGCTGTCAGCCTGGTCCCATTTGGAGCTGTTCTCTGCTTTCACTCCATCCTGCACACTGCTCTCCAGTACTTGCATGCACAAGTACCACGTCCCCATCCCAAATTCAGTGCTGGCTTTCAGCACTCTGATATGAACTGAAAGAGAAGATGTTTTCCCCTCTAATCAAAGCGAAGTTGTTCTCTCCAGGGATCCCAAAGACGTGGGAAGCAGTGGGGAGAGTTGAGCTTACTAATGAGCCCTACACCAAAGGCTCTTTTGTGGCAGAGGGTTTTTTATAGGAAGTTGAGCTGCTTAAAGGGAGCTCATTCTGAAGAAGCCATGTAATGCATTTCAGAACAGGTGCTGATGTGGGGAAGAAGGTGTGTACACCTTGCAGAAACAGCTGCACCCACGAGAGGGTTTTCTCCAGGAACCCAGGAGTGCCCTTCTGCCTGTGAAATCAGAAGGGAATTAGTGTTTCTGCTGGAGAGGAGAGCTGGGGTTGGAAAAGCTGCTGTCTCCCACCCTGGCTGCTGAGAGCTCCTTGAGGAGCTGGGTGAGTTTGATGTCTCTTTCTGCAGCCTCCCCGTGCCTGGCACTGGCTGAGCAGCTCCTGCCCAGCTCCTCCCCAGCCCGTGGCTTTGCTGAGAGCCAGCACAAGCGTTGGGATGTGGAGATGTGGAGCTGGGGAACAGAATGCCTTCAGCACTGTGAGAGTCCTGGGCTAACAGGACAGGGGAGCAATTCCAGGTACACCAGGATGTCCAGGACAATACCTGGAATGGTGGGGAGAGCTCTGACAGGGCTGGGCTGCCAGGTGGGGAGGAGTTGTGTCACTGCAGGTCACTGCTGGTGTCACTGAGGGCTGGGGTGGCCTGGAGCTGCTGCTCAGAGGGGTGACCTTGTCCCTGCACCCTTCCCACCCTGCTGCTGGCACCCGTTTCACCCCGGCTCTCGGGATCTGCTCGCGGAGATTAACGCTTGTCCTTGCCTGGGGAGTTTGGTGATACTCAAAGCGCTGTGCAAGCTGACAGGAGCACGGATGGGTGCTACAAACCAAAGCTTCTGAGCAATCAGACAGAAAATGAAGCTGGCTGCTGGGAATGAGGCTGCTGGAACCAGATCCCTCCTCATCTGGGCCGTTGTTTGGGCAGTTCATGGCACGTTAATGCTGCTTGGGCAGTTCTCTGATGTTATCAGAGATGTTAACCCAAGACTCGGGGGGAATTGGGTTCTCTGGAGAGCTCCTCTGCCAGTTGCTGCCCATGGTCACAGAATTCCAGACTGGTTTGGGTTGGGAACTCACATCCCACCCCAGCCATGGCAGGGACACCTTCCCCTGTCCCAGCTGCTCCAGCCCCAATGTCCAGCCTGGCCTTGGGCACTGCCAGGGATCCAGGGGCAGCCCCAGCTGCTCTGGGTGTGGAAAAAGAAAATGTTTGGGATGGGAAAGACTTTTCGAACAGTTTTTGATTTTTTCATTTTTTTTTCAGCGTTGTGGTGCTTAAGACTTTATAAAACCAGATGTGGAACCCCTGGATCTGAGGCAGTGTAATGGCCTTCACTGAAGTGGCTCTTTCTGCTTTCCTGTGACTTTCCATCCCAACGAGGAATCCCAGAAATTGGGATTTTTCCATCTGCAACACGTTCCCACTTGGTGGCAGCATTGCTCCTTATTACACCACACTTACAGCTGCATTTTTAATAAAAACCACTCAAACTTTTGGGGTCTTTCCGACACAGCTTCTACACACGAATGAAATAGAGGAACAAGCAGAATTTTTTTGTTTAATGGCTACAAAATTATGGAGATTTATCCTAATGGACCGGCTTCTCTAGGTCATGTTTTTTCATCTTTCTTTAAAGTGAAAAATATGTAAAACACAGGGAAATGATTCTGAACCCATTTCCAACATTCGCACACTCGGAGTCCGTGGGTAGAATACTGATAAAGGAGGAGTGTTTTGTATGGAAATGCTCTGTCACAAGGTGAAATTTGAGGGTTCACTTTTCTATCCTGTAAGAGTGAAGGCATAATTGCCATCTGCTAATTCAGAAAGTCCAGGGGTGGAGGAATAACCACGGGAGCACAGGGGACAGCAGAGAAGATGGGCAGCAGGGTTGGTTTGGAACAGGAATTCCCTAGGACAGGTGCCATTCATGTTTTCCCTTCCCCACACCTCTCCTAATTTAAATTCTTTCAATTTGGAATGTTTGTTGTTGTTTTATAAAATCCAGGAGTTCTCAATATTTCACAGAATCATGGAATGGTTTGGGTTGGAGGGACCCCAAATCCCCCCCATCCCACCCCAGCCATGGCAGGGACACCTTCCCCTGTCCCAGCTGCTCCAGCCCCAATGTCCAGCCTGGCCTTGGGCACTGCCAGGGATCCAGGGGCAGCCCCAGCTGCTCTGGGCACCTGTGCCAGGCACTGCCCACCCTGCCAGGGTCTTAATTTTAAATTAGACTCCTCTGTTGTCTTGCTAAGAAAAAAAAAAAAGCCAAACCAACCCACCCTGAGCCCTCAGATGTTGTCTCTGGGAGGTCTCAGAAGATCCTCAATCCAGCAGTGGCATTGCTTGTTTCTAAATGAGACAAGGGTTTTTATTGCACAGGAAATGTAAAACAATGTTGGTGGAAGAATTGCAGGGGAATTCTTAAAGGTGCAGAACTTAATGTCCAGCATAAACAGAAGGGACAGCTGGGGATACAGGCATCATAAAGTCACCCCAGGACAGGAATGGTGAGGAATATCTTGAGGGGATTAAGACCTCAAAACTTACTTTATGGCACAGTGGAGGGGTCTAGCTCTGCCTAGACACAGCTGATAACATTCCTGTGAGGAATATTCCGAGCACATGGGAGGTTTCCTGGCATGGTCTGGTTCCCACACCTTCCCTGGAGCTGGCTGCAGGCTGAGGCACACAGAGCATTGCCCAGGCTGATCTTGTTAATGTACCAGAAATACAATTCTTTATAACCCCTCACTCCACCTTTGCACTTCCTAATTGAATTCTGTGAGTGATGCCTGCCCGGGGACCCTGGGCTGGAAAACACACAGGGGCTGGTTTGCTTCTCCTGGGGACATTCACTTCTCCTGGGGACATTCACTCCTGGGGACATTTACCTGGGGACATTCACCTCACCTGGGGACATTCACTTCTCCTGGGGACATTCATTTCACCTGGGGACATTCATCTCACCTGGGGACGTCCACTTCACCCAGGGATATTCACTTCTGGGATATTTGCTTCACCTGGGGACATTTGCTCCTGTGCTGGGGCTGAGCAGTGGCAGCTCTTGGCAGACCAGCACCATTTATTTTCCTGCTCACAGACACTCGTGGCTCTGCAGGGGCTGTGTGGGGGCACTGGCAGAGTTCTGTGGTTCAGTGTTCCACCTGTGATGGGTTGGGAGCTTTTACTGAGGGTGGGCAGGCCCTGGCACAGGTGCCCAGAGCAGCTGGGGCTGCCCCTGGATCCCTGGCAGTGCCCAAGGCCAGGCTGGACATTGGGGCTGGAGCAGCTGGGACAGGGGAAGGTGTCCCTGCCATGGCTGGGGGACACTGGGTGGATTTAAGGTCCCTTCCAGCCCAACCCATTCCATGATTCCATGGTTCTTTCCCAGTCCCCCTTCCTGCTGGTGGGCTGAGTTGTGGTGCACAGCCCCAGACGGGCCGTGGGGATGTCTGGGGATCGCCAGGGTCAGGATCAGCAGCAGAAAGGAATCACTGATTTCTCCTCTTGGAACCTGTTACTGGGGAACGGCTTCCTCCTGTAATCCCGAGCAGGTACTGCAGGTCCCCGTGTTAATTGTGCTTAAACTGCAGCAGTTTAACATTTTTCTTGCGGGCTGGCTGGAGTAAATTGGGTACTCGCTCCCCTAATTAAGTATTGAATGGGAAGTGTCTGATGTGCGGCGATACAGAGCACTTGTTCCTCCTGGAGACGCCGGGCTGAGCGATGAGCTGAGAGCTGGGCTGATGTCTCCAGCCACAGCCCCAGAGCTGCTGATTGACCCTTCAGCTCTGGATATCGAGCACACGGATCAGCGTGCTGGGAATGCCTCATCCCGCTCATCCCAGCGCCTTGGTCTCCCGGCGCACCGAGAGCTGCTCCCGGGAAAGCCGCAGGTGCCACAAAACCTAAATGCTGGATCTGGCTGGAGAGAGCTGGGATCCCCCGGGATAGCCGGGAGCTCTCAGGTGTGCGGTGCTTTGGAGAGCTCTGCAAGGAGAGGGTTCTCGATGGTTCTTGGGGTTCATTCCTAGCGCAGGGTCTGGCTTGGGGAGCGTGGGAATCATGGAAACGCAGCTGAGCGCCTCGGGACAGGGGTGGATAAATCCAGAGAAGGATCCATTCCCATGGGACACTCCATGGACCCGGGCGGTGCCAATGCCGCAGGGAGCAGAGAGCAGTGGTCCTGCACCCCTGGAGTCCTGATCCCCCATCCACGGAGTCCTGATCCCCCATCCATGGAGTCCTGATCCCACATCCATGGAGTCCTGATCCCCCATCCACGGAGTCCTGATCCCCCATCCATGGAGTCCTGATCCCCCATCCATGGAGTCCTGATCCCCCATCCATGGAGTCCTGATCCCACATCCATGGAGTCCTGATCCCACATCCATGGAGTCCTGATCCCACATCCATGGAGTCCTGATCCCTCATCCATGGAGTCCTGATCCCCCATCCATGGAGTCCTGATCCCTCATCCATGGAGTCCTGATCCCCCATCCACGGAGTCCTGATCCCACATCCATGGAGTCCTGATCCCTCATCCATGGAGTCCTGATCCCTCATCCATGGAGTCCTGATCCCGTATCCCGCACCTGTGGAGCCCGGATCCCGCACCCCGCACCCCAGATCCCGCACCCCAGATTCCTGCACCCTGGGCCCCGCACCCCTCATTCCGGATCCTGCACCCCGGATTTCCGCACCCCTGGCTCCCTGTGGCTCCCGTGGCTCCCCATTGCTCCCCGTGGCTCCCGTGGATCCCCATTGCCCCCTGTGCCCCCCGTGGCTCCCCATTGCTCCCCGTGGATCCCGTGGCTCCCCGTGGATCCCGTGGCTCCCCATTGCTCCCCATTGCTCCCCATTGCTCCCCGTGGATCCCGTGGCTCCCCATTGCTCCCCGTGGCTCCCCATTGCTCCCCATTGCTCCCCATTGCTCCCCGTGGATCCCGTGGCTCCCCATTGCTCCCCATTGCTCCCCCTTGCTCCCCATTGCTCCCCATTGCTCCCCGTGGCTCCCGTGGCTCCCCATTGCTCCCCATTGCTCCCCATTGCTCCCCATTGCTCCCCATTGCTCCCCGTGGATCCCGATTGCCCCCCGTGGCTCCCCATTGCCCCCCGTGGCTCCCCATTGCTCCCCATTGCTCCCCATTGCTCCCCATTGCTCCCCGTGGATCCCGTGGCTCCCCATTGCTCCCCATTGCTCCCCATTGCTCCCCATTGCTCCCCATTGCTCCCCATTGCTCCCCGTGGATCCCGTGGCTCCCCATTGCCCCCCGTGGCTCCCCATTGCTCCCCATTGCTCCCCATTGCTCCCCATTGCTCCCCATTGCTCCCCATTGCCCCCCGTGCCCCCTGTGCCCGCCGGGCTTTGCCGGGTGCCCGCGCTGCTCTCTGGAGCTGCCTGCTGCCGGGGGCAGGTGAAACGCTGGGCTCTGGGCAGAGCCAGCGAGCTGGGCTGGCTTTAATCTTGGTTCCTCACGCTGCAAAAAGCAATAAGAGCAAGAAGCCGATCGAGAGAAAAACATTTCCTTAAATTATTTTTTTTATAATTAGTACCTTACCAAAAAAATTCATTTTAAAGAGTAAGGATTTACAACTGCACAAATGGGTTTTAGCTGCTTAGAATGAAACGACTGAGGAGTGACGAGTCTCTCCCAGGCAGCTCTAATGAAATATTAATTGGATAAAAGCTTTAATATAGATTTCTAAAGCAGCTTTTTTCCTTCCGATGTAACATATTGTAGCTGGAAACTGCTCTCATCCGCCGCTGTAAGAGCAGATGAGGACCTGACTCTGCACTGTGGACATTTCCTACTGGTTCCTCAGTCATTTTTTATAGGAGGAATTAAGAAAGAATTAGGAATGGAACAGGAGAGGAAATACAAAAGACAAATTGGAGGAGAGAGATCAAATCAGCGAGAGGCTGGGTGTGACAGAGCAGAAGTGTCAGACAGGGAAATGAACTCGGGAGGATTTTCTACCCTCTGTTCTTGACAGAAAAATGCAAAAATTCACCCCTGATTTTTTCAGCACGGAAACACACGAGAACCTCTGGCTCTGGATTCTGCTCAGAGAGCTCTGGCTTTACTCCTGGGCTCTGCTGGATCCCTCCAGTGCTTCCTGCAGTGCCAGCAGTCAGTTCCCAGATCCCAGAGAGCTGGATCACAGGAGTGTTTCCCAATGGGACAGGAGGAACAAACATCAGTTCCAATGCAGGAGCTTTCTGGCAGGATCTGTGCCCGAGGAACAGCAGCAGCAGAGCTTGCAGTGAGCCCAGGAACCCAGGGCAGAGCCTGCAGCTGGGCCCGAGCTGGTGGCCATGAGCTGCCCCTCAGGTGGGTCACACAATCCCAGCCTGGTTTGGCTTGGAAGGGACCCTAAATCCCACCCAGTGCCACCCCTGCCATGGCAGGGACACCTCCCACTGTCCCAGGCTGCTCCCAGCCCCACCCAGCCTGGTCTGGATTGATTTTGTGCCTGATTTACCATGACATCTGCTCTGATGGTGATGTTTCCGTGGGGTCTGGGTGGCCTCAGTGGGAGCTGCTGGCATTGCAGGTGGCAGGGAACCCACGAGTGGGGATTGCTCCTCATCCTTGATCCCTGCCAGTTTCACTTCTCATTTCCAGTGTGGTGGTATTTTCCACACACAACTCAAACCATATCAGCAATCCCGATGCAGTGAGACATGAAACCAAATATTTTACTGCAACTCCAATGTAAAATTTTTTCTTTTCATCTTCCAACTCTGTAACTCTGTCAGAGAGTCAATCGAGTTTCTCTAGAAAGATTCCTCCTTTAGAAATTGGTGTTTGTTGCATGCCAACACAGTGCTCGATTGATTTGAGAGATTTGTGGTTTCTCCCCTCTCAGAGTTGTCTCCAAACAGAGCATCCCCTGCTGAAATAAACATCTGAGCACGCTGCCCACAGGGCTGCTGCTGCAAGAGCTGCTTCTGGAGAATTTAAGCAGAACTGTGGAAAAATCCTTGAGAAAATAAACCATTGGCTCATGAGGACAATCTTTTGCTCTGTGGCAGTGTCATGAGTGGGAGGAAGAGGCATGTGGACATAAGCTGAGTTTTTTCTGGGGAGAGGAGAGCTTGTGCATAGCAGGGACAAACAGGGGCTGCTGCTGTGGGTTCAGCTCCTGAGGCTGCAGGAGGTGATAATTTCCTTCTGTCCCTAATGAAGATGTATCAAGGTGGCCTCGTTATTTCTGGAAGTCATCTCTTTCAGAACCTGCATCGCCACTGGCAAGCTCGAGAGTGTGAGTTCCCTCCTGGGAAGGGAGGGGAGAGCCTGGGGAGGATCCAGCCCTCACTGCTGCCAGCTGTGCCAGCTGTGCCAGCTGTGCCTCTCCTGGCACTGGGGAGAGGATCCAGCCCTCACTGCTGCCAGCTGTGCCAGCTGTGCCAGCTGTGCCTCTCCTGGCACTGGGGAGAGGATCCAGCCCTCACTGCTGCCAGCTGTGCCAGCTGTGCCAGCTGTGCTGTCCCCAGCAGTGCTGGGATCCAGGGCTGGCACTGCACCCAGCAGCACCTTTAATCAGCACTAAATGTTCTGAGGGCAGGCTCCAGCCCTTTCCTCTCCTCAGGGAGGAGAGGGGAAATGTCTGGAGCCACTCCTGTTGGGGTCAGGGCGGATTGAGGCTGCTGCTTGTGCTGCTGGTGTTCCCTTGGCACACGGCTGCCCAGTTCTGCACTGTTTGGCAGCATTTTTAAACCAGTGCAAATTGGTGCTGCTTTTCCACAGCCATATGTTCTGTCCAGGCTTCATCCTCCTCTCCCTGTTTAAATGCTCTTTCCATGAGTGTTGTTGCCTTCTGCAAAAGCACTTTAATATTTCTGTTTACTCTTTTGGAGACAAAATCAATATTTGTTAGATGCAATTATGAAGAATGATGGATGCACTGTCAGTGGTATGAGAGTAGGAAAAATGATATTATGGCACAGGCCTGTGCTTAATAGAAACAGAGAGGAGCTACAAACAGGCTGGCCTGAAAAGCCCATCCCAGATCTGGAATAAACAGGAAGCTTGTCAAGTGTTGGTTTAAATTGGAGTTGATTGCCTGCTTTGGGCAGTGACTGAACATTTGCTTAAATAGGAATTGAGTTTGCTCAGGCTGTTTGTGCCCCTTTGGGTTTCCCGTGGGTGTCACACGTGGCTCTGCAGCCCCCAGCACCTCCAGCCTGCCTGGGGAGCTGCTCCTGCTGCCAGGACAGCCAGTGCCTTCACATTCTTCCCTTCTCCTTCCATTTTAGTCTTGGCTTAACTGCAGATGAGGTGGGGGTTGTGGCACCGGCCCACCGTGACAGGCCGTGCTCCCCACGCTCTCTGCTCCCAGGGGACAGGATGGGAGGGAATGACCTCAAGTTGTGCCACAGGAGGTTTAGGTTGGAGATCAGGAAAAATAAAATTTCCTCATGGAAAGGACAGGCTGCCCAGGGCAGGAGTGCCCATCCCTGGGGGGTTTCACAACCCTGGGGATGTGGCACTTGGGGACACGGGGCAGGGGTGGCCTTGGCCCTGCTGGGAATGGTTGGACTTGAAGGGCTCCTCAAAAATTCAGTGATTCCATGATCCACAGGTTTTATGTTCACACTGATGAGAGAATTCTGGCTCAACAGAACCAAAATCCTGGATTTCTCTTGGCTGGGAAAGCCCCTGAGCCCATCGAGCCCTGGCAGTGCCCCACGGCCCCGCTGCCCTCTGAGCTGCCCCTCGAGAAGGGCCTGGACTGAGGAACACTCAATATTCACTGTCCAGGGCAGGTGCAGGACCTGGGCCAGCGTTGCTGGCTGAGCTGAGGTGAAGGACAGAGACCCAGCTCTGCTGGGGACTCCATCTGAGCACAGCCCAGAGACCCAGAGCTATCAGCCTCCTAGATTTACCTAATGGGTAATTTTCTCCTTATTCCTTTCCACCCTTGGAGGCTTTTCCAGGAGGTGAAGCTCAGAATGTGGCTTTCCCAGGGAGATTTCCCAGGATGGGTGAGGGGATGGGGATGCTCACCCCAGCTGTGCCTTTACATAAACCCTCATGGAGCCAGTTTGCTTTGGGCTTGAGTTTTTTCCCTTCTCTGTGTTCAAGGTTAAACTTTCACTACAGAGAATTAGCTGGTAAGAGACAAAGAGCACTGCTCAGGAGGGGTAGGGAAGATAAATTTCACAAAAGATTTTCAGCTGCAGTACCTGAAGATAGATCAATATTTTCTATTTGCCTTAGCACTAAGCTTATTTTCCTTCATCACTGAAGAGATACTCACTTGTGCCTTCTACCAGAACATTAAACTGTTCTCTGCTGATAAATGGTTAAGAAAGACAAACAATAGCACTTTCCAGGAGCTGCTTTATCTTGCAGGACGACATCAGTCCTTTTGATAAACAGAAAACTCACACTTCTCTCTTAACTTGGAGAGTCCCTGCTGGAGCCCAGCCTCACTGGCTCCCTGCTGGCTGAAATCCCCGATTTTCCCTATTTCTTGGAGCCCCCCAGTGTGGTGTCCCTGCTGTCCCTGTGTCCCCAGGACACACTGTGATTTACCAGCTGTGGGACATGGGGACTGTGAGCTGCAGGTGTCTGTGTCCCAGCTGGGGATGGCTGCGGTGGGAGACAGCCACAGAACAGCTCAGCAAACACAGGCACCACGGCTGGAACGAAGCCTTGGGTGTGCTGACAAATCTGGAAGCTTAAGGCCAACTAATGGGCCAAGAGAGCCCAGAATTACTGGAATTATAAATGAGTTATTGGTGCAGAAACTGCAGCGTGCGTGAGGAGGGGGCAGTGGCTCCCCACTGCTGGAGAGAACTGGGAATTCCCAGGAATTCTGCCCTGGGAGGTGGAGCAGGGCAGAGCTCCTGCTGCTCCCAAGCTGGTGGAGAAGAGGCTGGGTCACATTTTGAATACTGAGCATCCCAGAGGGAAAACACCATAAAATGTTGGTTGCCACATTGTTCCCTGCGAGGTGAAAATTTAAATGATAGCAGAATGGTAGTGAGGGGATGACCATGATGAGTTCTGAAGGATCCAGATATTCTGATTTTCACCGAATTTCTGGATTCCTGTAAATAAATCCATGTAAAGAGCCCCAGAATTTAACCCCTGTGTGTCAGCAGCACATGGCAGAGGGGGAAATGGAGCAAACCACGGGAACCACCTGGTTTAGAATGGGCTGAAAACCCTTGAGCCAAGGCCTCTCCGCTTTGTGAAGAATGTTTGTTTGCTCCTCCTGTTTTGGGTGTGTTTGCCATCTGTTAGAGGCAGGGAAAAGAGGCTCTGCCTGCTGCTGGACCCGCTGGGGGCTCGGGGCAGCTCTGGAATCTCCAGGGGCTCCCTGGAACTGGGGGTGTGGGATGAATATTGGATCACCCCTGGCCTGTGCTTACACTGCTCCCAATTCCAGGGCTGATTAAGCACCTGCATTGGTATTGTCTGATTGCTCCCAGGATTTATTTGGATGTGAATTGTGCTCCCATAGCAGCAAACACTGCAGTTCTTACTCAGTTGTGTACATGTTTCAAACCCAAATCACATTTGTGTTTTTGAGCAACTTTACAGCCCTGGCAGATGGAGGGCTGCACAACCATAGGTCAGGTTTTGCAAAATAAAACTGTATTTTTCCTGGAGAATGGCTCCTACCGAACAACAGAGAGGATTTAGACATTTTTCAGTGACATTTGGCTCTTTAAACCCGGTTTCACAGTGGGATTGTAGCTGGTGCTCAGCTGCAGGAGCAGTGGAAAGGCAGAGCTGTGCTAATGACTCGTCTCGGAGGCTGCAGAGGTCTGAAGGAGCAGGGAGCAGCTGGTGCAGCTGTGGAGGAGCAGTGACACGTTTGCTGTCCCCTCAGAGAACTTCCCAGATCCATAATTACAGCACCAATTCGGAGTTACAGCAGCCTGTGCCAGCCACAGCCGGTGCAGGCTGGGGGCTCTGGGGGCTGTGTGGAGCTCAGCTCCCGAGTGCTGCTGCTCTGGGCTCTGCAGCCTCTCCTCGCCTGTCTGCTCCACCAGCCTGGCTTTCCCTGCACCTGGCTGGGAGGTCTGGAGCTGTGGTGGCCTGGCCAGAAATTCTGGGGGGCACCGAGGGCAGGGAGCTTCCCCAGCGCAGGCTGGGGGACACTGGTGGGCACAGTGGGACACCAGAGGTCCTGCATGGCACAGCTGCCGTGGGAATGTGCCCTGGGACAGCTCCCTGTGCTCAGGGGTGAGCGGCTGGGGCAGCATTCCTGGGATCCCAGCCTGCTCTGGGTGGGGAGGGACCGTAAAGCCACCCAGTGCCACCAAGGGACACCTTCCCCTGTCCCAGGCTGGCCTGGGCACTGCCAGGGGTCCAGGGGAGTGCACAGCCCTGCATCTCCTGCATGCAGTGGGGTGGCAGCACACACAGGACACAGAAATCCCCGGCGCTGTGCTGTGTCCCACGCCAGCTCTGCTCTTGGGGACACAGCCGGGAGCGGTGGCTGTGATGTAATATCGGTTTATTTTTAATAAAACGCGTTTGGAGGCAGCCCTGGCGCAGGATGCTCCGAGCTGTGGCACCGTGGCACCCAGGGGCTGGGCAGCCAGCACACCAAGGCAGATGGGCATGCCCCAGGGCCTGGCAGCAGATGGAGCTTGCACGGCTCAGGAGAACAGAAATGTGCAGGCTTTGAGCTTGGTCCAGCTTCACTGAAGGCAGTTTTCTGTTGGCTTCGGGGGCTGGCGGAGCAGGGCCTTTCCAGGCTGCTTTTGTTGGGTTTGATTTTGAGAAAAACATCATCTGTGCTGAGCACAGAGACACTGAGGTGTCTGTATGGGAGGTACCAACCGTGCCCAGAGACATTTCAGCCTTCAGTGTGCCATGGTTTTGTTTGTTTGTTTGTTTTTAAAAGGTGATCTCGCCCCCCCAGTGCCCCTCCCCATCCTGCCCCAGCATTTATTTCCCATTCCCAGGCAATTCCTCAAACTCTCTGTGCACTGGGCCTCCCGACCCTGTTTAGTGTAATCAGATAAGCATTGATTGCACTTAACCTCACAGAGCTTCAAGATGGAAAGGTCCAATGGTTAATTAACAATTGTTAATTGTTTAAGGATGGTTTTGTTCCTGTGCTGTGTGCCCAGCTGCCATCCACCCTGTCCAGCCCTGCCTGGGACACTGCCAGGGACTGGCCTGTGGTACAAACTAACTAACTAACTAACTAACTAACTAACTAACTAACTAACTCACTGCAAAGTCCATGTTGTTCCATTCCGATGATTTGCTTCAGAGGAACTGCTCCACGTAGGAAAGTTATTTTTAAGCACTATTAATTCTTGTTGTTGCAAAGGTTCTCTCGTACATCCAATTAAAAACCATGTTTTGTGTAATTTGTAACTTGAGAAAAATCGATTCCAGCGACAAGCCTTTCATGTCTGGTGTTTTGGCATCAGGTAAAGCAGAGCACCAGGAGGGGAGCCAGGCTGAGGCACCCCTGCTGATCCCAACCTGTGCATGGGAACACCCAGAGCTGGGGTGAACGTGTGTCCCCGAGCTCTGGGGGTCACTGACAGGTCCAGACTGAGCTGAACGTGTGTCCCTGAGCTCTGGGGGTCACTGACAGGTCCAGACTGAGCTGAACGTGTGTCCCTGAGCTCTGGGGGTCACTGCCAGGCCCAAAGCTGAGATGAACGTGTGTCCCCGAGCTCTGGGGATCACTGCCAGGCCTGACCTGTGCATGGGAACACCCAGAGCTGGGGTGAACGTGTGTCCCTGAGCTCTGGGGTCACTGACAGGTCCAGACTGAGATGAACGTGTGTCCCCGAGCTCTGGGGTCACTGCTGGGCATGAGAACACCCAGAGCTGGGGTGAATGTGTGTCCCCGAGCTCTGGGGGTCACTGCCAGGCCTGGGCAGGGACAGAATGTGTGTCCCCGAGCTCTGGGGGTCACTGCCAGGCCTGGGCAGGGACAGAATGTGTGTCCCCGAGCTCTGGGGGTCACTGCCAGGCCTGGGCAGGTCCCTGGCCGGATGACACAGCGGAGGTGGCCCAGCCCCAGGGCAGGCTGCAGTGCTGCTGCACGCCTGGCAGCTGCAACAGCATCTCCTCGTGCTGCCAGCAGCGTGCCAGGGGCCTCTGCAGCCACCCCCGGCTGCCCAGGGACGGACAAACTGCTCTCCTGAGGGATGGACACACTGCTCTCCTGAGGGATGGACAGACAGCTCTCCTGAGGGATGGACACACTGCTCTCCTGAGGGATGGACACACAGCTCTCCTGAGGGATGGACACACTGCTCTCCTGAGGGATGGACACACTGCTCTCCTGAGGGATGGACACACAGCTCTCCTGAGGGATGGACACACTGCTCTCCTGAGGGATGGACACACAGCTCTCCTGAGGGATGGACACACTGCTCTCCTGAGGGATGGACACACTGCTCTCCTGAGGGATGGACACACAGCTCTCCTGAGGGATGGACACACTGCTCTCCTGAGGGATGGACACACAGCTCTCCTGAGGGATGGACACACTGCTCTCCTGAGGGATGGACACACAGCTCTGCAGAGGGATGGACACAGAGCTGTCCTGAGGGATGGACACACTGCTCTCCTGAGGGACAGACAAACTGCTCTCCTGAGGGACAGACAAACAGCTCTCCTGAGGGACAGACAAACAGCTCTCCTGAGGGATGGACACACAGCTCTGCAGAGGGATGGACACACAGCTCTCCTGAGGGATGGACACACAGCTGTCCTGAGGGATGGACACACAGCTCTCCTGAGGGATGGACACACTGCTGTCCTGAGGGATGGACACACAGCTCTCCTGAGGGATGGACACACTGCTGTCCTGAGGGATGGACACACAGCTGTCCTGAGGGATGGACACACTGCTCTCCTGAGGGATGGACACACTGCTGTCCTGAGGGATGGACACACAGCTCTCCTGAGGGATGGACACACTGCTGTCCTGAGGGATGGACACACTGCTGTCCTGAGGGATGGACACACAGCTCTGCAGAGGGATGGACACACAGCTGTCCTGAGGGATGGACACACTGCTCTCCTGAGGGACAAACAGCTCTCCAGATGGACAAACAGCTCTCCAGCACTTCTGGGAGCCCCTCAGGTGAAGGGGATCGTGCTGCAGCACCGTGTTCAGCTGTGTTCCCACATGTCATCCTTGCCAGAGCTCCCAGCCTGCTGTCACTCAGGGCCTGCTCCCAGCATCCCCAGGTTTCACATCACACAAATATTTTTGTCACCTCTTCCATCAACTTAACAAAAAAACCATCACAAGACTTTGAGTTTATCCTTCCTCACCTGATCTTTTCTGCAGGCTGAACAAAGCAAATGTCTCCTCTGGCTGCCAGGCTGTTCTTCATCCTGACTTTATCTGTCCCTGTGCAGAGCCTCTCCTCCCCTGTGCTGCCCGCTTCCGCGGAGCCCTGGAGTGACAATTCCATCCTTCTCCATCCTCACCTCCCATTTATTGCTGAAGATGCAGAGGCCTCTGTCGCAGTGGGGAGAAAGCAAAGAGGTAATTGTGAGAGGAGCACGGCAGATTTTTCTCCTTGGCGTGAGCACTCGCTCTTGTTTCCCTGCTATTTGTATAAATTACCCATCCTTGCCCATCCACTTTGCACCTCCAGTGTTGCCTTTGCATCCTGAGGATAAAAATAGCTGAGCAATGCTGGT
Source organism: Pseudopodoces humilis (assembly GCF_049639895.1). Lineage (NCBI taxonomy): Eukaryota > Metazoa > Chordata > Aves > Passeriformes > Paridae > Pseudopodoces > Pseudopodoces humilis. The sequence continues at coordinate 35,631,446 of NC_142208.1, read as the reverse complement.
CGATAAAAGATCTGAAAAAGGAATGTCAGTGGGAGTGTGGCTGCCCTATTTTTTGGGTTAATTAAAGTGAGGATGTTTCCTCCATCTCGAGCCCTCGGTGATTTTGTTTCTTCTCTCCCAGAATACTGAACTTGCAGTTCAGCTCATGTGTTGGAATGGGGGCCTGGGCCAGGAAGAACTCAGCATCACCTCTTGCAGAGCCCTGGGAGCTGGGGCAGGCAGAGCTGGGGGTCCCTGTCCCACCCGGGGCACTCCAGGACCTGTCCAGGGACTTGGGCATCTCCCAGGATGGAGCCCCTCGCCTGGCCCAGTGCCCAGCCCTGTCCCAGGGCACAGGATGTGATCCAGGGATTCCCTGTGTGGAGCCCACACCCTGCAGGGCCCTGCTGAGCCGTGGGGACGATGTTCTGTGCCACAGCTGCTCCCCAGGGGCAGCGTCAGGAGTGGGAGCTGGGCTCTGGTCCCCAGCCAGGGAGCACCTGGGCACCCTCAGCTCTGGGGGCTGAGCTGAGCCAGCCCTCGAGGGGGCACTGGAAAACCTGCCACAGATTTGTTACAGATTTATTACAGATTTATTACAGATTTATTACAGACTGATGGCAGATTTGCTGTCAGGACAGCTCACTGAGTTCCCATCCTGAGCAGTTGGTGCTGCAGATGGCCCTTCAGCTCCGTTTGCATCTCCCAGGGATCCCGGGAGGTTGGGAGAGAGCTCCAAGCCCCTCTGTGTGCCCAGGGTGTGATCAGTGCTGGGGTCACCCCAGGACTTGGGTTTGGCAGTGATGCACACAGCCTCTAATGGCCTGGCAAGAAAATTAACAAAAAAACCCAAAACAAAACAAAACAAAAAACAAACAAAAACCAACAACAAAAAACCAAACCAAAACACACACACACAAAAAAAACAAACCAAAAAGGCCCCTGAAAAACCCCTGAAAGACAAAAAAAAAAACCCAAAACCAACCAACCAAAAAACCCTCAACCAACCCCAAATCCCCAGTGGATAAATTCCTTTGTGTAGAATGCAAAGTGAAGTGGACAAGGCAGCCCTGGGGGCTCAGGCAAAGCCGTGAGAAGCTGGCAGGACAATTTCAGACAAGGCCCAGCCTCTGTTCCAGGTGAGAGCTCGGGGATGTTTCCTCTCAGATCCCAGGGAATTCCTGGGGTGCAGCACTGCTGAGCCAGGGCCTCTCCCACAGCCCTGCCAGGCCCAGCTTCTCTGCCTCAAACACCTCAAAAGGAAAAGAATGAAAAATGTCCAAGTGAGTTGGGAAAACTTTAAGGAAGGCTAAGTTTAAAAACCAGCCTTTCTGGTGGGACTGAGGAACTCTTCCTTTCTGCTCTTTGTAGAGGTGCTTTTGCCCTTTTATTTAGAGAAATTCTGCTGATCAGGTGTTTTACTACACCATAGGATAATTATGCAAATAAATACACAGTACCTGTGTTTAGCTTTATATCATTTTCTATTGCATACATTCAATTTTGCATTTTTCTTATTCTCAAACCAAACAAAAATCCACAAAGACTGTAGGAAGAAGGTAACACTGAGCACCCTTCAAGCAGCATCAGCTCAATCAGAATGTAAAAAATTGTCTTTATTCTCCCATTTGTTAGATGACAAAACCTCCTCTTTGCTGCTGTCCCAGGGGAGCAGACATTCGTTCAAGTAAGGTTTTATCCCTTGTGACTCCAGATCAATTTATTATTTCTTAGAATAACGAGGAAAGACTCCTACATCCTCAGAAAAAGACAATACAGCAGTGAAAAAATAGCCATAGAAAATTGGTCAGAAGGGCAATTTCCAGCTAAGGGGAACATCCATTAATCTCTGCTCGCGAGTCAAGTGCTCCCGACCGCTCAGCACTGCGTGTCCTGGCACTGCTGGCAATTTGGTCCCGGCTTTTGAAAAGCCAAAGAGAAGCCAAGAGAGTTCATAAATGTGGTGGATTTAAGGTCATGGAGGAGGTGAGCCCAATTACTGCTGTTCCTAGATGTCCCCATATGCACCTGGACACCAGCAAGGACATGGCTTTAAAGAGAGACCAAACTCATTTACAGCAGGGAGGGAAATCAGGTTTCCCTAAGCTTGGCAGAGACCCTGCCTCCTCCTCCTCCTCAGGCCCTGTGGGAGCTGGGTGTTTTCAGTGTGTGTTTGTACCTCAGGAACCCTTCTTCAGTTCTGGGATTGTCCCCTTTGGGCAGTTCATGGACGTGGAAGGGAAATCAGGGGGGCCTGGAAAGGTTTCACTGCCCAGCCCAGGGCTTGTTCACAGGGGAGAGAGACCAGCAGTCCCATGAGGAGCTGTCTGACACGAGCTGACAAACCCTAAATCACAGTTCCTGCTCTCCACACAGAGCAATTGAGTGGCTTTTCCTTGTTTAGATGTGTGTGCTGGTGGGAGAGGGAGCGCAGCAGCTCAGCTGCCTGCAGATAGAGCAGATCCCCTGTGCTGCAGGGAATTCTGGCTCTCGGGAGCTCAGAGCTGTGCAAATGCACACACAGAGATGAGGCAGGTCAGAAGGCACGTTTACCTGGTAAATGTTCCTAAGAACACCCCACACCTGCTCACAAATAACTGGTGCTCAGTTTCCCAGCTGGAAACGAGCAAGTTTTGATTCTCTTTGGACTGGCTGGTGAGCTCATCCCTGCTCATCCTCTGCCCCAGCTCCGGGGCTCCCACAGAGGCCTTGATGTCACAAGGGACATAAATGTGAATTAATGGCATCCTCTTCACCTCCTCTGGTGTTTCTGTGCCCCAGTGGGAGCCCTGGGCAGCCCACCCAGAGGTGTTTCCCCATCCCCACCTCCTCCTGCCCGCTCACCACCTCATCTTCAAATCAATGCACAGACTTCATGCATTAGAAGTGAAGTTCTAGTGGTGACAGACATCACTGTCACAACAGCTCAGGATATCCAGCATGTCTGATGGGATGATCCAGGGGTATTGAAAGATTCACTTCATTTTATTAAAAGAGGAATGAATTATATCAGATCACTTTGTCAAAGTGGTTAGGCTGTACTGAAGTATTTGGATCTTAATTTGATATTTCATTCTCTGCTTCAGACAGGAATATTACTGGTGGGACATTTTATGAGTAAAGATAAATTTGTAATAAACCATGGAGCCTACTTAAAGCCTCATTATCCCCATCCTGTTCTTGCCCTGAAAAGCTGCACGTGAGCTTTAGTGCCTGGGGAGAGAGGAAGAGTCTGGTTCTGTCTGCTCTGACACCTTGGACATCCCAGCTGGGCCCTCTGGCTTTGGGGTGAGGAAGGACCAGGGGGTGCAGGCAGCTGGGGCCGGGGTCTGCCCAGGGAAATAGCGACAGGGCAGGAGAAACAGCCTCAGACTGTGCCAGGGGAGGTTCAGGTGGGATATTGGGAGCATTCCTTTCTGGAAAGGGCTGTCCAGCTGGAGTGCCCATCCCTGGCGGGATTCCCAGCCCTGTGCACGTGGCACTTGGGGACATGGGGCCAGGACAGTGCTGGGATGCTTGGACCTGGTGGGCTCAGAGGGATTTCCCACCCAGAACAGGCTTTGGGGTTCTGTGAAATGCAGTCTGAGATCCCCACTGAGCCCGAGCAGCCGGGGGAGCTTGGGGGTGCTCCCTGCCAAGCTGGGATTGGGCTCAGAGCCCCTGGGGAGGGGGCACTCGGAGCCAGGCTCAGCTCCCCCCCTGCCCAGCCTGTGGGGGCACAGCTCACACCCCGGGCACCTTCTGTTCATTTCGACTTTCCTGCTTTTGGCTGGTTTCCCCAGGCTGGAAATCAGCTTTGCCATCCCTGCTGCCAGCATGGGGAATGATTCACGGCTGGCACAGGCACGGGAGACAGCCACCCCTCGGCAGCCCCTGCTGTCCCCCGTCCTCACACACCCCTGCCCCTGCCCAAACATCCCCCAGGACGTGCTGGGGAGGGCTGGGCAGCTTTAGGGCCACTGTCACCGGGCATTTTGGGGCTGTCCCTTGGTGCCAGGCCAGGAGCTGTCTCCTGCTGCAGCTCTCACACTCCTCTGACAATCTGTGAAATGGAGCTGAGGCTGTCCCAGCGCAGCTGAGGCTTGTGGAGCTTCCAGGGGCCGTCACACGGTGACAAACAGGGACCTTTCTGGCACCTTTTCCGTTCAGGCTGCTCCTGAAAGGTGAAATGCTCTCACACGGTGCTGTGGGGAGGGAGCAGGCAGGGAACACATCACTGCCATGGAAAATGTCAGCTCTTTGCTGCACGTGCCAGGGCAGACACGTCACCGTGCTGCCAGCCTCAGGTGAGAGCTTTGTGCCCTGCATTTAGCAGGGGTTTGGTTACAGCCAGCAGTAATTACTGACATTCTCTTGGGATTTAACACGCTTTTCTGTACAGGGCTCTGAACAGGGAAGAAAGTAGAAATTTCTCAGTACTCCCTTTGCTGCTGCTCTGCTGTCAATCACCCTGCCCTAATCTGGTTATTCCCCACCACGAGATCTCTTCAAGGCCTGTGAACTCCTCAGGCTGAGTGCCCTGGATTGTACTTGGAGCACTGTTGGAGGGGCTTCAGCTGCAGTGGGTGGGCTCTGATAGCTCTGCCTGCAGGCTGACAATGAGCCAGGATGTGCTCAGGTCAGGGCCCTCAGATCAGCCTTGGCTTTGATGTGCTGCAGTGGGATGAGCTTGGCAGGAAGTTTGGGATCAAGTCTGAGATGTGATGGAGCTCAGCCTTTGGGGTGCTCAGTGATGCTGTGGGTGAGGGGACCATGAGCAGCTGGGTGAGAGGGGCAGGGAGGAGCCCTGTGGGTGTGGAGGTGAGTGTGGATGGGATGGGGATGGGGATGGGATGGGGATGGGATGGGATGGGATGGGGATGGGGATGGGGATGGGGATGGGATGGGGATGGGGATGGGATGGGATGGGATGGGGATGGGGATGGGGATGGGATGGGATGGGATGGGGATGGGGATGGGGATGGGATGGGGATGGGGATGGGATGGGATAGGGATGGGGATGGGATGGGGATGGGATGGGGATGGGATGGGGATGGGGATGGGGATGGGATAGGGATGGGGATGGGGATGGGATGGGGATGGGATGGGGATGGGATGTGGATGGGATGTGGATGGGATGGGATGGGGATGGGGATGGGGATGGGGATGGGATGGGGATGGGATGGGGATGGGGATGGGATGGGATGGGGATGGGGATGGGATGGGGATGGGGATGGGATGGGATGGGATGGGATGGGGATGGGATGGGGATGGGGATGGGGATGTGGATGGGATGGGGATGGGATGGGGATGGGATGGGGATGGGGATGGGGATGGGGATGGGGATGGGATGGGGATGGGATGGGGATGGGATCGGGATGGGATGGGGATGGGGATGGGGATGGGGATGGGGATGGGGATGGGATGGGGATGGGATGGGGATGGGATGGGGATGGGATGGGGATGGGGATGGGGATGGGATGGGGATGGGGATGTGGAGGTGGACACAAAGCCAGGCTTTGCAGAGCTCTGTCAGGATTCCTGTCCCTGGGGCTGCCCCCGGAGCCTCGCTGCCTGCTGTGGGCACTGGAGCTGGTTTTGCTCTGAGCAGGAGTGGGAGCTCCTGTTCCCTCCTGGTCCTGGCTGAGCAGTCCCCGGCTGCCAGAGCCTGGTGGTGATGGCCAGGGATGAGGGAGCCTCCCTAGGGAGTGTGTTTGTACAAGGTGCACTCTGTTGCTGTAAAACCCTCCTCCCTCTGTGTTCAGCAGTTTCTGTGTTCCACAGCCACACTCGAGTGCCTGACAGCACCCAGGGCTTTAACCCATTTAAAGAGAAGCTCTGTGGTAAGCCCAGCTCTGGGAGCCAGGGGGGTTTGTTCTCTATCAGGTATAAATCTGAAGGTGGGGATTCCACTTCTTTCCCAGACAAAAATGTGTTTTGAAAACTTGGCTTTAGGAAGTAGAAAAATGCCAGAGTAAATGTATTTTTCTCGCAATTTCTTTGTACTTAGAACAGAGACTCTGTGTTTTCTGTGGAATCTGATTTTATGTGCTGATTTATCTGATTTATGTTGAACCTGTATTTTGATGGAATTATTTTGTTGGGAAAAATTGTACAAAGTGATAGTTCTGGCTGGTGTGGAGCAGCTGCTGTGGGTCCTGCTGGGCAGGGCGAGCTCTCCCCTGCTGCTCTTGCCCACTCCTTGGCCCTGGGAGCTGCTTCCCAGTTTATCCTCTCAGAGTTTGTGCTTTCCTTCCTCTTTCACAGCTTTGGTGCTGTTTCCTGTGTTGAGTTACACTCGCTGCCTCTTGTGAAATGTGCTGCAGATTTGCTGTGCCAGAATTAAACTGCTAAAATTTGGAGTTCAGGATGTCACTGAGTGTGGCAAAACACTTGAGATCCCTGTCAGCTGCTAGAGCAGCTTCTGCTGGGAGCCAGGGAATCACCACGGGATGGCCTGGGTGGGAATGGACCCCAAATCCCCCCATCCCACCCCAGCCATGGCAGGGACACCTTCCCCTGTCCCAGCTGCTCCAGCCCCAATGTCCAGCCTGGCCTTGGGCACTGCCAGGGATCCAGGGGCAGCCCCAGCTGCTCTGGGCACCTGTGCCAGGGCCTGCCCACCCTGCCAGGAACAATTCCTGCCCAAAATCAGCTGAATTTCCCCACTTTCAGTTTGTACCCATTGCTCCTTTCAGCTCCTGCTGAAGGTCCCTGTCCAGTTCCCGTGACCCCCGGAGCCTGGAAGGTGCTGGGAGGGCTCCACACAAACGCCTCCCCTCCAGGTGAGCACCCCCAGCTCCCCCAGCCCATTTCCATGAGGATTTGCTCCTTGGCAGCTTCGTGGCCTTCCCTGGTGTCCCTGGGGCAGGAGCTGCTCCTGCCTGGTGTCCATCTCTGAATTCCCCAAGCTCTCTCTCGGAGCACTCAGGGCCAGTTTGCCCCATGCAGGGTCTGCAGAGCTACATCATTTCGAGAATTAAAACCAAAACAATCTGACAAAATAGCTGGCTTTTTTGCCTTCTGCTTAGAGACAAAACTTTTATTGCAGCAAATGGAACTAAAATCAATATACATGGAAATGACTTGCATTTGGGGACCCTGGGTGTTGTTGATTTAATACTATTTATTTAACAGCTTGGCAAATGTGTGGTTTGTCTGTCTCGATAGATTTTGAAGAAAATGATAATGTTTTATAGTAAACAGTATAAAAATTCGAGCAAAGGCATCTTAATCAACTCCTATAAAAATTAAATGAGAGATTGAACGTGTCACAAGCTCAAGTCTGTTTCATCATGCTACTCATATTAATGCTGCAGCTTCTTTTGTGTTGTCTCTGTTAATATTCAGGAGGACTTTAGTGCAGGACTGTGCCTTTCTTCCTGGGGCTCCCTCCTTCCTTGGCTCCAGCCAAAATGCAAACCCTGTGCAGTCCATCAGAAACAGCAGGCTGCCTTCACACAGCCTGTTGGATGTGAGCACAAGTGGCATCTGGTGGCATCCTGAGTGTCAGCGTTATCCTGCATGCTCAACACACAGCTCCAGCTCTAACAGACAATAAAAATACTGATCTTCCCTGAAACTTGGGGCAGAACATGGAGAAATCAATCCAGCAGGTAATGGCAGCCAAGACCGGTCACCTGCCCTGGTTTGGGGACACTTTGGGTCTTCAAGAAGGATTTGGGCTGGAGGGAAAAGTGATCACCCAGGGGTGGCTCCATCAGCACCTCCCTCCCTGGCAGGGCAGGAGCCTCCCCCGAGGAGTGGGGGCCTTGGGAAGGGTCAAGGACAGGATTTAGGGGAATGAATCAGTCCCTGGCTCCAGTGCTCTTGAAGCTGGGAGCAGGGAGCCCCTGTGATGAGCTCCCTGAGTGGTGGAAAGGCTCCTGATGGCATTTGCTGCTCTGAAAATCAATTTTTAAAGGATTGCCAGGAAGGAGGGTTTAATTCCTCTTTTTGACTGAGGAGGTAAATTGGAACTCGTATCTTCCCATAGTGGGGATGACTTCTCACTGAACATCAAATAAACCTGAATAATATCTTCTTTGATGTATTTATTTTATAAAAGCCAAAAAGGTGTACTGGAAGATCAAGTACCTGTCTTTGGAGAAATCCCTATCAAGGAGTTTGGAGATGAAGGTCTCTCTTGCTCCATGGCAGTGGTAATGCAGTGAATGACAAACCATGAAGGAATAAATTTGCATTCATATTTATTGAAGGCAGTCTTGAAATATCCCCAAGCAAGAGAGACTTGTGTTGTGAAAGAGAAATGAAGGTGACATTGGTAATCAGAGCAGTGGCTGTGGGATGGGCAGTGTCACTGCTGGGGGCAAACCCAGCAACTTCAGAGCAGCTTCTGTCCAAAACTGCCAGGAGGAAGGGGAACAGCATTAAGGGGAGGAGGGCTGGTTTGGATTGGATTTTGGGGAAAAAATCCATCCCTGGCAAGGTGGGCAGGCCCTGGCACAGGTGCCCAGAGCAGCTGGGGCTGCCCCTGGATCCCTGGCAGTGCCCAAGGCCAGGCTGGACATTGGGGCTGGAGCAGCTGGGACAGGGGAAGGTGTCCCTGCCATGGCTGGGGTGGGGTGGGGGGGATTTGGGGTCCCTTCAACCCAAACCATTCCATGGTTCCATGAAAGCAGCGAGGGGGCAGGGAGCAGGGACAGGCTGTGACATCCCCCTCCCTCACTGGGGATGAGGGTCTGACCTCTGCAGTTCTGTGAGGGTTTGTGGAGTTGTCTCCGTTGGGGAGACCCTTCCTCACCATTCCTTCCCGTGACTTTCCCACAGAAAGGTTTCCCCAGCCAGCTGATGCCAAGGTGCAGCTCAGCTCCAGCTTGGAGGAGTTTCTGGGAGCAGAGCCTGTCCTGGGTGCCAGGGGGGCTGAGCCAGGCATTGCTGGGGCTGCTGATGAGCAGAGAGTCGGTGCCTGACCCCTGTGTCTGTGCAGGGATCGTTCCTGGGGGTGTTCAGGTGTTCACAGTGTGCCACACGCTCTCCTGGAAGCCCTGCTGTCCCCAGCAGCCTGAGCCTTGGCACAGGGGCTGTGGGGTGCAGTGTGGGCTGGGTCCCTGCCTGTTTAGCTGGCTTTTCTCAGGAGTTCCCCCGAGCCACAGATCCAGCTGTGGGCATGGGAACATCTGTGCTGGCACCCACAGCTCGGGCTCAGCAGTCCCTGAGCTCTCCCCAGCCTGGCTCCCCTCCTGTCTGTGCCTCTCTGTTGTCCCAGTTCTCTCCGTGCCAGAGGGGACTGGGGAGCGCAGGGATCCTGGAGGAGCCTGGCAATCAGTGGGAATTTCTCAGGTGGTGGCAGTATAAGACATTGAATGGAACAGCCTGTCCTGCTGTGCTCCCTGGCTCTTCCCTGGCTCTTCCCTGGCTCTTCCCTGGCCTCTCCGAGCCTAGCAGGGCATTCCTGCAGCTCCTCATTCCCCAGACCCGGCAGGGCTGGGGGCAGCTGTCTGTGCCAGGCTGTGGCTCTGCCTTCAGTCCTTGCCCTCTGGAAACCACAGAATCCCAAAAACATCTGCCTCTCCCTGGCTGGCAGTAGATCAGGACCTAAGCCAGGCTCAGCTGCACGTACCTGAGCAGCTCCTGAAGTCTCAGGTGTGATTTTAATGCAGAGGACACAGATTTCCATCCCTCCTGCAAAGCCCAGCTTCCCTGGGAGCGTTTGGGACGCTGAGCCCCAAACCGGGGGTAAGGGCAAGGTTCATTAATGGGATTGAACGTAGTTAAACTGCAGGATTTGCATTCATTATTCCTGAATGCAAATCAGGATCCTTGCTCCAGCTTTATTTCTGTGCTGCTGCCATGAAGCTTCCCTTAAGCTCCCCTTTATATCTCAGTTCGTATTTTGCAAATTATGCAGCGTTTTGCTCTTTGTTGCTGTCCCTCAGACACTGCAGCGGTGTTTTCTCAGTCCAGCGTTCTGAATCAGCCTTAAACTCCTTTCCTATGTCCCACAACACACAGAAAGATGGATTCACTCATTTATATAACTTCAGCTGCTGACTTAGTCCAGCACAGCAGGAATCCAGCGTTACTGGCCTGGCACCAGCTGTACCCGGGAGAAATGGGCTGTTTAGAGGGGGTCATTTCCCTTTGTCCTGTTAACTCATAATATGGATTTGGACACTCCAAAGGTGCTGCCTGTGGGCATTTTCCTTGTCTCTGGTTTGGGCACCTTGCAATGCCTGAACCATTAAGGCTGGAGGAGACCTTTAAATTCAGCCAGCAGCAGCATGGTCACCACCAGCCCCATCCCAAGTGTCACCTCCACCGTGTCTGGGGCACTTCCAGAGACGGGAGCGCCACTGAAAGACCAGAAACGCTTCCAGGATGGGGAGAGGATGGCCTTGCCTTTGTTCCCCCAGAACTGTGGCATTGCAGGGAGGAGCAAGGAGCAGGGACGTGGTGGTCACAGGGACTGGTGGTCACAGGGACTGGTGGTCACAGGGTCACAGGGACTGGTGGTCACAGGGATGTGATGGTCACAGGGACATGATGGTCTCAGGGACTGGTGGTCACAGGGACTGGTGGTCACAGGGAGTGGTGGTCACAGGGTCACAGGTACTGGTGGTCACAGGGTCACAGGGACTGGTGGTCACAGGGTCACAGGGACTGGTGGTCTCAGGGACTGGTGGTCTCAGGGACTGGTGGTCACAGGGATGTGATGGTCACAGGTACTGGTGGTCACAGGGTCACAGGGACTGGTGGTCACAGGGTCACAGGGACTGGTGGTCACAGGGACTGGTGGTCACAGGGAGTGGTGGTCACAGGGTCACAGGTACTGGTGGTCACAGGGTCACAGGGACTGGTGGTGACAGGGTCACAGGTACTGGTGGTCTCAGGGACTGGTGGTCTCAGGGACTGGTGGTCACAGGTACTGGTGGTCACAGGTACTGGTGGTCACAGGGACTGGTGATCATGGGGATGTGATGGTCACAGGGACTGGTGGCCACAGGGACTGGTGGTCACAGGGACTGGTGGTCACAGGGTCACAGGGACATGATGGTCACAGGGACATGATGGTCTCAGGGACTGGTGGTCACAGGTACATGGTGGCCACAGGCTGAGGCGTCAGGTGAGCAGCAAGGCAGCTCCTCGGGGTGCTGGGCAGGAGCAGGAGCCAGTCCCCGCATTCCCTGTGACCTTCAGGGCTCGTTCCCAGCGGAGCCCCCGTGCCTGCCTGCTCCAGGAGCGTTTCTGCCTTTTAGTTTTGTCTCAATCACCGAAAGGTCAATAAACTGCTCATTTTATTTGAGCGCTAACGCTTCACTGGGCCGACAAATCTCCATCTCTGCAGCAACAGAAGCGGGCTTGGTGTGTGATCCCAGGTGCTCCTGCAGCCTGGATTTGTAGCCCTGCAAGTACAACTGATACAAGTTAATAACCTCCTGAGGGGAGTTTGACCTTTTCCCCTTTAATTTCCTTATTTTCCCAAATTGGTTCGATTCTGGCGCTCCCGTGGCTCCCGTTTCAGTCAAACTCTGCAACTTTCAGAGGAGCTGAGCCACAGCCACTTCAAAAACTCATCTTTTTTGGTTGTGATGGGAGCAAAACTCAAACCAGCTGCAACTCAGCTGCTGTAACTGAGCTTGTAACAGAGCTGCAACCCCTCTGGACAGTCCGGGAGGATGGAGAAAGGGATGGTGTTATTTTACCAACAAATGCAGGTATCTGACTTAGTTTAGAATCCTCAAGGTGATTCCCCTGCCTTTGCTTCCTGTCATCTGGGACTCACTTCTTGGGGGAAAACCCCACAAAAACACGGGTGTGGTGTGAAAATAGGGAGAGACCCTGGCAAAACCCCTCCTGCCCCAGGGCGTGGGGAGCCCAGAGAGCATCCAGGGCCCGTGGCTTGGCTCCAGAGCCCAGCCAGGCCTGGCTTAAAGCTGAATTTATCCCAAATTGTCAGGATCCCAGGCTCCCTCCTCCCGGGCTGGCAGAGCCACCCTGGCAGCTGAGGCACCCTTGGCTCTGAGCAGTTGTTGAAGCACCCGGAGCTGCTGTTTCAAAACAAACCCCTCACACACAGATGGCCAGCGCTGCCTCATTTAAAGCACATCTCGTTTTCCCACCGGCTTTTTGGAGTTTAAATGCCAGTGAACATATTGAGGATTGCAGAGGCATTAAAAATAAAAGATGTCTTTAAACTTGCAGCAAAAAATAACTTGCAGAGAAATATTACTAAAGACCACTGGTTCATCAGAAGAGATCTAGAAGGGTAATTTCAGCTTTGCACAGTGAAAAATAGGAGGAAGAAGTGGCCAGGAGTGCTGTGATGGCTGTGGAGGGAGCTGTTATCTGTGGGCAGGGATGGGGGATTAAATGGAGCCCAGCCTGGGATGTTTCCTGTGGCTTTTCAAAAATGGATTTCTGCCCAACTGGTGCCTTGATTTGCAGGGTCCTGTGGAAACCTGATGCTCCTGCCTTCACACTGCCTAACAGGATTAATTTAAGAAAAAGGGAGAATATTTGAGTTAAGCTGCTTCATTTGGGGGTTAAAAGTGCCCAAGCACCAAAGCACCAAGCGGTAACGGGATTGGGTTACACAAAAAATGTCTCTTTAAAGGTTTAACTTGGAACACTCTGAGCAAACTCTGAGGGATCAGAGAGTGTGTGGAAAACAAATCTAATTTAAAATAGCAACGACAAGCCAATAAAGCTGATCCTATCAAACAGTTTCAATAGTGGGATAAAATGCAGAGCTGCCTTTAACCAATGCAGTTCTGAACACAAGGAAAAAGCATTTTTATCCAGTGTACAACCCACAGTGGATCAGAGGCTGGATTGGTGAAATTTCAGGAATTGATCTGTAAGGAATTTCAGGAATATTTTCTGAGGAGAGGGCAGAGCTCCATGTCTGGAGCCCAGCCTGCCTGAGGAGCTGCTGTGCCCCTGGTGTGCCTGGTTTGGGTGGAAGGGACCCCAAATCCCCCCCACCCCACCCCAGCCATGGCAGGGACACCTTCCCCTGTCCCAGCTGCTCCAGCCCCAATGTCCAGCCTGGCCTTGGGCACTGCCAGGGATCCAGGGGCAGCCCCAGCTGCTCTGGGCACCTGTGCCAGGGCCTGCCCACCCTGCCAGGATCAATCCCTTCCTCGCTGTTTCTGCCCTGGCTGTTTAAATCTGCCTCCCCAAACAACGCCCAGCACCTGCTCCGGTACCAATCGCCCTTTTCCAGTAACACCTTGTGAAAAGCCAGCTTTGTGCCTCCACAGCTGGCATTAAGCTGCTGCATGGGGGACGTTTCCTTGGTTAAAGGAAAGTGACCCATCCCTGTTTGCCTTTGCAAGGTGACACTTGCAGCGAGCACAACAATTTCCTCCCTCCGCCGCGCTGCCGCTTCAAAATTTGCCCTTTTCAAAAATCCATCTAAAATCTCATCTTTTCCTAGGTTTACCTAAAGTGCTGATTCTAACCTTGCTCTCACCATGCTGTATTTGTTTGACTTGTGCGAACTACTATTTTTACAGGGTTTTTTATTGCTGTGTTGCGTGCTTTGTACCTCTGCACAATCCAACCTTAAACGTTTATAAACTTAAAAATCCAGGAAGGCAGAGCGAAGAATAAGCCATGAACTGATTAATCTGTTACACCATTAAAAACCACGGGGAGGGGGGTGACCAGGGGGTTGGGAGATGTGCTTTCCTGAGGAAAGTAACTTTCCTTTCTTAGCAAACAGAGCTGGTTTGGCAGGGCAGGAGCTGAGGTTGGTGCTGGGGGCTCTGGGGACAGTGGGAGCCCCAAACAGCTCAGGGCTGGACTCTGCTCAGCTGACAGGGCTGGGGGTACCTGTGGCACAGGTGCCTGCTGCTGTTGGAGCCTCCTGGAGCAGGGTTTGTGGATGCAGGTGAAGAACAGGAGGAAAGGGAGGTGGAGGCTTTGAGGAGGGGTAAAAACGTCAATCCCCTCACTCTGAGGAGAAACAAGTGGAGGGAGCAGGGCTGGCAGGAGATGGAGACACTGAACAGGGTGGGGAGAAGGAGAGACTGAGCAGAAGCAGCTCCAGATGGAGGAAATGCTGTTTGTGGGGAGGCTGAGCCCCCGCAGCAGCCTGGGCTACCTGGGCTGAGCCGTGGGCTCTGCTGGCCAGGGATGTTCCCTGCCTGCCTCAGGGAGATAAGTCCTTATCTGGGCTGAGGGGGAAAGGGACGGAACTGTGCGGAAAAAACAGTAATTATAAAAATCTCAGCTCCTAATAGGCCATAATAAGGAAGTCTGGGTGATAAATTGAAAGATAAGTGTTGGTGAAAACGAAGTTAAATTCTTCTCTGAGCAACCTGGGCTGGTGGGAGGTGTCCCAGGGCAGGGCTGGAATGAGATGGGGTTTAAGGATGGTGTGGGATCCTGTGAGTTTCCCAGTCCGAACCATTCTGTGATTGAAAGGTGAAGGCGTGGGAGGAGTGGGTTCTGTGCCCCTCTAGCTGGGACAGAGCAGCTCTGGGACACTGTCCTGGGCCAGGGGACAGTCCCCATGTGCTCCCCTCCCTGGGGGCTGCCCTTGGCCAGCAGCACACGGGGCAGGGCTGGGCACTGCAGGAACATCAAGAGCAGGGCAGGACAAAAGCAGCTGTGCCTTGAAGCAGCTGTGCCTTGAGCCCAGCCCCGGGGCTGTGCTGGGGAAAAGGCTCTGGGCAGGGCCCTGGGGCTGCTGGAAGGGCAGGTGAAGTGCACTGCCGAGCCTCTGCAGGGGAAAACATTCACCTTGCAAATGCAAATCAACGTTTTCATCAGGTGAGTGCTCAAATAGGAAAGTTCTGAGTCTTTTTTCTCCTGCCAGAAAAGAAATAGTTCCTTCAGATAGAGAATAAGGCCACGAATAAAGGCAAAATCAGAAGGTGCTGTGGATTACAGCAGAGGTGAAGAGCTAATCCAGGATCTCCCCTCAGCCTTCCACAGTACCCAGCCTGGCTTCTCTAATTTAGAGACCAGATTGACTCAGGCTCCCCATCTCCCCCTTGCTTGCCCAGATATATCTTTGTTTTTGGACCAAAAATCCCACAGTCTGGGCCTGTGCAAGGGAGGTGCTGAAGCCCCAGCAGCCCCAGTGGGGTGAGTGGAACTTGCTGGGAAATTCCACTGTGGCTCCTGGGGACCTGCAGGGCAGGGATGGGGAATGTGCCCAGGACAGGGAATGGAGCTGGGAAGGGACTGGAGAATTCCTGAGGGAGCTGGGAAGAGTTTGGAGAATTCCTGAGGGAGCTGGGAAGGGGCTGGAGAATTCCTGAGGAGCTGGAAAGGGGCTCAGGCTGGAGCAAAGGAGGCTCAGGGGGAATTTCTGGCTCTGCACAAGTCCCTGGCAGGAGGGGACAGCCGGGGGGATTTGGGATCTGCTCCCAGGAACAGGGACAGGAGGAGAGGGAACGGGCTCAGGCTGGGCCAGGGCAGCTCAGGGGGGACAGCAGCAGGAATTTCCCCATGGAAAGGGAGCTCAGGCCTTGGCAGTGCCCAGGGAGGGTTGCAGTGCCCATCCCTGGAGGTGTCCCAGCCCTGTGGATGTGGCACTTGGGGACACGGGGCAGGGCTGGCCTGGGCAGGGCTGGGAATGGGTGGGCTGAGCTGGGCTCACAGGGATTTTCCAGCCTTGATGATTCTGTGAGGCCATGACACAAATTTCACATGACTGGACAGATAATGAAGGACCAAAAAGACCCCTTTTATTCCCTTTGCTTCTGGCAGCGTTTCTGTCCCGTTTCCATGGTAACAGGAGGGTTGGCAGAGCCTTGGAGAGTGTCCCAGCTGTGCCAGTGCTGGTTCTGGGTTTGCTCCTGGGAGATGTCCCCAGAAGCACGGCTGGGAGGGACATGGGGTGGGACCTGCCCTGCCTGGGCAAGCTGCTCTGCTCCTGTGGTGGCCACGGGTTTGGGTCTGAGCCATCACCAGGCTGCCAAACACCTCCATGGTGTTGTGGGAACAGGACTGGAAAACACATCTTTGGAATTCTGGATAATTCCATAGAACTACACAGTCCCAGAATGGTTTGGGTTGGAGGGACCCCAAATCCCCCCCACCCCACCCCAGCCATGGCAGGGACACCTTCCCCTGTCCCAGCTGCTCCAGCCCCAATGTCCAGCCTGGCCTTGGGCACTGCCAGGGATCCAGGGGCAGCCCCAGCTGCTCTGGGCACCTGTGCCAGGGCCTGCCCACCCTGCCAGGAACAATTCCTGCCCCAAATCCCATCCAGCCCTGCCCTCTGGCAGTTTATAGTGTCAGTTCCCATTTTTAAGGAAGATCTGGCCTCTTGCAAAGCTTAGTTCTGCCGAAGCACTGATGGGGGTCAACCCAAAGGTTTTCTCCTGCAGCTCTCACATGGTGCTGCCTCACCCCCTGGGAGGCACACAAATGTCCTTTCCCCCCAGAGGAGCGCTCCTTCATGCAAATGGGAATTTAAAAGGGCCCTTCATGGTAATTCCTGCATTTTTTTCAGTCATTGAGGGGTTGGATGAGCAGGTGGGATGTCCCATGGCCAAAGCTGCATCCAGTGTCATTTCAGTTTAGGGAGAAACTGAGTCAGAACTGAAACAATACTTTGAATTCTGGGGGTGTTCCCTTGGCACCTTCCTGAATGCTGCTGCTCAAAACCAGAGAACTCACAATGGAAAGGTTTTCAGTAATATTAATTTTCCTCTTGCACACAATACAACTTCCTCTAAAACTCAGGGTTTTTTCCAAGCAGTGTACATCATGTTTTGTTTCAAAAAACCACTTTGCAGCGTACATGATGTTTGGATTTGCTACAGAAATGAATTTCAGTAAACCTGTGTTTGAAGTATTGATTGGAAGATGGATAACTGACAAATCCAATACAAATGTGATGTTTTAGAGCTGCAGGTGCCACCTTGAGTTGGTTGGGAGGTTCTTTCTGGCAGGTGCAGTGTGTGTGATGCATGATCCTGTCCTCATTCCAAGAGCCCAGCTGCCCTGTGCTGCCCTTCTCCTGAGGATGGGATGGAATTCATGGCCTTAAACAGTTTAGGAGTTCATCCCAAGTGTGTTTGGAATTCAGGTGCGTGCAGGTGAGGAGATGAAATTTAGGTGCTGGATAATCTGGTTTTCCTCATGCTCTCCCTGGCTGAGCAGGGGCTGGGCCAGTCTCATTTCCTGCTGTGTGGGATGTGCTGTCTCTCCCTGCCACAGCTCACCCCGTTATCCCAGGGTGTGTGTGTGTCCTGCTGTCCATCCCGTTATCCCAGGCTGTGTGTGTGTGTGTGTCCTGGTGTCCATCCCGTTATCCCAGGCTGTGTGTGTGTGTGTGTGTCCTGCTGTCCATCCCGTTATCCCAGGGTGTGTGTGTGTCCTGGTGTCCATCCCGTTATCCCAGGGTGTGTGTGTGTGTGTGTCCTGGTGTCCATCCCGTTATCCCAGGGTGTGTGTGTGTGTCCTGGTGTCCATCCCGTTATCCCAGGCTGTGTGTGTGTGTGTGTCCTGCTGTCCATCCCGTTATCCCAGGCTGTGTGTGTGTGTGTCCTGCTGTCCATCCCTTTATCCCAGGCTGTGTGTGTGTGTCCTGCTGTCCATCCCGTTATCCCAGGCTGTGTGTGTGTGTGTGTGTCCTGCTGTCCATCCCGTTATCCCAGGCTGTGTGTGTGTGTGTCCTGCTGTCCATCCCGTTATCCCAGGGTGTGTGTGTGTGTGTGTGTCCTGGTGTCCATCCCGTTATCCCAGGGTGTGTGTGTGTGTGTGTGTGTGTCCTGGTGTCCATCCCGTTATCCCAGGGTGTGTCCTGCTGTCCATCCCGTTATCCCAGGCTGTGTGTGTGTGTGTGTCCTGGTGTCCATCCCGTTATCCCAGGCTGTGTGTGTGTGTGTGTGTCCTGGTGTCCATCCCGTTATCCCAGGGTGTGTGTGTGTGTCCTGGTGTCCATCCCGTTATCCCAGGGTGTGTGTGTGTGTGTGTCCTGGTGTCCATCCCGTTATCCCAGGGTGTGTGTGTGTGTGTGTCCTGGTGTCCATCCCTTTATCCCAGGCTGTGTGTGTGTGTGTGTGTGTCCTGGTGTCCATCCCGTTATCCCAGGGTGTGTGTGTGTCCTGCTGTCCATCCCGTTATCCCAGGCTGTGTGTGTGTGTGTGTCCTGCTGTCCATCCCGTTATCCCAGGCTGTGTGTGTGTGTGTGTGTGTGTCCTGGTGTCCATCCCGTTATCCCAGGCTGTGTGTGTGTGTGTGTGTGTGTCCTGCTGTCCATCCCGTTATCCCAGGCTGTGTGTCCTGCTCTCCTTTGTCCCGAGGCTGGGAAGGGGTTCTGCTACTGCAGCTCCTGCGGACCCGGCTCCCAGCCCAGCTCGGCCCAGCTCAGCCCAGCCCGGCCCAGCCCAGCTCAGCCCAACTCAGCCCGGCCCAGCCCGGCCCAGCCCAGCCCGGCCCAGCCCAGCTCAGCCCAACTCAGCCCAGCCCAGCCCGGCCCAGCCCAGCCCGGCCCAGGCCACCACTGGCCGTGTCCCCAGGTGTCACAGCCACAGGGCCGTGAAATCCCCCTGGGATGGGCACTCCTGCCCTGCCAGGGCTGTGCCAGGGCTGGCCAGCCCTTTCCATGGGGAAATTTTCCCAATATTGAAAATAAACCTGCCCTGGCCCAGCCTGAGCCCGTTCCCTCTCCTCCTGTCCCTGTTCCTGGGAGCAGATCCCAAATCCCCCCGGCTGTCCCCTCCTGCCAGGGACTTGTGCAGAGCCAGAAATTCCCCCTGAGCCTCCTTTGCTCCACCTTTGTGCTGAGGCTCACAGCCCAGGCTCAAAACCCATAATTATAATAAAAGATATGGTAGCATAACCTCTCTTGTGGGTAATTAAACAGTTACAACAACCATTTTACACTTGTGCTCTCACAGGAATGTTTTTAAACAATAAGTGCCAGGTGATCTGGAAGGCATTCCAGTTCAGAGCTGCTTTGGTAGCACCACACAAAAGAATAAAAACCTCTGCTTAGAATGGTTGGGGTTTTTTTTATTAATCTTGGATCTGCTCTTTACATCATTTATCCTCCTTACCAGCTTTGGTTACAAAGGTGACTTGGTGCATTGGCTCAGTAATGTGCTGGTGGGTGGCACTCAGAGGGGATGAACCAGATACAGGATTATTCCTTTCTCTGCTGAGCTTAGGGAGTTGTGTTGGGTTTTTTTTTAATTGTTGTTGTGTGTTTGGGGTTTTTTACTCTGTCTTGTTTGCTCGGAGGTGCCTGTTGCTGTAATTGGAGCCCGTGGCTGTGGCAGGGCACAGCTGCTGGGTGAAGCTTCAGAGGGTCCCTCCCCACTCCCCCATCGATTTGAGAGCGCAAACATCGATTTCCATGTCAGCTCCCAGGCTGTGCCGCAGCCAGCCCCGCGATTCTGGTGACTGATTTAAGCTGTCATTACTCAGAACAGAAGGGGTGTGACTGGAAAATGCAGATTGGTTTTGTGTGTGATTTCTGGAGCAGAATTGGCAGGTGCTTTCATGAAGATACTCTCAGGAAATGACTCAAATACAAAGATAAACAGTGCTTAGGGAATGCCTAATTAATAACCACAATCATAATATTTTGGTCTAAATATTAAAGTAAGCCTCATTAAAGGAATGCAGAGGCTGTTTTTTAGGCTGGCTTGGCTGGGGGAAAGCTGAATTTTTCAGAGTAAGAAGTTTCTGTGAGAGCTCTGGCTGTGCTTAGGAAGTGTTTAAACACAGAGCAGTGTTTGTGCAGCAGTGGCACTGATGGTTTCCAGCCCCAAAGGGGAAACTGGGCAGCACCAGGAGGGCAAAGGTGCTGTAGGACCCTGGGGTGTTGGGATGTGGCTTCCCACCGATTCCTGATCCCGTGCTCTCCAAAGCCATGGCTCACCCAGGCTTCATTTTGTTTTTATTGCCTGCCCAGCTGTCCCTGCCAGTGGTAAAACTGAAGTGAGAATGGTGCACACATCGCTGCTGACAGTGGGTGGGCCTGGCTCCTGCTGCTGCCTGACCCAGCCACTCTGGCCCTGCTGGAATTTGGGGCTGGATGCTGTTCATCTCTCTCTCTGCAGTTCCCTTTCCAGCTTTCATCTCCTGCTATTAGGAAAGCACTCGTTACTGTGTGTTTGTTTGGTGCCAAGAAAAGCAGGATTCCCATCCTGACAATCATTTCTGAAATACTCCTCATGCTCCTGTGGAACAAATTCTGTTATTGCTGCTCATAACATCCCTGCACAGGCCTGGCTGGAGACAAGAGCGCTTCCCTCCAAGTAATAACACAGCTTGGTTTTAGCTTTGTCAGAGGGAGCATCCTCTGAGGAATATCTGCTCTGAGCAACTGCAGTCCAAGGCTTTGCTGGCTCCCCTTTCCCAGAACCCTGCTGGAGAGCTTTTCATTCTGCCTGTCTGGATAAGGATGGAAGGACAAGATCTGAACGTTCAGCTGGCTTTTAAACTTACCTGGCATAACCAAAGCAGTGTGATCCCACTTCAGAGAGTCTTGCTGAGCAGGTTTGGCTCCCTGAGCATCCCAGCCCCTGGGTACCAAGGGCTGGGCAGCAGTTTGTGGCTGTGTCCAGCAGTTTGTGGCTGTGTCCAGCAGCTCGTGGCTGTGTCCAGCAGTTCCTGGCTGTGTCCAGCAGTTCCTGGCTGTGTCCAGCAGTTTGTGGCTGTGTCCAGCAGCTCGTGGCTGTGTCCAGCAGTTTGTGGCTGTGTCCAGCAGTTTGTGGCTGTGTCCAGCAGTTTGTGGCTGTGTCCAGCAGTTTGTGGCTGTGTCCAGCAGTTTGTGGCTGTGTCCAGCAGCTCCTGGCTGTGTCCAGCAGCTCGTGGCTGTGTCCAGCAGTTTGTGGCTGTGTCCAGCAGCTCGTGGCTGTGTCCAGCAGCTCGTGGCTGTGTCCAGCAGCTCGTGGCTGTGTCCAGCAGTTTGTGGCTGTGTCCAGCAGCTCGTGGCTGTGTCCAGCAGTTCCTGGCTGTGTCCAGCAGCTTGTGGCTGTGTCCAGCAGCTCGTGGCTGTGTCCAGCAGTTCCTGGCTGTGTCCAGCAGTTTGTGGCTGTGTCCAGCAGTTTGTGGCTGTGTCCAGCAGTTTGTGGCTGTGTCCAGCAGTTTGTGGCTGTGTCCAGCAGTTTGTGGCTGTGTCCAGCAGTTCCTGGCTGTGTCCAGCAGCTCGTGGCTGTGTCCAGCAGTTCCTGGCTGTGTCCAGCAGCTCCTGGCTGTGTCCAGCAGTTCCTGGCTGTGTCCAGCAGTTCCTGGCTGTGTCCAGCAGTTCCTGGCTGTGTCCAGCAGTTCCTGGCTGTGTCCAGCAGCTCGTGGCTGTGTCCAGCAGCTCGTGGCTGTGTCCAGCAGTTCCTGGCTGTGTCCAGCAGTTCCTGGCTGTGTCCAGCAGTTCCTGGCTGTGTCCAGCAGCTCAGGCCAGGCTGCTGTGAGCCTGCCTCCTCCCCAACACCTGGAAGCCATGGGATGGGATAAGCAGCCTCGGGCAGAGCTTGGGCTGCCTCTGCAGTGCTCCCAACACTCGTGCTCTGCTGGGCTGCTCACCTGGAGCCACAGCCTGGCTCGGGCTGTGCGGGCTCAGCTGCAGCCCCTCTGCTCTGTGGTGGGAGGAGGCTCTGCCCAAGGGATCCAGAGACCATTTGTGTGTAAAATCCAGGAATTCTCAATATTTCACAGAATCATGGAATGGTTTGGGTGGGTGGGAAGGAACCTCAGAGCCCCTCCAATGCCACCCCAGCCATGGCAGGGACACCTTCCCCTGTCCCAGCTGCTCCAGCCCCAATGTCCAGCCTGGCCTTGGGCACTGCCAGGGATCCAGGGGCAGCCCCAGCTGCTCTGGGAATTCCATCCCCACCCTCCCAGGGAACAATTCCTGCCCAATATCCCATCCAGATGTACCCTCCCTCAGCTCACCTTGCATTTATAGCATTCTTTAGTGAAAAATCCCAGCAGTCCCTCCCAGTCCCTCCTGGCAGTTCCCCCTCTGCCCCACCAGGCCCCCACGGCAGCAGGGATCCAGCTCCAAAGGACGTGCTTTAATTGCAAGGTCACTTCATTAACGGCTCAGGATGTTCTCCTCAGACCTCTGGGTAACTGGAATGCAAAGTGCTTTTTGGGGACGTTGTCAGAAATTGTCATGGGCTTCAGATGGAGGAGATAATTCTATTAGGATAATATATTTATTTCCTTGTTAATCACAGGCAATTTGCCATGGTTTTAATAACTATGACTTGTCATTTCAGACCCAGGGAAGTAATGTAGAGGAACAGATAAGAACTTTATCTACTAATTCAATATATCCCATGCCTATTATCTCCTTTGTGGCAAGACTTGTGTAATGTGAAGTGTTACGGTAGGAACAGAAGATTCTATGAAGCCATTAGAATTAATTTCCATAAACAGCTTTGTACTGAGCTTTTTAGGGAAAAAAAAATCCTGGAAGAGCAGGAACAAAATATTTTCTGATCCAGGTTTCAACCAACATTTCTGAATGGTCCATTATTATCATTATTATTATTATTATTATTATTATTATTATTATTATTATTATTATTATTATTATATCCTACTTCCACTTGTGGCTTCTGTGAAGAGCTTTGTGTGCATTGACAGGGGACACAAAACTGTCCCTCGTTCTGCTGATCTCACAGAAAATTCCACACAAACACTCAGGGAGAGACAAAGAAACAGAGAGGAGAAAGAAGAGTTATGTAAAAGCTGTAATAGTAAAGTGTGGAAGCAGTGAGACTTCTTCATTTAGCACTAGAGCTACCTGAAAACCTGAGCCTTGTTTTTAATGCCATTGGTATCTCCAGCAGCTTGGAGACACCAGAAGTTCAAAAATTTATAGCTTCCTGCTGCTGTTATTTCCATTTTAACAGATTCTAGGTATGCCCGATGATTTGGGGTTAATTAAGATGCTTTCTGTGTGAAAGACATTCTCCATCCAAGGCTACCAAATATTTCATAAACACTCAAATGAAACTTTGACCTTTTCTGCACAAGCCCAATAGGGAAGGAATGTACAAAGCTAATTTCCACCAGTGTTAAAACATAAATCTCTTCCTGAGGTGTCTGCAGTGTCCATGTGGGACATATCTCTGCTGCAAAAAATCCTCAAGGAGGGGGAGGAGGAGACCTTGGCCAGATTGGGGATCCAGGGACAGCCCCAGCTTCTCTGGGAATTTGCTCCAAGCCCCTTCCCACCCTCCCAGGGGATAATTCCTGCCCAATATCCCATCCAGTCCTGCCCACCCAGGGAACAATTCCTGCCCAAAATCCCATCCAGTCCTTTCCCACCCTCCCAGGGAACAATTCCTGCCCAAAATCCCATCCAGCCCAGCCCTGCCCACCCAGGGAACAATTCCTGCCCAAAATCCCATCCAGCCCAGCCCTGCCCAACCAGGGAACAATTCCTGCCCAATATCCCATCCAGTCCTTTCCCACCCTCCCAGGGAACAATTCCTGCCCAAAATCCCATCCAGCCCTGCCCTCTGGCACTGGGAGCCGTTCCCTGGCTCCTGTCCCTCCATCCCTTGTCCCAGGTCACAGTGAGGTGACCCCAAACTTCTCCTCTCCAGGTGAACAATCCCAGCTCTCCCAGCCTTTCCTTTCCATTTCTGATCATCCTGGAGCTTCTCCTGGGCTCTCTCCAGCAGGTCTCTGTGCAAAGGAGGGAGGAGAACGGAGGAGGAAGGCTTTGCTGGTGTGACACCAGCGGATCAGGATCGCTCCCTTCTCCAGCAGGCACGGGCTTGGAGCTGGGGGGAAGCAATGCCTTTCAGGAATGGATTCAATACGGAAAACAAAGGGGCAAAGTTAATTGAAAAGGAATGTGACAAATGAGCTTTTTAATCAGTTAGAAAGGCTTTCTCACTTGCTATGTGAACAGAAAATAGAAGGAAAAAAGCATAATTTGCATTTTTCCAATCAGGAGCGATAAAGCAGAATGCTGCAAATACCTGAGGACAAACAGTGTCAGTTTTGGATTAGTGGGTGATGATACAATTGTTATTAAAAGTGTGCTCTGTGGGGCTGCACAGCAGATCTTTAGCACAAGATTCCTGCAGGTACTTTCATGCATATTGAACAGCAAAGAAAACACGGAATTTTATTTTTTTGCCTTTTTTTTTCTTCTTGTTCATAAAACCTCATTTTGCCCAGTGGCGTTCAGTGGCTGTTCCTGTGAGCAGCCAATATAATTATTTTGTCTGCTATCACTGAAAAGCCACTAACAGGCTCGATTTGCATATGACACAGCAGCCACTAGAAGTAATTTTGCATGTACTTATCACACAATTAGGTGATTCCTGTGCTAAACCAGGCCAATGTGAGGAGAATCAACTTTTAAGTTACATTAAGACTGTAAGTACCGTGCTGGTTATTCCCTCAGCGTCCTCTCAGCCCCAGCCGTGTGCGAGTCTGAGGCTGTAACAATTCCTGAAGAATTCCTTCTGTAGTTTGTTCCACTTTCCAGGTTGGCTCATTTTCCTCCCAGAACCCGCTCGGAATTTGCCCGAACGTATTTCTCAGATTAGAGCCTGGAAAATGCACGGCACGTAAATCTCGTTTGCATATTTCTGTGAATAATGGAGCGATCCACTTGATTATGCATACATGCAGATAGCAGATCTAAATATAGCAGCCTCCTCTGGAGGGCTGTGTGCTGAGGTGCCACCGAGCCCAGCTCCTCCTCAGCTCAGGAGCTGCCCTGGAAACCATCCACCCTTCCCTTTTCAAAGGGGGCCCTGGAAGCTCCCAGGAATGCTCCCGTGACTGGGGGGTCCTTGCAGGAGTTCAGCTCCTCCAGGTGTTAGATCAGAGGAGATCCCGTTAATTCATCCCATGGACGGCGCTCGTGTGGGCACTTCGGAGTGTCTGGGCACTGGAGCAGACTGGGACATGAGCACTCCTTGGCACCACAGCCTCACTGTCCCATCCCATCCCATCCCATCCCATCCCACCCCATCCCACCCCATCCCATCCCATCCCATCCCATCCATCCCATCCCATCCCATCCCATCCCATCCCATCCCATCCCATCCCATCCCATCCCATCCCATCCCATCCCATCCCATCCCATCCCATCCCATCCCATCCCATCCCATCCCATCCCATCCCATCCCATCCCATCCCATCCCATCCCATCCCATCCCATCCCATCCCATGGATCCCATCCCATCCCATGGATCCCATCCCATCCCATCCCATCCCATCCCATCCCATCCCATCCCATCCCATCCCATCCCATCCCATCCCATGGATCCCATCCCATCCCATGGATCCCATCCCAGTCCTTTCCCTTTGCCCTGCTCTGTGCAGAGGCACAGGAGGAGAAGACACACTATTTCATTGTATTTTTCATTATTTCACATGTCCAAGGTCTCTTCAGTGCCTGTCCCAGCCAGTTTGTCATTAATTCTGCCTTTGAAAAATTCACTGATTGGACAAGTGGGAGCCTAAACTTTGCTTCCCATTAACTGTCCTTGCATCTGCTGTGCTTTGAAACCTTGAATCCACCTTTCTGGAATGAAAAGCAGCACTTTGACTCTCCTCAGTTCCCATTCTGTGACTTGAAGTCCCCATTCATCTCCCATTTCTGCTCTGGAATGACACGGGGGAAGTGCTGGCATGTCAGGAGTAATTGCTTTTTTGTTAATGTGTGCCTGGCTCTGTTGTTGAATAACTGAAAATCAAAATTCAGGCTTGCTCAGAGTTCCAGGCTCCCAACTATCACAAAACCCCTCATTAAAGTTGCACGCTGCCAATTGAGAGGGGTTTTGGCAGGGAGTCGGGATTGCACGCGGGTCTGGCTCGGCTTCTCCCTCCCCAAGTGCTGAAATAGACACAGCTGAACATTAGCGTGGAAGACCCATGAGTAATATTGATGTGAGAGGCAGGTCCTGCTGGTAATAGGGAGAGTGGGTGGCCATTATATTAATGTAATAAAATGTTGGCCGAATGTGTAATTCCCGATGGATGAATCATTTGGAGCCCCCATTCCGAGTTAAACCCTCGGCTTGGCTTTGACTTGACCTTTCAAATCCAGTTCTAACCCAACACACACTGTGCTCCTGGCACGGAGACATGGCAGCAAAATACACCTTAAATATCAAGATTTCAAGTTTTCAAACATCACTGTCATGCTGCCAATTTAGAGGCAAATTGGGAGCAGTTTCTTTTGAGAACACAAACCCACGTTAGTCGTCCTGACATCTCAGTGGGGGCGTCAGCGCTTTACAGGCTGTGACTCAGCCTCTTGTTTTGGGATTCAGTTTTTGGTCACCCTGCTGCAGGCTCACAACTCTCCAGCAGGGGATGATTAGCAGCAAACAAGGAACAAATCTAGCGAAATTCGGGATTCTCAAAGATCGCCTGCGAGTAAATCTAGAAACCTCTCCGGGAGATTTCTCCCAGTGCAGACTCTCTGCTAGGCAGAATTGCTGAAATAAAGTGTCTGAGATAGAAGACTCTGTGTTTGCTTTCCCTGGGCTGGGTTTGGATGTTCTTCCTCAATTTTAATGCCATCTGCTGTGTTTTCAGATCTCTGCTTCCTGCGATCCCACCCTGAGCTGCCACAGAGCGAGACCTGATCCCTGCGGTGTGCTCCGGTCAGTGCTTCCCAAAACAAAGCCAAATGTTCCTCATTTGGTTTCCTTTCAGTGCAGACCCAGTGATAAATGTTTTTAGCAGTAAGGGCCAGTAGAATTTACAATTGCCCAGTGCCTCAGACCCTGCAAAGCCATCCCCACTGCTGTCCATCACAGCTGGGCATCAGCGAGCCCAAGGTTTGGGGCTGTGCTTTCCTCCTTCAAAGCCCAGGACGGAATCCTCCTGTCAAGGAGACTTGGTGGGCAGCCTGTAAAGCTCCCAGCCACGGTGGCAGGGAATTCCTGAGCCCTGGACACAGGGAATGTTCCTGCCCTCCATCCTTCCACCCTGCACCTCCCTCGGCTCCAGCACCGCCTCCTCTCCCGGTCTGAGCAGCTCGTGGGGAATCTGAGGGAAAGCAGAGAAAAGAGAGACAAATCAGAGCCTCTGCTGGGTCAGGTCCTGGCCTGAGCAAACCCACTGTCCTGGCAGGTCTGTGCTGATGTGCCCTGCTGGGATGTGATGTGCCCTGCTGGGATGTGCCCTGCTGGGATGTGCCCTGCTGGGATGTGATGTGCTCTCCTGGGATGTGATGTGCCCTGCTGGGATGTGATGTGCCCTGCTGGGATGGGATGTGCTCTCTTGGGATGTGATGTGCCCTGCTGGGATGTGCCCTGCTGGGATGTGCCCTGCTGGGATGTGCCCTGCTGGGATGTGATGTGCCCTCCTGGGATGTGATGTGCCCTCCTGGGATGTGATGTGCCCTCCTGGGATGTGATGTGCTCTCCTGGGATGTGATGTGCCCTGCTGGGATGTGATGTGCTCTCCTGGGATGTGATGTGCCCTGCTGGGATGTGATGTGCTCTCCTGGGATGTGATGTGCTCTCCTGGGATGTGCCCTGCTGGGATGTGATGTGCCCTGCTGGGATGTGCCCTGCTGGGATGTGATGTGCCCTGCTGGGATGGGATGTGCCCTGCTGGGATGTGATGTGCCCTGCTGGGATGTGATGTGCCCTCCTGGGATGTGATGTGCTCTCCTGGGATGTGATGTTCCCTCCTGGGATGTGATGTGCCCTCCTGTGCCTGTCCTGGCTCCTCCTTGCCCCGGTGCTGCTGGGCTCTCTCCACAGGGACAGGTGCAGGTGCTCCTGCCCCACAAACACCTGGAAATGCAGCCCCAGCCCCCTGAAGGGGACACAACCTGTCACATTATTTATTGAGAGTAAAACATTGATGTGCTGCTTCAAACAAATCTGTTACTCTACACATCGAGCGAAGAACTCCGAAAATCAGCTGCTTTATTATAAAATGAGGTATTTAACCATTTATTACTTACAAATAATCAGGGAAACAAATTGCTCCTTAATCACTTCAACTGCAAATACTTTTCAAAGTAATTTTTTTTTTGCAACCAGAGCCTGAAGCGTGCACATATTTCACTTATTCCCTGTGCCACGCTGTGTAAGATTTTTCATTTCCTGGGTGCTCCCCAGAAAGGAACCAGGTTAAATGAGCTCAGTTTTTGGAGACAAAGCTCTGAGCCTGTGCCCTGGGCTCAGCCTGCTGTGCTCAGCCTCACCCTTGTGCACTGGGCTGGGTTTCTTTGGGCAGATCAGAGCTTTGGGCTGGGGTTCTTTGGGGATATCAGAGCTTTGGGCTGGGGTTCTTTGGGCAGATCAGAGATTTGGGCTGGGGTTCTTTGGGGAGATCAGAGCTTTGGGCTGGGGTTCTTTGGGGAGATCAGAGCTTTGGGCTGGGGTTCTTTGGGGAGATCAGAGCTTTGGGCTGGGGTTCTTTGGGGAGATCAGAGCTTTGGGCTGGGGTTTCTTTGGGGAGATCAGAGCTTTGGGCTGGGGTTCTTTGGGGAGATCAGAGCTTTGGGCTGGGGTTCTTTGGGGAGATCAGAGATTTGGGCTGGCCTGTCTGCTGTGCAGCAAGATTAACACAGAAATTCTCAGCCTCATGAGTTAGGATTGTAGAGAGAAAAGAGTGAAAATAGAGAGATTTATTGCTTCTGTACAAGGAAACCATTAGCAGGGAAGCTCCTTCCCTTGGTCAGGAGAGGAGGCCGAGGTCCTGGCCCTGCAGATTTCCCCTCTAAGTGTCCTGCCTTTGTGGAATGGGAGGTGGTGCTGGAGCAGTGAGGGGCACTGATCCATGGAATCACAGAACGGTTCAGGCTGGAAAACCCTCTGGGAATGTCCAGTCCAAGCATTCCCACCCCTGCCCCGTGTCCCCAAGTGCCACATGCACAGGGGGACATGTGAAATCCCCCAGGGCTGGCCACTCCAGCCCTGCCAGGGCAGCTGTGCCAGGGCTGGGCAGCCTTTGGGTGATGGCATTTTCCCAATATCCCCCCTGAGCCTGCCCTGGCCCAGCCTGAGCCCCTTCCCTCTCCTGAGGAAGCTTTGGCACCCCAGGAAATCGGGGATCTCACCGTGCATCTCCACCCCTGTCTCTGGGTGATGGTTCAGTGTCTGCTCAAACTCTCAACACAAATTCAGCATGATGAGTTTGTAATAATCTGCATGTCATTAGCACATTTTAATTGTCAGGGCTTTGTGAACAAAAGGCTTCTGAGCACAGACATATTTCTGGGTTGGATTTACAGTGAACAGCCTTAAATATTGTATCTCGATTTCAAGAATATTTTCGCTTCAATGACAGATGAGCCCCTAATGATTCACCTAAGCAGGAGGAGAGTGCAGGCCCCTAAGACTGTGGAATGTTAATTAAATGGATGTTTTTATACCACAACGTATTTAGTTATATAAATCAAAGATTTATTGAATGTCTATAACAGACAGAAATAAAACTTGATTTAAAATTCACAGATTTACAAGTGAAAAAGATGGAGGAAGCTCATAATTGGAACTATTTTTATTTTATTTTTTTTCTCTGCTGCTTTCTAGAACAGGGACAATACAAGAACTGTGTTCAGCTCTCAGTCCCTAAAATTGTGTCTGGTATAGGAAGTGAGAAAAAAGTAAATGCAAAGAAAGTCAGGGTTTCTTGTCTGATGGTCCATAATTCCCTTTAGGTCCTTCTGCACTGCTGGAAATAGAGATCAGCATCAGGGACCCCACAGTCCGTGGGAGCATCCCCATGGATGCAGGAACAGTTCCCAGCACCCCACCTGAGGCCAGGAGAAACTCTGATTGCTCCTGGTTCACTCTGCAAATATCAAAATAGTGAAATGAAATCACGCTTTAGGCTGGCCTTAGAGGAAATGGGTTGAGTTTTCTTGCAGAAACAAAACAATGTTGTACCTTCTTTTTCCTTCTCTTTTGCAGCATTTCAAGGAAAGACACAAATCAATGAAAGGGAAATTCTGAGCTTAAGAACTATTAAAAAACCCCAACAAACCCCCTGCAGCTTTCCCATGCTTATTTCTCAGTAATCCATTTTTCAATCAATTGTTGACTTTTAACCAAGATGTTTTTACATCTGGGTTTAAACATTTCCTCTGCTCGAGGTGTGTGAATGCATTTCTACATCCTCTCTCTGCATCCCCCAAAGAGGGGGAGTCTGGGGGGCCATGGGCACTGCCACCCTCCCTGGCACAGGTGCCCAGAGCAGCTGGGGCTGCCCCTGGATCCCTGGCAGTGCCCAAGGCCAGGCTGGACATTGGGGCTGGAGCAGCTGGGACAGGGGAAGGTGTCCCTGCCATGGCTGGGGTGGGATGGGGGGGATTTGGGGTCCTTCCCACCCGTTCTGTGCCCCTCTGGAAGCGAGGAGTTGGATCTGCTCTCCACTCTGCAGTCTGGCCAAAACTCCCACCCTGGCCTTGGGGACCAGCTCACAGAAATGCTTCACTGAGCTGAAGTGTGTCTGTGGAAAGTTTTTACTGTGATGAATGAGCATTTTCTGATGGAAAAAGCACTTTGTGGGGAAATTCTTGATGAGAAATTCTTTGCAGTGTTATTGAGCTCCTCCCTTAGAGCTCCAGCTGCTCTCCTCGCCGCTGTTCAGACATTCCTCCCAAACAGGCAACCACATTTTCAAAGGGAAGATGAAAATTTAACCCATTTGTAGCTTAATTGAGGGCTGACCAATGTGTAATGCCATGAGTTGTTCCAAATGCAGATGAGGGGCTGTTCCCGAGCCTCCCTGGCCTCTGGTTTGCTCTCTGAATTAAAACCAGGGGAAGTTTGGGGGGCCAGGGCAGCCCCCAGGCCCCCTGTCTCCCTCCTGTCTCCTGCAGGTCTGACATGCTGGATGCTCCTTCCCGGGCCCCACTTTCTGCCCAGGTGGCATTTCTGTCCTGGTGCCAGAGGAGTCACCAGGGCTGTCACCAACCATTTAAACCTGGAGTGTAATGCCCTGTAAAAAGCTGGAAACTTTGGATAATGAAGCTTTCTGACCACCTCGTTCTGCTGCTGCATGGAACCCACACTTCTGCCTCGAGTCCAGCATTTGGGGACTCCCTGTCTGGGGGCTGCTCCTGCAGCTGGGCTCTGCCTCGTGTTTAATCCTGTTTGGGGTGAGGATCACACCCTGGGCCTGGCTCAGCGCTGTCCCCAGTGATCTGCACACATCCATGGCATCCTCACACATCCAGGGTATCCACACACATCCAGGGTGTCCAGAAACATCCATGGCATCCTCACACATCCATGGCATCCTCACACATCCAGGGTATCCACACACATCCAGGATATCCACACACATCCAGGGTGTCCAGAAACATCCAGGATATCCTCACACATCCATGGCATCCTCACACATCCATGGCATCCTCACACATCCAGGATATCCTCACACATCCATGGCATCCTCACACATCCAGGATATCCACACACATCCAGGATATCCTCACACATCCATGGCATCCTCACACATCCAGGATATCCAGGAACATCCATGATATCCTCACACATCCAGGGTGTCCAGAAACATCCATGGCATCCTCACACATCCAGGGTATCCACACACATCCAGGGTATCCACACACATCCAGGATATCCAGAAACATCCAGGGTATCCACACACATCCATGGCATCCTCACACATCCAGGATATCCACACACATCCAGGATATCCACACACATCCAGGGTGTCCAGAAACATCCATGGCATCCTCACACATCCAGGATATCCACACACATCCAGGGTGTCCAGAAACATCCAGGATATCCTCACACATCCAGGGTGTCCAGAAACATCCATGGCATCCTCACACATCCAGGGTGTCCAGAAACATCCATGGCATCCTCACACATCCATGATATCCTCACACATCCATGATATCCTCACACATCCATGATATCCTCACACATCCAGGATATCCTCACACATCCAGGATATCCACACACATCCAGGATATCCTCACACATCCAGGATATCCTCACACATCCAGGATATCCACACACATCCATGATATCCTCACACATCCAGGATATCCTCACACATCCAGGATATCCAGAAACATCCATGGTGTCCTCACACATCCATGGCATCCTCACACATCCAGGATATCCACACACATCCAGGATATCCTCACACATCCAGGATATCCTCACACATCCAGGATATCCTCACACATCCAGGATATCCTCACACATCCAGGGAGCCCCAGCAGCCCGCAGTAACTCCTTAGCCACTCATCCTCCTGCAGCACTGCACTGCTAATTCCTCAGCCTCCAAATCTCTCCCAGTGCCAGAAATATTGGAAAATCCATTTGGAAGAGCTTTTCTTTTGGGAAAAGCCTGTGGAATTTTTCTCCCAGCGCTGATGTGTGCTCCCCCAGAGCACAGCAGCAGAATTCCTCTCGTTGTGCAGGGACGGTCCCCGAGCAGCCCAGCCTGGGGCAGGAGCTGCAGGAGTGACCCTTTGGGAAAGGAGCTGCTGACTGGGGATGGGCTGGAGACCTCCCTCACTCCCTCCTCCCCAGGGGCTCCTGGTTTTCCCAGTAGTTTACATCCTGAATATTGATATTTTTGCCATGAGGGAAGATATTAAGGAGTGTGACTTTGGTCCCCAGGGCAGGTTGCCTCCCTCGCCCGTGGTGTGTGCTGCTGGGAGCTCAGGGGGCCTGGCCAAGGGAGGAGAGGAGGGAGCTTTTCCTCTGCAGGGAGGCTGGGGGAATGTTCTCCTTCCCGCTTTCCTCTGGAGGGAGAGATG
Source organism: Pseudopodoces humilis (assembly GCF_049639895.1). Lineage (NCBI taxonomy): Eukaryota > Metazoa > Chordata > Aves > Passeriformes > Paridae > Pseudopodoces > Pseudopodoces humilis. The sequence goes on along the minus strand of NC_142208.1, from coordinate 35,598,859 downwards.
TGGGGGCACAATCATTTGGAGCAGCAGCTTTCCTTGCTGCAGTGAGCAACACAAGATCCCGCCCAAAAAGGGAGAAAATCAGCGAGCCTGGACATCCATGGCTGTGCTGAGCGATCCTGGCGTGTTTTGAGGCCAAGCTGAAGTTTATAAACACCAGTTTGGGATCCTTGGGTGACAGATGTCATTTTTATCAATGAAATTATTACCATTAGTGGCACTGATGGCTGTGACACAGAGCGGCCTGGAACGGCAGCTGAAGCCAGCACGCCGCTGTCCAGGATATCCACGGCCCCTCTCTCCTTGGCAATTGTGGGGTGTGTTTGCTGTTGGGATGACAAGCACGGATGTAATTTGAATTTTTAGGATTTATTAAAGTCAAAGAAAAAGACAGCTGTTGAGGAATCACTGGAGAACCCTGCTCTTAAGAGGGAGGGCTGCAGCTGAGCAGCAGATTGCACCCTCCACGTGGAATTCATCAGGGTGGGCACAAACAGCTTTGCTCCGGCATTCCAGGATTTCCAGCACAGAATTCCCGTAACTGCTGAGCCCAGGTGAGGAGATCCACGAGCAAAATGCAGCAGGGATCTCCTCCATGCACCCAGGAGCCACAAAATCTGCATTTTGTGGGATGGAGCCTGTCCAGGGAAGGGATGGGCAGGGAAGGGCTGCCCAGGGCAGGAGTGCCCATCCCTGGGGAGATTTAAAAGCCACGTGGATGTGGTCAGTGGTGGCCTGGGCAGTGCTGGGATGGTTGGACTGGAGGTTCCCAGAGAATCAGAGTCAGGAGTTTTATGTCAGTGGTAAAACTGGAGTACAGAGCACCCCAGGATACTCACTAGTGAAAGTGCAGTGGTTCTGCTAATTTCTACAGTGTGTATATTGAAATACCTGCAACATCTGCAGTAACTGCTGGCACTTGGCTGCCTGTGAAGGAAAATATTAAAATATAAAGCTTTGATTGTTCCTCAGCAGAGGAAAGGGAAAACACGAAAAATCTGTATGAACAACTTTGGATTGTAAATGGAAAGATCTTAAAATACAGCAAGGCTTTGGCAGGTTAAACAGGAATATGTATGATATGTCCCTTTGCATGCACATGGACACAGAAACAATAAAGTTTGTTTATTTGATGCAGCTACTGAAGGAAATATCCCTCAAGTCTGCCAGCTGAGCTCCAGGGCTGTGGCAGCAGGACACATGGGCTGGAATCCCAGGAAGGGAGATCAGCTCAGCCAGGAATTCCTCTTGCCCTGGCTATAATAAACACTGGGAAAACATCAAACCCTTCATTTATTTAAAATAATGAATTGTAATATTAAAACTTGGAGTGTAATTGCATCATGGCTTTGCTTTCATTTCAATCACCACTCAGAAACTCTTTCAGGAAAGCTGCTCTCAGAGCTGTGCTGGGTGCAATTTGTGAGTGGAGGTTTCTGCATCCTCTGCTGCAGAATTGTGTCTCTAATAAACAGCTCATCCACACGCAGAGCTTCCTTTAAAGTTCTCTGAAGTGAAGGCAAGAAGGAAAATCTGCACTGAGGGAAATGGAGGCTTGATGCAAATTTATTTCACATTCTAGCACCATTCCCACTAATGATTATGACACTATTTTTCTTTCAGGGAGATAAATCCTAACTGATACATAAATATCTTCCTTTTTTCATGTCCTTTATGGAGTAATTTTTATTCACAATCACCAGACTTGCTGTTGTTTTTATGCCATGAGCTTTGGTCCTGTCACAGCTTTTTAACTCTCCTCTGGATTTTGCCAGTCACCAAATTTATGGGTTTGGACAGGACTGAGGGTGGTGAGGAGCTAACAGAGAACATTGAGGGGACAAAGGGGATGGTTTCCCAGTGCCAGAGGGCAGGGCTGGATGGGATTTGGGGCAGGAATTGTTCCTGGCAGGGTGGGCAGGCCCTGGCACAGGTGCCCAGAGCAGCTGGGGCTGCCCCTGGATCCCTGGCAGTGCCCAAGGCCAGGCTGGACATTGGGGCTGGAGCAGCTGGGACAGGGGAAGGTGTCCCTGCCATGGCTGGGGTGGGATGGGGGGGATTTGGGGTCCTTCCAGCCCAAACCATCCCCAGATTCCATCAGCTCCTTGTGCCAGGGGGCACAGGCAGGGTGTGCCCATGGGCAGCTCCTCTAAGGGAGTTCAGAACTGCAACTCCCCAGCGAGGGCAGGGCAGGGCAGGGAGGGCCCAGGCGTCCTCCAGAGCTGTGCCTGACTTATGGGGGAACATGAAATGCTCTCTTGTTCTGGCCAGGAAGGGAAGGAGAGGATTGTGCAGGCTGAGCAGAGCGCTGTGCCTGATCTCAGCCTCTCTGAGGGGAGGGAAAAGCAGATGAGCAGTGCAGCGTTTGCTGCCTCTTTGTGCTGATGGAAAGACGTGAGTGCTTTCAGCTCTTAACTTTATAAATACATATTTGGAGTTGTGGAGCTGTGCTGAGGGCACATCCAGCCTGACTGGGAGGGTTTGCCCAGGGGGCTGTGGATGCTGAGATGTGTGAGAGGGTCAGGCCTCAGAGGGGGCACATTCCTGGCACAGGAATGACAGATTATGGAATATCTGCTTGTCATCTTTGCTGCTGATCCGAGATTTGCTGTTTCCAGGAACTGCCCTCTGTCGATGAAGAATCATTAAAGTCAGAAGAGATTTCTGGGCTCAGCAGCAGCAGCCCTGTCCCTGTCCCCCCCTGCCACATCCAGCCCTTCCCTGGGCACTTTCAGGGATGGGATTCCACCCCAGTTTGTTCTCATGCTTTACAACCCTTTCCATGATTTCTCTCCCCTAACACACCGCTGGGTTTGCAGCTTTGTTTCCACCCAGAATAAATTAAAACACCTAAAGCATCACCTCTGCCTAGCAGACAACTGTCAGCATTGCACAGTTAAACCAAGGTACAGATAAAAGCCATGTGTTGAGTGAAACAATTCCAAATATTTCTATTCAAATGTTTAAATGGACTGAAATCTTCTCAGACTGAATGCACCAGTGATGGCAGAGGTGGGGTTTGGCCCCCTGAGTCTGCCCACCCTGGCTTGGGGGTGGGTTTGGGCAGCAAAGTGCAGCTCTGACACAGCCCCTGTCTGCTGGGGCTGCCTTGGGTCAGGAGAGCAGGACTGACAGCCTGAGCAAGCACTACAGGATGCTAACAGCTGCTTTAATGCATTTTTAACACTGTAAAAGAGGTGGTGTGGAGCTCGTGGAAGGTTTTATGGCAGAGTTTTAGTGCCTGTCATTATGGCAATAGAGAGTTATACCCCTTCTTCCATAGGTTAAGAATATTTTGCCATTACCTACAACTGCATTTTCATTGCATCGATGGCATTTTCAACAAATGTGGCACCAGAAGAGGAGTTTTGCTTCCCTGGCAAGGATTAAATGCCGTGTGTGAATATCAGTTTAAGTGACATCAGTGTCAGCTCAGGTTACAGAAACAGCTGAAGCAGTTTTAGAGTCCCAGCCGGCTTTGGGACACTGCCAGGGATCCAGGGGCAGCCACAGCTTTTCCTGAGGATTATCCAAGCCATTCCTGCTCAGGGATGTTCAAGCAGCAGTGAGGTGGAATTCAGGTGTGAAGGGAAGGTGAAATCAGCACCTTTCATTTCTGGGTGGTCCAACAGAAACTCTGTGACCATCATCACTGAGCACAGGCGATGCCTGAGGGGCTCCTGGGGCAGGGGCTGGGCAGGGGCAAAGGAATAAAGCAGGGATTGAACAAAATCTAAACATTTCATTGAAAAAAAGTGCTTTTAATGAAAGCCCTTGCGAGGATGCACCTTGGGCAGTGCAGGAGCCCGGCCCTGGCTCCAGCCAGGATGGATGAGGGCTCGGCAGTTTCACACTTTGATGAGTGTTTGACAAGTTTGTCCCACTTTGATCAGTTTTGGTCCATTTCCAGCTTGGGGTTAATTGCCAATCCCAGCCTCAGCTGATGAAGTGCCACCCTCCCAGACTGCTCCATCAATTGGCTGCTGTTGGTGCTGTTTGGGCCTGGAGCTGCAGGCTGTGGGCTGGAAAAGGATGGCAGTGTGTGCCTGAGCTGTGAGGAGACCTTGCTGACACTTGGTGTGGAGTTCAGAGCTCTGCAGCAGGGCAGGAAAACCTGGAGGATGGGAAAGGCAGAACTGAAGGCATCAGTGGGCTCAGGGGTGTGACCCTGCAGGTCTGGGGGTGCCCAGGCTGGATTCCCTGGGAATGCACAGCTGGGACAGGGAGCTGGAGCTCTGCAGGTAACGCAGGGAGGGGGAAAAGCAGCCAGCTGCAATGCTCATGGCTCCTTTCTGTCTCAACGTGCTGTTTCCAGGAACAGAATGAGGGATTCACCCAAGTGGAAAACAGGCCAACACGAGGCAGATAACGCTGCTTCTGTGAGTTAGCAGGAAAATGATGGTTTAAAATACTTGTTTATTCACTGCATAGATAGAGCTACGTGTTTTCTTCCATAAATTTATCTTGTTCACACTTCATTATTCTCAGAAGGATAAATACAAGGAAGCAGGGGAGGATTGGAAGGGGAAGGCATTTAAAAGTGCTGCTGAACCCGTCTGAGAGCACAGTGAATTATGCACCATGGTTTAAAGGTTCATTAGCAGCTGTCACTGTGGCAGTGCCTGGGCTGGCTTTGCCAGCTGTGGAGCCTGCACACGCTTCATGTTCTCTGTTTGATGCTCACTGAAGGAAACCTGCAGCACCCGAGGGCACAGCAGCAGCCCTGGGGCCAAAACAGCCCAGCAGGAGCTTCAGGAGGGTTCATCCCCACACCTGGGGTCAGGGCTGCACAGTGAGGGGTCACCAGAACCACGAGTGCCCCTGGCTGGAGAGCTCCTGTTGTGTCAGCACTGCCATTAAAACCTCACAGGCAGTGACATCTTGTGGACCTGTTTGTGCTGGAGACGTTTCTGTGGGGACCTGGGCATGAGGAGGATCCTTCCATGCCTTGGGACTCCCAGCACCCAGTGATTCCAGAGGTGGGAAAGTTCATGGAAACAGCAGCAGGATTTGGGGTGTCCCTGTCACTGTCATCAGTGGGATTTGGGGTGTCCCTGTCCCACAGTGGATTTGGGGTGTCCCTGTCACTGTCACACAGTGGGATTTGGGGTGTCCCTGTCCCTGTCCCACAGTGGATTTGAGGTGTCCCTGTCCCACAGTGGGATTTGGGGTGTCCCTGTCCCACAGTGGGATTTGGGGTGTCCCTGTCCCACAGTGGATTTGGGGTGTCCCTGTCCCTGTCCCACAGTGGATTTGGGGTGTCCCTGTCCCTGTCCCACAGTGGATTTGGGGTGTCCCTGTCCCACTGTGGATTTGGGGTGTCCCTGTCCCTGTCCCACAGTGGGATTTGGGGTGTCCCTGTCCCTGTCCCACAGTGGGATTTGGGGTGTCCCTGTCCCTGTCCCACAGTGGGATTTGGGGTGTCCCTGTCCCTGTCCCACTGTGGATTTGGGGTGTCCCTGTCCCACAGTGGGATTTGGGGTGTCCCTGTCCCACAGTGGATTTGGGGTGTCCCTATCACACAGTGGATTTGGGGTGTCCCTGTCCCTGTCCCACAGTGGATTTGGGGTGTCCCTATCACACAGTGGGATTTGGGGTGTCCCTGTCCCTGTCCCACAGTGGATTTGGGGTGTCCCTGTCCCTGTCCCACTGTGGATTTGGGGTGTCCCTATCACACAGTGGGATTTGGGGTGTCCCTGTCCCTGTCCCACAGTGGATTTGGGGTGTCCCTGTCCCTGTCCCACTGTGGATTTGGGGTGTCCCTATCACACAGTGGATTTGGGGTGTCCCTGTCCCACAGTGGATTTGGGGTGTCCCTGTCCCAGCCCTTTGGCAGGAACCCTTCCCAGCGCTTTGTTTCTCTCGGAGCAGAGCTGTCAGCTGCTCAGCACCGGGTGGAAATGAGATTTAAGTCTCTGTGAGGGACAATTGCGTGGTGAGAAGCGCACTCCTCGTGCTCCTGGCACGGAGCAGGGTTTCTCCCATTCCCCTTTCGAGGAAATGTGTGTTTGTCTGAGCACCTCCTCCCAGCTCCAGCCAAAGGCAGTTTGCAGCACTTGAATGACATTTATTTACTGCAGAAATATTATTTGTCTCCCATCCTCTGGAAGGTATCAATTTTCCACAAGCTCGATCCATTAAGAGGTGTAGTGAACGTTAAAAGCCCCAGAGCCAGACATCCTCCCCTGAGCATGATGAATTGTGTGGGGAGCCTCACTCCAGGAGCTGGGGGAATGCAGCTTTGTGTCTCAACAGGAGCTGCCTGTGCTGTTTATTTATCACAGATCCCAATGAAAAAAATTGGCCCTGAATTCCTTAAAAGCTTTTACATCTTCTCTATTCAAGGGACTGAATAAAAAGTAGCTCTCCACCAATAATTTTTTGATTTTCAATAGAAACCCTCTTTCACTGCTCTTGAGGGGCTTAGATGTGATCCAGTCATTTTCTCTCTTTTGTGACTGTTGTGCTATAGATGAAATAACTGGTGGTGGAAAAATATTGCCTGATTGGCTGTCTAATCCCTTACCAAACAAGCAAACATTGGGGGTTTTTATTTCTCACAAATTATTCTGAGGGAGAAATGCCGTTTGTATGTATGTAGAAAGGAAAAAGCCATCTGTGACCACCGAAATGAGCACAAATAAATAGCTGCTTGGAGAGAAAGAATCCTGAGAGATCTTTGTGAGCAGAGCAGGGGATGGAAATGCAGAAAATGCCAATAACTGACAAATGGCTCCAGTTCTGAGGGGTCTGCAGCCTTGGGGCTCAGCTCTGTGTTTTGTCCAGCTTTGGAGCTGTAAGAAGTGTTCACAGACAGAACGGATTGTTATAAAATTGTTATAAAATACCTCGTCCTGATGTTTTCCCTGTGCCTTGCTCTTCCTGGGGTGACATTTCTGTGCTGGGGGGGCTCTGCCCGGCCCCTCTGGGGCTGGAAAAGGCTGGAAAAGGCTGGAAAAGGCTGGAAAAGGCTGGAAAAGGCTGGAAAAGCAAACCTGCTCCATGCACAGAACTTCAGCAGAGTACTTTTTCCTCTCGTCCTGCTCCATCACAAACATCCCTGCAACAGGGAACCTTCCAGCCCCTCCCCAGCCAGCAGAGACTGATGAGATCTCCCCTTCGCAGCCTCCCTGTGATTTATGGCTCTGCTCTCATCCAGGGGTTCACCTCCCTTCTTAGGACAGAGGGATGGGTGTTTGTGTCTCTGCAGGGATGGAAGTGCTGCCTTTTCCCCAGCAGTGGAGACACGGTGTGTTTTGTTGTTTAATTGGGATATTCTGCTGCCTGTGCAGTGGCTGTGCACGGATTGTTTAACCACACGTGCAGTTGTAGTAACGTGGTGTTATTCTTCCTAAAAATTCAAACGGCTTCTTGCAAACACAGAATCAATCTTTGGAATTGAAATGGAGGGATTGCCCTGGGGGGCCGGTTCCTGCTTGGCAAGCACTGTAAGATCACCAGAAATTCCCTGCAAATGCCCCTGCAGGAATCACTGCTCCCTCAAGGTGAGGCTTCATCTCAGAGAGCGCTGAAGTCAGGGGAAATTATCCAATTAATATGGGAGTTTTGTATCAGGCTGTGCTCAAACAGAAAAATCAACTTTTTATCAAGATACATAATTGTCCTGCACATCCATCCATCCATCCATCATCCATCCATCATCCATCCATCATCCATCCATCATCCATCCATCCATCCATCATCCATCCATCCATCATCCATCCATCCATCCATCCATCCATCATCCATCATCCATCCATCCATCCATCCATCCATCCATTCACCATCCATCCATCATCCATCATCATCCATCCATCATCCATCCATCATCCATCATCCATCCATCCATCCATCATCCATCCATCCATCATCCATCCATCATCCATCCATCCATCCATCATCCATCCATCATCCATCTATCCATCCATCCATCCATCCATCCATCATCCATCCATCCATCCATCCATCCATCCATCATCCATCATCCATCCATCATCCATCTATCCATCCATCCATCCATCCATCATCCATCCATCATCCATCCATCATCCATCCATCCATCAATCATCCATCCATCCATCATCCATCCATCATCGATCCATCCATCATCCATCCATCCATCCATCCATCCATCCATCCATCCATCCATCCATCATCCATCCATCCATCCATCATCCATCCATCATCCATCCATCCATCCATCCATCATCCATCCATCATCCATCCATCATCCATCCATCCATCCATCCATCATCCATCCATCCATCCATCCATCATCCATCCATCCATCATCCATCCATCCATCCATCCATCCATCCATCCATCCATCCATCCATCCATCCATCCATCATCCATCCATCATCCATCATCCATCCATCCATCCATCCATCATCCATCCATCATCCATCCATCATCCATCCATCCATCCATCATCCATCCATCATCCATCCATCATCCATCATCCATCCATCCATCCATCATCCATCCATCATCCATCCATCCATCATCCATCCATCCATCATCCATCCATCATCCATCCATCCATCATCCATCCATCATCCATCATCCATCCATCATCCATCATCCATCCATCATCCATCCATCCATCCATCATCCATCATCCATCCATCATCCATCCATCCATCATCCATCATCCATCCATCATCCATCATCCATCATCATCCATCCATCCATCATCCATCATCCATCCATCCATCATCCATCCATCCATCATCCATCATCCATCCATCCATCATCCATCCATCCATCATCCATGATCCATCCATCATCCATCCATCATCCATCATCATCCATCCATCCATCATCATCCATCCATCCATCATCCATCCATCCATCATCCATCATCCATCCATCATCCATCATCCATCCATCCATCATCCATCATCCATCCATCCATGTGAGAAGCAGAGGCACTTCTGGGCCATCACATGAACTTTAATGAAGAGGGGCAGGGACAGAGGGGGCTCAAGCCTCTGCCCAGGCACCTCAACTCCACCTGGCCCATGGTGAGACAGGACTGACTGCCTTGGGAGCCCTGCAGAGCTCTCTCAGGAGGAGCTGGCCCTGCAGAGCTCTCTCAGGAGGAGCTGGCCCTGCAGAGCTCTCTCAGGAGGAGCTGGCCCTGCAGAGCTCTCTCAGGAGGAGCTGGTCCTGCAGCCCTGCAGACACCGTGGCTGTTTAAAATTCCGTGTGAGGCTGGTGGCACCCACATGTGAGCAGCAAGAGTTTCATTCTCCATCTTTGTACCCCACATCCATCACAGCTGTGGAAGCTTCCAGACTGCTCCTGACACCTGCTCTCCGTCTGCTGCTCCCTTTCTTCTCGGGAAGGGCTTGAAAGCCTGGGAGCCGAGCGTGGCAGACTTAATTAAAGCCTCTGGTCTGACAATGTCTCTCCATCCCTCAGGTCTCGGATGAAACAATTCTCCCCAAACCGAAAGCACTTGAAAGTATTGTCTTTGTTCTCGTGTTCAGAAAGATGAGAAGGGCCCAAAGTCCCCTCAGCTGTAGGAGGTGAAATTGGGTTTGGCTTATTTTCCTTTCTCAACTGCGCTGTATCATGTTCTTGAGAGCTCCTGCCTGTTTTCCGGGCATGATCCCACCATCTCTCTGGGAATGTCTCATTCCTCACAGCATATGCTGCCAGCTCCTGCTGGGCAGGGACTGGGATCAGCTGGGAACTGGGAACAGGGCTGGGCAGGGACTGGGATGAGCTGGGAATGGGGCTGGGCAGGGACTGGGATGAGCTGGGAACTAGGAATGGGGCTGGGCAGGGACTGGGATCAGCTGGGAACTGGGAACAGGGCTGGGCAGGGACTGGGATCAGCTGGGAATGGGGCTGGGCAGGGACTGGGATGAGCTGGGAACTGGGAATGGGGCTGGGCAGGGACTGGGATGAGCTGGGAACTGGGAATGGGGCTGGGCAGGGACTGGGATCAGCTGGGAATTGGGCTGGGCAGGGACTGGGATCAGCTGGGAATGGGGCTGGGCAGGGACTGGGATGAGCTGGGAACTGGGAATGGGGCTGGGCAGGGACTGGGATGAGCTGGGAACTGGGAATGGGGCTGGGCAGGGACTGGGATGAGCTGGGAACTGGGAATGGGGCTGGGCAGGGACTGGGATCAGCTGGGAACTGGGAACAGGGCTGGGCAGGGACTGGGATCAGCTGGGAATGGGGCTGGGCAGGGACTGGGATGAGCTGGGAACTAGGAATGGGGCTGGGCAGGGACTGGGATGAGCTGGGAACTAGGAATGGGGCTGGGCAGGGACTGGGATGAGCTGGGAACTAGGAATGGGGCTGGGCAGGGACTGGGATGAGATGGGATGAGCTGGCCAGCCCTGCCCTGGCCCTCACGAGGGTCACTCTCACTCTCAGCCATGGGAAGAGGAACATGAGACTTTCCCTCCTCCAGACTGGGAATGGGAAAATGGACAGGGATGGATAAAGAAAGCCAGAGGAGATGAGCTAAAGAGGGAGAGCTAAAACAGAATAGCTATAAAACAGACAGGGGAGAAGGCCCAAAGAAGGGCACTGCTGAGGGAACTGTGTGATTTTGGGTCACAAAACCTCTCTGTGCAGAACGTGGAGCAGGGGCTGCCCCAGGGCTGGAGGAGGGAGCGGCCCCAGGAGCAGCCCCAGGTGCTCAGACTCTGCTCACCGGACCCTGCCTGGACCCAGCAGGACCTGGGGAAGGCAGGAAGGGCTCCTGGCACCTCGGGCTGTGCCTCCTTGCACTCAGCCTCCAGGGAGGGGAATCTCAGGCAGCACGAGCCAAGTGTTCTGTGCTTTTACTGCTTGGCAGTTTCAGGCGAGCACTTGGAGTTTACTGCCGACTTTATGGGGAGATTTTGTTTCTCCTTGAAGTCACCCAGCATTCTTTTCTTTTTATTTTTTTTTTTTCCCTGCAATTTTGCTTTTCATTTATGCTTGGACAGAATGAGGTTTCCAGAACCAGGAGGATTCCAGGGCACGGCAGGCTGATCTGGGGAGCTGCACATCTTCTACATGGGCACATTGCTATTAAACATTGCTGCTGAGGCTGGGAAGAAGAAGGAGAAAGGAAACTCCACCTCCCACCAACTTGTCCCCCTCTCTGCTTGCTGCTTTCTGAAGCAGTTGCTTTTCAAACTGCCCCACTTTGGGAGCAATACAAATATTCCTATTTCCAACCTGAGGAATGCAGGTTCCTTTAGCAAATTATCATGAGAAAAGTGGGGGCAACTGAACTTTGATTTTCAGTTGAGGGAAAGAGTCAGTGGATCCCCTCGTTACTTTAAAAACCATAATCGAAGGGGTCTTTGTTGTGTAAGCACAAACCCTGACTGTTGGGAGTTCTACATGTTTAGAACACATGGAATTTACAGGTTTTGAGAAGTAATTGTAATCCTGGGGCCAAAAACATCTTACCCAACTTCAGCGCATAGCAGTTTTACTCCGAGGGACCAGAAGTGTTTTGAATCAGCTCCTGAACTAAAGCAAGTGTTTAACCCAAGGAGATGCAGTTCCCCAGACTGTGGCCCACAGAAGTTGTGCCTGGATTCAGAGCATCCCTGGACCCCGCTGGCCGGGGACGCGCGGGGCAGCGGGACACGGGGAGCCCCGGCAGCTCCGGGGTCAGGAATGCTGGAAAAGCTCAGCTCTGCACCGCAGACACAACAAAATGACACCAAAAAAGTGAAATCGGTGTCTGCACTGGGGCAGGGGAGGTTTGGGCAGCCACAGCTGGGAAGATGCTCCCGGTACCTGGGGTTAGGGCAGAGCAGGGAACAGCAGTGACTGCAGGCAGGTGCCAGCAGCGCTCCTGGGCCTGAGAACACAGCATTTTATACTGCAGCCACTCCACCTGAAAGCCCCTTCACCTGATTTTTACCTTTTGGGTCAATCGGATCACAAAAGGAAAAATATACCCCGCCAGAAGACAATGTGGATAGAGCCTGCTGTCTGTGATTTATTGTTTTAATTAAAAGCTTTTTAAGCTTTAATTAAAAAGGTAGATCAGCACTCAGTATTCAAGAAAAATGCCTTTGAGTTTAGGTCAATTGAATAACATAAAATATAATGAGATACATATTTCTAGTCTGGAGTTTTGCATGGAAAAAAGCAATATACATAATTAAAAAGTAAATTCAAGCTGATAGAAGGGAGATGCTGGCAGGTGAAATAAAAGGTTTGCTTTAGATTAACACCAGTGATCAGGATGGGGTTTTTTTATTTGCTCCCTTTAACATCTCCTAAAAACCCCGTGGTACAGATGAGTGGAGCTCACGGGTGTGCATGAATGAGGAGCAGGTCATTATTCCGGCCCCTGATGGTGCTGAGAGGGCAGAGGGTGACAGCTGCGAGTGGCACGGAAATTGGGAGTTTTCAAACCTTTATTTCAAATAAATAAATAAACAAAGAAAGAAATAAATAAAATATAAATTTCAAATAAAGTTCTTGTAAATAATGATATTTCAAAAGATTGATATATTAATAATAAATATTAATAATTAATATTAATACAGATCTATTTTCCATAATTTTTGGATGCCTTTAGAAAACTCTGAAAACATATAGAAAACAGTTACATTTTCTTCAAAATTGTAAGATTTTACCTTTTTTCTTTACTTTTTGATGTTACAGATAGTACAGGTAGAGTTTTCTGTGCCTGTGGTTTTAGTGGTCCAAGGTTATGGCCACAGAGACTTTGCAGTTTCTTTCACAAGTCAGAAGTTAGAAGAAACTGAGGGAAAATTTTTTCTAATCTATCTTCTTTTGTTATTTTCTCCTATTAAAGCATTTTTTCAGGAGGGCATCATTATATGTCAACATTGTAAATGGAAGCGCTAAACGGAATTGACAAGGATTTGTTTTAACAGATTTTGACTCCAAATTCTCACTTTGGTTTTACTGGAATCAACACTCAAATGTATCTGTACTGCAGGGAAATGGAGAGATTTCATCCCAAAGCAGGATTTCTCCAAAAATCTCCTCGTGCCAAGGAGCCGTGTCCCACAGCTGGAGGAGAATGTGTCCCACAGCTGGAGGAGATGTGTCCCACAGCTGGAGGGGAATGTGTCCCACAGCTGGAGGAGATGTGTCCCACAGCTGGAGGGGAATGTGTCCCACAGCTGGAGGAGATGTGTCCCACAGCTGGAGGGGAATGTGTCCCACAGCTGGAGGGGAATGTGTCCCACAGCTGGAGGGGAATGTGTCCCACAGCTGGAGGGGAAAATGTGTCCCACAGCTGGAGGGGAATGTGTCCCACAGCTGGAGGGGAATGTGTCCCACAGCTGGAGGGGAATGTGTCCCACAGCTGGAGGGGAATGTGTCCCACAGCTGGAGGAGATGTGTCCCACAGCTGGAGGGGCCTGGCCAGGGGGGAGCAGCTGCAGTAAATGCAGAATTAGGGCAGTGTTAACGGAGGGGGCTGAAGAGAGGATTTGGTGTGTGGGGTTTTGGCAGGTTCAGCTCCTTCCCTGCTGTGCTGCAGCCCCTGGCTGGCCTGAGAGCAGCACAGGTGCCTTTCTCCTCACTAACAACTCCCAGCATTTAAAAGCAAACTGTTTGAGAGGTGGAGAATTCAGGTGGTTTTTTTTGTTTTTTTAGTACAAAACCCTTGGAAAGGTTCCTGAGAGCCCCTCTGGCTCGGGGGTGTGGGGAGGAGCTGCGTGTCCTGTGTGGCTCCGAGCTGGGGCTGAGCTGTGGGGAGCTGGGGGCTCGTGGAAGGTTTGAAGGAAGGTGTGTGTGCCTTGGGGAGCTGGGGGCTCGTGGAAGGTTTGAAGGAAGGTGTGTGTGCCGTGGGGAGCTGAGGGTTCATGGAAGGTTTGAAGGAAGGTGTGTGTGCTGTGAGGAGCTGGGGGCTCATGGAAGGTTTGAAGGAAGGTGTGTGTGCCGTGAGGAGCTGGGGGCTCGTGGAAGGTTTGAAGGAAGGCGTGGGCTGTGAGAACTGGGGTTGTGTTGGGGGCTTTTGGAAGGTTTGAAGGAAGGTGTGTGTGCCGTGAGGAGCTGGGGGCTCATGGAAGGTTCAGGAGGAAGGTGTGGGCTGTGAGAACTGGGGTTGTGTTGGGGGCTTGTGGAAGGTTTGAAGGAAGGTGTGTGTGCCTTGCAGAACCGGGCTGGAAGAGGAGAAGCCACTGTGGGAGTTTTTGGAAGCTGCAGAGGGAGATGGTGCTGCTGTCCCTGCAGGGATGCAGGGGCAGGTGTGAGAGGGGCAGGTGTGAGAGGGGCAGGTGTGAGAGGGGCAGGTGTGAGAGGGGCAGGTGTGAGAGGGGCAGGTGTGAGGAGGGAAGGTGTGAGGAGGAAAGGTGTGAGAGGGGCAGGTGTGAGAGGGGCAGGTGTGAGAGGGGAAGGTGTGAGAGGGGCAGGTGTGAGAGGGGCAGGTGTGAGGAGGGAAGGTGTGAGGAGGGAAGGTGTGAGAGGGGCAGGTGTGAGAGGGGCAGGTGTGCTGCCTGCCCCAGGGAGCTGCTCCAGAGGACCCCAGGGATTCCAGCCTGGCAGTGCCATTCCTGTCAGCGCCATTCCCCTGGCAGTGCCATTCCCAGCTGTGCCATTCCCAGCTGTGCCATTCCCAGCTGTGCCATTCCCCTGGCAGTGCCATTCCCAGCAGTGCCATTCCCAGCTGTGCCATTCCCAGCTGTGCCATTCCCAGCACAGGGCTCCTGGCAGTGCCATTCCCAGCTGTGCCATTCCCAGCTGTGCTATTCCCCTGGCAGTGCCATTCCCCTGGCAGTGCCATTCCCCTGGCAGTGCCATTCCCAGCAGTGCCATTCCCAGCTGTGCCATTCCCAGCTGTGCCATTCCCCTGGCAGTGCCATTCCCAGCAGTGCCATTCCCAGCTGTGCCATTCCCAGCTGTGCCATTCCCAGCAGTGCCATTCCCAGCTGTGCCATTCCCAGCTGTGCCATTCCCAGCTGTGCCATTCCCAGCAGTGCCATTCCCAGCTGTGCCATTCCCAGCACAGGGCTCCTGGCAGTGCCATTCCCAGCTGTGCCATTCCCAGCTGTGCCATTCCCAGCAGTGCCATTCCCAGCTGTGCCATTCCCAGCTGTGCCATTCCCAGCACAGGGCTCCTGGCAGTGCCATTTCCCCGGGTGGGTCTCCCTTGCTGCCCAGGCAGACCAGGACAGTCATTGCACCGTGGATGGATTTGGGGCTGTGGCTGGATGGGCTGCAGCCAGTCCTCTCTTTAGTCTGTGTTTATTTTTCTCTCTGGCCTTTTCCTCCACTTCACTGCCGGGCCCCCTTTTACCCCGGGGGGTTTCATTTTCTTGTAGATTATCTGGCTAAGCTAAAATGAGCCAACGACTGAATTAACATCTCTTTATTTTGCTGTTAATTGCCACTTGACCAGCTACTCCAAAATTACACTGTGAAGCTGCATAATGAAAGAATCCACGATTGAGAATGTTTTGGTTTTTGGTGGTTTTTTTTTTCTAATTTAAAATCAAACCGGTTTTTCTTATTTGCATTAATGAGCTTCACAGGAGCCAGAGGAAGCTCTGGAAAGGCTGTGCTGGGGGAAGTGTTGGGGATCCCCTTCCCCCTCCATTTGCTGTTTATAACTTTATTTTAGCCCTTGGGTGCATTTGTCAGTCTGTGTTGTGCATTCTGGCCGTGAGTTGTTGGGTATTGACGGTTCCTGTTGGCAACTCTGCCATTTATTGGGTGATTTCTGTGTTCTCACTCACCCCCAGAGTGCTTTAGCAAGCTCTGGGTGCTCCTGCTCGGCAAATTCCCCCTGTTCCTTCCCCAGCAGGCAGCTGGGGTGCCTTTCACCTCCCTGGCTGTGCCTGCTCTTGCCATGCAGCTCACTCCTGCCAGGAGAGCTCCTCATCCTCCCTGCTCACATGGCTGGAAATTTAAAATGACCGCACAGGCTCAGCAATCCGTTCCTGTTTAAAGGGAAGTCAACTCAATTTTCCTCTTCTGACAAAGTGCCTGGGTCTCCCAGGCACACAGAAAAGCCCATGTAACAGTCTTGTAGAGATGGAGCTTGATTTTTCTGAGGTCTTACTTAGCATTGCAAAAATACTCCACGTGAACGCTGCAGAAAACCCCAGCAGGTGCTTCTGCTCTGCTTTGCTGTGTCCCTGTACTGAGTTATTATTAGAAATTAAGGTTTCCAGGATTTTTATTCAGTTATGTGCTGCTGAGGGTCATGCAGGCCTGACCAAGAGCACAGTGATGCCCTCCAAACAGGGCTTGTGCTTTTTGTTAGTGAGCTCCATCCCCTTTCTTGTCATTCTTAGCTCACTTCTGTTTCTTGTGCCTCTTTCCTTTCTTTCCCTGTGGCCTGGCTGTTCGTATTCAGCTGATCACTAAATAACATTTGGTCTGGGGTGGAAATGTTTCCAGTCTATCTGCTCATCACTTCTCATCTGTCAGGCACCAATTGCAGGACTACCAGAGATGGGAACTTTTATTTGTTGTGGTGGAAGTGGAGAAGAGGAATGTCTGTATTTTCTATTCTCCCCTCTGTAGTCAGGGCAAGGAAGGGCTCCCTGGGTTGTGCTCCTTTGAGATCCCATTTTTCTTCTAATTCCTGCCACTGAAAGCGTGAACTGGCAGGGATGGAGCAGCAAAGGAAAAGGGGAAGGGCTGAAAAATTCCAGGTGGGTGACAGGTCCAGCACTGCCTGAGGTGTGCCCTGATCAGGAAAGGAGCAAAGGGATCTCCTGTGCCCTGAGGGCTCAGGCTGTGCCTGCTCTGCAGCACACAATGGGCTGAAAACTTCCCCAGAACATCACAAAAACAAAGGCAAGATAAACAATGGGTTCGTGCCCACTGGCTGAGGTGTGCTGGGTAATTGTAATCAGTGCAAAACCACCAGAAAAGAGAACAGTGGGAGCAGGGGAGTTCCTGGAGGGGCTGGTTCTGCACTGGGCAGTGCTGGGGAGCTGGAACTCAGAGCTCTGGCTGCTCACACAGGGCAGTGGCAGCAAGCTTGGCTGAAAGGCTTGGTTTAATTCAGCCTGCTCCTGAGGGAGTAAATCCATGGTTATCTGAAAATCCCACAGGAGGTGACAAACCAGGCACTGCCCAGGCTCTGCTTTCTCTGAAACCCTGCAGAGGTTCAGGGATGTTTTCCCTCTGCCTGGGACTGAGGTGTGTTCCCCCCAGCCCAGCCCTGCTTAGCCTCACATGGGCTGAAAATGAACCCCAGATCACAAAATAAAACCCCAGATCACAAAATAAAACCCCAGATCAAAAAATGAACCCCAGATCACAAAATAAAACCCCAGATCACAAAATGAACCCCAGATCACAAAATGAAACCCCAGATCACAAAATGAAACCCCAGATCACAAAATGAACCCCAGATCACAAAATAAAACCCCAGATCACAAAATGAACCCCAGATCACAAAATAAAACCCCAGATCACAAAATGAAACCCCAGACCACAAAATAAAACCCCAGACCACAAAATAAAACCCCAGATCACAAAATAAAACCCCAGATCACAAAATAAAACCCCAGATCACAAAATGAAACCCCAGACCACAAAATGAACCCCCAGATCACAAAATAAAACCTCAGATCACAAAATGAAAGCCCAGCCCACGTTCTGCTCCTGGGTCTCACACCTGGCTTAACCTCAGCCTGGGCTGTGGGAGGCTGTTTGAGCTGGGCTCAGCAGAGCAGGCTCTGAATAAACCAGAGCAGGTTCTGACCCAGCCCGGGCTGTTTGAGCTGGGCTCAGCAGAGCAGGCTCTGACCCAGCCCGGGCTGTTTGAGCTGGGCTCAGCAGAGCAGGCTCTGAATAAACCAGAGCAGGTTCTGACCCAGCCCGGGCTGTTTGAGCTGGGCTCAGCAGAGCAGGCTCTGACCCAGCCCGGGCTGTTTGAGCTGGGCTCAGCAGAGCAGGCTCTGACCCAGCCCGGGCTGTTTGAGCTGGGCTCAGCAGAGCAGGCTCTGACCCAGCCCGGGCTGTTTGAGCTGGGCTCAGCAGAGCAGGCTCTGACCCAGCCCGGGCTGTTTGAGCTGGGCTCAGCAGAGCAGGCTCTGACCCAGCCCGGGCTGTTTGAGCTGGGCTCAGCAGAGCAGGCTCTGACCCAGCCCGGGCTGTTTGAGCTGGGCTCAGCAGAGCAGGCTCTGAACAAGGCCAGAGCTGGCCCAGGAGCAGCCAGGGCTGCAGGGTGTGACATTCCACAGGGATTCTGTGCCGGTTCCTTCGGAAGCGGAGCTGGAACAAAATGCAGCAGCTAAAATTAAGACAAGCTCCAGCTCCTTCACTAGTGGGTGCTAGGCTGTTTCTAGGGAAACGCTGATCAGCTGCTGTAAAGAGAGATGCTCTCAAATAGCCAGAGTTATTTGGAGCCCAGTCCTGTTGGGCTGTGTCCCGGAGGCTCCAGGGTGGACTCTGCTCTTGGGGAAGCTGTTTCCAGAGCTGGGCTTTCCTTGGCAGTGCTGAGATCTGCTGGGGATAAAATCTGACACAGCTGAACTTTGCCCCACTTGAATTGTCTTTCAAACTGACACAATTTTGGTGGCTGCCCCTGGTCTGATTTATTGTTATTTATTGTTCTTCTTGCAAGCTTGGGGTTTTCTGTGGCAGCTGGAGAGCAGGAGAGCTGCAGAGCTTGTTTGAGCAGCCACCCCTGGCAGGCAGGACCTTCCCCAGCCCTGGGAGCTGCCTGGGCAGGGCTGTGACCCACACCTGAGGCTCAGGTGAGGCTGCCCATGCTGGACTGCTCAGCCTTGGCCAGGGGATGCCAGCCTGGGCAATGTCCTGCTCTCGCTGTGGGAAGCTCGCTGGGCTTCTCCCCTTTCTGAGAGTGCCACACTTCTGTCTGTTTTAGCCTGGGCCACCAGCACAATTCAGTCACTTGGCCAAGCAGTGTTTTCTGGGGCAGCATACCCAGATTGTTGTCAGGTGGGAGCTTTCTCTGGAGCAGAGGGTTTCTCTGGAGGGTTTTGCCCTCTCCACGCAGCTGATTTAATTTGTATTCAAGCTTCAGAAGACTGCAGGGTCAATACGAGCAGATTTCAGAGCAGAATTACGAGTGGGGTTTCGGGCAGGTTGCAGAATGTGGGATGAAGGATTTTGGCAGCCAGGACTGGTGTGGTTGGAGTAGGGGCAGTGCAGCTGGAGATGTTCCTGGTCTTGTTTTTCCTCCCCTCTTTACCTCCATCCTTCCCAACAAATTTTGTGGCCAGAGGCTGAGGGATGATTTGGCAGGTGCAATCCTTGTTAAACAAATGTTAATAGCAGCTGCTTGGTGTGTCAGTGGCTGTGTCTCAACCTCTGCCCCGTGCCAGTGTCACACACAGCTCCTCCCTTTGCTCTGGCTTTATTCCATCTCTGATCCATCAGGTGTCCTGTGTGCCCTGCCCACCTCATCCCTCCCTGCCATTCCTCAGGCTGTGTCCCCTCACTCTGGCTTTATTCCATCTCTGATCCATCAGGTGTCCTGTGTGCCCTGCCCACCTCATCCCTCCCTGCCATTCCTCAGGCTGTGTCCCCTCACTCTGCTCTGTCCCTGCTGTTCTCCTTTGCTCTCCTTTGCTCTCCCACGCTCCCAGGATTCATTCCAGAGCCATCCTTGCTCTCATCCTCCAGCCTCCCAAACCCAGACACGTTTCTGGATCAGCATAAACCCCGTTCCAGCTGCTCCTCCAAAGCACATCCCCATGCCAGGGAGCAGCTCCTCAGCCCCTCTCTGGCTGCTGCCTCTGTGCTGCTGTTTATTTCTGCAGATGAGATTTGTTCCCACAGTGAAATCATAGCTACAATTACCAAGAGCACTTTTACTACACCCTGCCATTTATTGTTTCCTGCTCCTGGGCCACCAGGAGCCATCAGTTTGCATATTTTGTTTTTTAAAAAAACCCAACCCTAATGTGGATTCACTGGAAGTGCATTTTGCAGACTGAAGGCCTAAATGCCATTGCAATCTTCCTGCTCCTCCCTGTTAATCCCTGTGTTCCCTCAAATTCTGTGTCAGCTTTCTCAGGCAAAATTGGATTTGTTTTCTCTGTGTGCCCGGGTGTCTCCAGCCCTCCTGAGGGTTCAGGTGGCTGCCCCCGTGAGCAGGTCCTGGGGCAGAGGGCAAGGCTCCTGTTTAATGTTTAATGTTTAATGTTGAATGTTGAATGTTGAATGTTGAATGTTGAATGTTCCATCTCTTGGCTGTGTGCAGCACAGGATTTTCTGCCACCCAACTCTCTCCTGCTTCCCCCTGTGCTCACAGCTCCTGCAGGAGCGTGGGCAAGCTCCTGTCTGCCCAGCACCCCGTGGGAGTTGTCTGCTCCTCTCTTTTAGCCTTTTACTCTGCTCTGGAGTGGGTGCCCACCTCTGTGTCCTGTCAGCTCCAAACTGGAGCACTGACACCTAAAATCAGCCTCATCAGCTCCTGGAAAGCACTTTTGGGTTAACACCAAACTCTTACTCTTCACTGTAGGAGGGTTTTAAATGTGGCTGTTTTGCAGGAACAGACCTTAGAGGAGCAGCACAGAGAATACTCTGAACTATGACTAAGAGCCAGTGATCACCAGGGTAATCTCCATCTGGTTTGCAAAATAACTGTACTGCTGTTGGCCAGTGAAACGTTTCCAGATGAATCCCAGAATCCCAACCTGCTCTGGGTTGGGAAAGGACCTGAAATGGTGGCACCATTCCCACCCCAGCCATGGCAGGGACACCTTCCCCTGTCCCAGCTGCTCCAGCCCCAATGTCCAGCCTGGCCTTGGGCACTGCCAGGGATCCAGGGGCAGCCCCAGCTGCTCTGGGCACCTGTGCCAGGGCCTGCCCACCCTGCCAGGAACAATTCCTGCCCCAAATCCCATCCAGCCCTGCCCTCTGGCACTGGGAGCCTGCAGAGCCTGCATCCCTCTATCCCAACGCTCCGGAGCCATCCTGAGCCCTGCTGTTTGCTCAGGGCTGTTTCTCTCGGGATGAGGAGCAGTTCCTGGCGTGTGGGGTTTGCCTGCCTTGCCCAGTGTGATGGAAACCTCGGCCAGATGAGGTTCTGATGAGATGAAACCTCTGGGTTCATGTGCCCAGGCAGGGCCAGGTGTCCTTTGGGGGCTCTGCTCCCCCAGCCAGGCTGCACACACCGTGCTTGGGCACGGCTGGGGCCACAGGAGCTGCCTTTGTTCTGTGCTGAGAGAGCCTTGCAGGACCTGCAGCTGCTGGGGGGACCTGGGGAACTCACAGAGGGAACACACCCATTTCAACACTGCAGCAAATCCAGTTCACAGGGAATTTCCCTTGGGCCACTGACTGCAGTGCTCCAGCTCTGTGTTCCCCACTGACTGCACTGCTCCAGTTCTGTGTTCCCACTGACTGCACTGCTCCAGTTCTGTTCCCACTGACTGCACTGCTCCAGTTCTGTGTTTCCTTGGGCCACTGACTGCACTGCTCCAGTTCTGTGTTCCCACTGACTGCACTGCTCCAGTTCTGTGTTCCCACTGACTGCACTGCTCCAGTTCTGTGTTCCCACTGACTGCACTGCTCCAGTTCTGTGTTCCCACTGACTGCACTGCTCCAGTTCTGTTCCCACTGACTGCACTGCTCCAGTTCTGTGTTCCCACTGACTGCACTGCTCCAGTTCTGTTCCCACTGACTGCACTGCTCCAGCTCTGTGTTCCCACTGACTGCACTGCTCCAGTTCTGTTCCCACTGACTGCACTGCTCCAGTTCTGTTCCCACTGACTGCACTGCTCCAGTTCTGTTCCCACTGACTGCACTGCTCCAGTTCTGTTCCCACTGACTGCAGTGCTCCAGTTCTGTGTTCCCACTGACTGCACTGCTCCAGCTCTGTTCCCACTGACTGCACTGCTCCAGTTCTGTTCCCACTGACTGCACTGCTCCAGTTCTGTGTTTCCTTGGGCCACTGACTGCACTGCTCCAGTTCTGTGTTCCCTTGGGCCACTGACTGCACTGCTCCAGCTCTGTGTTCCCACTGACTGCACTGCTCCAGTTCTGTTCCCACTGACTGCACTGCTCCAGTTCTGTGTTTCCTTGGGCCACTGACTGCACTGCTCCAGTTCTGTGTTCCCTTGGGCCACTGACTGCACTGCTCCAGCTCTGTGTTCCCACTGACTGCACTGCTCCAGTTCTGTTCCCACTGACTGCACTGCTCCAGTTCTGTGTTCCCACTGACTGCACTGCTCCAGTTCTGTTCCCACTGACTGCACTGCTCCAGCTCTGTTCCCACTGACTGCACTGCTCCAGTTCTGTGTTCCCACTGACTGCACTGCTCCAGCTCTGTTCCCACTGACTGCACTGCTCCAGTTCTGTGTTCCCACTGACTGCACTGCTCCAGTTCTGTTCCCACTGACTGCACTGCTCCAGTTCTGTTCCCACTGACTGCACTGCTCCAGTTCTGTTCCCACTGACTGCACTGCTCCAGTTCTGTGTTCCCACTGACTGCACTGCTCCAGTTCTGTGTTCCCACTGACTGCACTGCTCCAGTTCTGTGTTCCCACTGACTGCACTGCTCCAGTTCTGTTCCCACTGACTGCACTGCTCCAGTTCTGTTCCCACTGACTGCACTGCTCCAGCTCTGTGTTTCCCACTGACTGCACTGCTCCAGTTCTGTTCCCACTGACTGCACTGCTCCAGCTCTGTGTTCCCACTGACTGCACTGCTCCAGTTCTGTGTTCCCCACTGACTGCACTGCTCCAGTTCTGTGTTTCCTTGGGCCACTGACTGCACTGCTCCAGTTCTGTGCTGCCTGTTCCTGGAGAGCAGCAGCTTTTCCAAAGGAAATGTCAGGCTGATTTCAGATAGATCCCGGGGTTTTATCTCTTTATGTACATCTCTGTAGGAACAATGTAGATGTGTGTAAGGACACAGCTGCTGTGTAAACTCAAACCCACGCTCTGAGTGCTCCCTCCTTGGTGCCTGTCCAGCACTGGAGCAGCTCAAACCTGCTGAGAGAGGCCCTGGGGGCAGATCAGGGACACTGGGATTTATTGAGAACCTATGTGATAGCAGGGAAAAAACATCAAGGTGTCAAATAATGCAGAAAAACCCCATCCCAAAGCAACCAGGCAAACAAAACCTCAAAAACCCACCTAGGGAAGAGATTTTGAGCTGCAAGAAGCAGAGTGTAAGTGGGAAGTTGTTAGACTTGTCCCAGCTTTGGCAGATCTCAGGGCACCTAATGATGCACGTGGGGAAAATCCAGCGTGCCTGTGACAGCGCTGAGCAGAGAGAGATGTAAGGAGGGAAACAGGGACCTGCCTTCAGCTTGTAACCCAGAAGGCAAGAAAGAGTTTATTAGAGGCCCAGGAAGGAGCAGGAGCAGCTGAACTGTGAAATATGACATTCTAAAGGGACAGAACAAGGGGCCCTGTCAGGATCAGGGGCTCAGCAATGCAATAAGAGATGAGCCAAAAGGGGCTTTTAAAGCAGCTCCAGGAACACCTCTGCTGCCTTGTGCACGTTTTTTCCCACTTCCCAGCCTACTGAGGGTGTTTGTCAGGGATGTCCTGCGTGTGCCTGTCCCTGTCCCAGCAGGGCTGGCAGCTCAGAGCTGCTCCCTCTGCCATTGCCTTGGTGGGCTGGGTGGGTTTTGCTGTGCTGTGCCAGCAGCTGGGAGTTATCCATGTGCTTGTGAGGGACAAAACACCCTCTCCTCCTGCCCTGCTCCCTGTTTTCACTCTGCCAGCAGAGATCCCTGAGGGGCCCCGTGTTCACACACAGCCCCTGGGACAGACTGCCCAGGGACGTGTGAGTGGCTGCCAAACCCTGGCAGGTGCCTTTTCCTTGGGTTTGGAATGCCATTCCTGGGAATGGCAGCCCAGGAAGGGCTCAGAGCACATCATCCCCACTGGTGTGATGTGCTCAGGAGAGCGGGGCTGCCTCCAGATCTCCTGGGATTTGGGGTGAGCCACACGGGATGAGCTGGGAGCTTCAGGGGCCAGCAGCCCGTGGGAGCCAGATTGGTCTGCAATGCCCACAGCAGAGCACACACATTTTATATATTTATATATTTATATTCTGGAAACATCTGCCTGGACCCAGCTCCATTAAAGTGCAGAGAGGTCTCTGTTGCTTTGGCTTTCTTCTCCCAGCTCCTGGAGCTGCACTTTGAACAGACTGACCCAGCAAGGAGCCCCTTACCCACCAGGCTTCAGCAGGAGCTATTCTCAAAACACATTTCATCAAAACCTGCAAGATGTGACCCAGAAAACATGACCCCTCCAGAGGATGTGTTGCTTATTTTCCTTCAATTCGTCCTCTTCATTGCAAAACAGTTTGGTGGTGAATTGCTGGGATGAAATATGGAAGGGCAGGGTTTAAATCTCTCCTGCCTCAGAAGTTTCAGCTAAACACATCTCCCTCCCCTGGGATCTGCCTGATTCTCTGGATGCTGCCAAAGAAGGGCTCCCACCCCCCCTGGTGTGGGAAAGGTGCCAGAGTCCCCTGGGCTCAGGAGAAGCAAAGGAGGCAATGTGACTGTGATGGGGAACTTCGGGGCTCCATTTACAGGTGAAATATATTAGCAATCCTGGAATAAAAGGTGCTTGGCTGCTGCACTTTCCGTTTGGAGGGTGTTGAAAGGGTTTGGGAGGGTTCAAAGCTCTGAATGGGTGAGAATTCCCTTTTCTGGTACCTACATAAGTTAAGGGATCTGCCCCCAAATGGTTCCTCTGCCCTTTCCTGTACCTCCCTGGACCCCCTGAGATAAAATATTCTCCTTCAGAGAAGGGAGCCCAGGAGAAATCCCCATTCCCTGCATGCTCCATGACCTGTTCTGTAGCTTCTCCTTAGCTCTGTGTTCCCCCAGCAGTGGCAGGTCCCTGTCCTGTGCTGGGCTGAGGGCAGGAGGCTCCTCAGGAGCTTCCTGGGATGTTTAACTGGACTGGGAATTGTGCTGATGCCTTGCTTGTGAGCTTTACGACTAAAGGACATAAAATAAGGCTTTGCTGAAGTGGAGCAAATGTTTTGCAGCTTGTACAGCCCCCCTGGGCTCAGATGTTGTGAGGCTGTTGATAATTTCAGGTTCATTTCTTACTGTCCTTGCACTGGAGAGCTCAGAGCCCTCTCAGTGCCTTTTAAGCTTGAGCAGATGGAATAATAAGAGTGGCTATGGCAATGAGACTTGTATAACTTATAATTTGTGACATAAAAAGGTGGCAAATATTCTTATTCTGGGAATTTGGTAATGATTAATTTATACTGATTTATTTTCTGCCTCAGTCATATTTCACTTCAGCCAGTGGTGAGGGTTGTGTGAGGAGCAGAACCTGCTGTGTAGCACAAAATCAGGTGTCAAGGGACGAAGGAATGGAGCCCGAGTTATTTTGTACAATCACCTGATGAGGCCATGCTGTGGTAAAAAAATAAATGTTTCATTCCCTATCAATTATGCAGGGCTTTAGTAGCCAAAACTCAAAGGTGGTTGAGTCCCAGTGAGCCTGAGCTCAGGATTTCCTCCCTGTGAGCCAGTGCCAGGCTGGCTGCTGGCATTCCCTGGAATTCCCTGGAAATCCTTGGAATTCCCTGGCATTCCCTGATATCCCCTGGCATTCCCTGATATCCCCTGGCATTCCCTGCATTCCCTGGCATTCCCTGATATCCCCTGGCATTCCCTGGCATTCCCTGGCATTCCCTGATATCCCCTGGCATTCCCTGCATTCCCTGGCATTCCCTGCATTCCCTGGCACCTCTCTGTGTTTGTGGGGCCGATGTGGGGCAGCCACAGAGGTGCACGTGCTGCTCTGTGATTCCCAGGGAACAGGGACAGGAGGAGAGGGAACAGTTCAGAGCAGGCTCAGGGGGGACAGCAGCAGGAATTTCCCCATGGAAAGGGAGCTCAGGCCCTGGCAGTGCCCAGGGGAGTTTGGAGTGCCCATCCCTGGAGGTGTCCCAGGAATTGCTGGAGGTGGCACTCAGGGCTCTGGGCTGGGGACACGGTGGGGATGGGGCAGGGCTGGCACTGCCTGGATGGGAGGGATTTTCCAGCCCCAGAGGTTCTGGGATAAAATTATTGTGGATGATCACATAGGGCTCCATCCTGGGAAGCTCAGACTGTCCAGGAAATCTGTGAGAGTCCTAACAGGAGGAAGGGTCAGTGTGGAGCTGGGTGCCTGCCTCTCTCCCGACCCCATTCCCTCACCTGCCAGTCCCTGGAAGCTCCCAGGGAGTTTTCCCCTCCGGCAGAGACGGTGCAGAGCCTTTCCCATCCCACAGAAACCAGCATGGGCTGCCTTCCCCCTCTTCCCAAAGATGTCGTGTCTGCAGTGTTCCATCTGGGACTGTGTGTCACCAGCCCAGCTGGGGATTCCTGTGGGGAGCTGGAGTCTGCAGGAGGGAGTTAGAAATTCACTTTACCATGAATTCCAAGGGGCACAGGAGCTCAGAAGACATTATTTCCCAAATCACAGCATTATTTCCCAAATCATGGCATTATTTCCCAAATCATGGCATTATTTCCCAAATCACAGCATTAATTCCCAAATCATGGCATTAATTCCCAAATCATGGCATTAATTCCCAAATCATGGCATTAATTCCCAAATCACAGCATTAATTCCCAAATCATGGCATTAATTCCCAAATCACGGCATTATTTCCCAAATCACAGCACTAATTCCCAAATCACAGCACTAATTCCCAAATCACAGCACTAATTCCCAAATCATGGCATTATTTCCCAAATCACAGCATTATTTCCCAAATCTTGGCATTATTTCCCAAATCATGGCATTGTTTCCCAAATCATGGCATTATTTCCCAAATCATGGCATTAATTCCCAAAGCACAGCATTATTTCCCAAATCATGGCATTATTTCCCAAATCATGGCATTATTTCCCAAATCATGGCATTAATTCCCAAAGCACAGCATTAATTCCCAAAGCACAGCATTAATTCCCAAAGCACAGCATTAATTCCCAAAGCACAGCATTAATTCCCAAAGCACAGCATTAATTCCCAAAGCACAGCATTAATTCCCAAAGCACAGCATTATTTCCCAAATCCCAGCCTGGCAGCAGCCCCAGCTCTCTGCAGGGTTGAGGGTGGGGGGCTGCAGCCAGCTCTGCCCAGGATCCCATCAGGAGGGGCTCATCCATTTCCAGCAGGAGCAGGGTCACAGCAGATAAATCCCAGCGCTGCACAAGCTGCAATAAACACATTTCCTGGGCAGGAGGGGAGCAGTGGGGTGGGCCATTACTGCAGATAAATTATCGGGCTCTGCTGGCGAGTGCTAATGCCTCTGAATCACAGGGGTGTTTTCTACTCAACTCTTGAAAGGTAAAATTAAAGTCCTTGCAAAGAGCTCGTTCAAAACCCGATCTCAGCGCTGCTGCTGCTGCTGCTGAGCTCTTGGCTGAGGATGAAAATCTCCATCTGAGCAGTGCTTGGAGCCTGGGCCAGCCCTGGGAAGGGAGGCTGGAGCTGGGTCCTGCTGAGGCTGAGGCTGGGTTCCTGAGCCTGGTGACATTCCCTGTCCTGCCCAGCTGGGCTCCTGAGCCTGGTGACATTCCCTGTCCTGCCCAGCTGGGCTCCTGAGCCTGGTGACATTCCCTGTCCTGCCCAGCTGGGCTCCTGAGCCTGGTGACATTTCCTGTCCTGCCCAGCTGGGTTCCTGAGCCTGGTGACATTCCCTGTCCTGCTGAGGCTGGGCTCCTGAGCCTGGTGACATTCCCTGTCCTGCTGAGGCTGGGTTCCTGAGCCTGGTGACATTCCCTGTCCTGCTGAGGCTGGGTTCCTGAGCCTGGTGACATTCCCTGTCCTGCCCAGCTGGGCTCCTGAGCCTGGTGACATTCCCTGTCCTGCCCAGCTGGGCTCCTGAGCCTGGTGACATTTCCTGTCCTGCCCAGCTGGGTTCCTGAGCCTGGTGACATTCCCTCACCTGCCCAGCTGGGTTCCTGAGCCTGGTGACATTCCCTGTCCTGCCCAGCTGGGTTCCTGAGCCTGGTGACATTCCCTGTCCTGCCCAGCTGCTGGAGCTGCCCTGTGCTGGCCTCCCCACCTGAGCATGGCTGCAGGTGGCTGTGGTGGTGGAAAATGGGAAAGGAAGGAGAGGAGAAGGTTGGTGCTGGTCAGGTGAGATAGGATTGACTCTTCTGGAAGAGAAAAGCAGGTGAGGGAAGGCTGTGTGTGGCTGCAGCCTGGAGCAGGTGCCACATCCGTCCCTGAAATGCAGCCTGGGGCAGTGCTGCTCTGGGGAGACAGCCAGAGCTCTGCTGTGAGCCTGTGTGGAGCTGTTCCACACGGAAGAGACAAAAATCAGCATCTCAGGGCTGCTCCCACACGTGAGGGTCCCTCAGGTGAATCCCTCAGGAGCTGGAAGTGAAGCACAGCCTGGTGTCACGAGGAACACCTCGATGTCTCCCTGCAGGCAGCTGCTCTCTGCTCTTTATTTCTTTGTGATTTCTGAGCAGGACCCTCAGCCAGGCTTTGTTCTGATGAAGGGACGCTGGAACACTGAGGCAGCAGAAGTGCCTCTATTAATTTTGGAGAGCTTTGTGTGGCAGGTGCTCTCAAGTGTGGGTTTGTGCTGTGGAACAGGAATGGCCCTTCCTGGCCTCTGGAGCCTTTGTTCCTTGAATTGCTGCTGCAATTTCATCCCTGGCTCAGGAGGCACCTCCTGCCTCGCTCCCTTTGTTTCTGTGTCCTCTCCCTCGCTGATTTTTCAAGGGAGGAAATCTCTGCACTCACACCAGGGGTCCTGTGCCACCCCAAGGCAGGTAAATCTCTGATTGCAGGTCCCAGAACGTGGCTCCTCTCATCTTTCAGCAGAGGAAAACCCCTCTGAAATGCTGTTTAGAGGGGACTGTGAGGGCTGCTGGTGCCTGTAACCCTTCCCTTGGTCCAACCCCACTGAAAGACAGAGGCCATTTGGAGGTCACTGCCAAATAATGCTGCTGCTGTAGTGGGGAAATAGACCTTTGACTAATGTGGCATTTCTTTGTGCACTTAAGTCACAAAAAGCTCCCCTTCCTGAAAGGCTGCTTGGGAGAAGTCAAAATATTGTTCCTCTTTCCTGGAAATAAATGCTGTAGATTTGACAGCCGTCACGGACCTGACTTGAAATTTATTCTTTGTATACACAGTTTATCAAAAGGGGTTAGAAACATCATTTTAAAACAATGGTTTGCTGCTCTCCAAAAACACAGTGTGTAAATAATATTTCCTCAAGCATTTCATTTCTACTTTGGCTTTTGGATCCAGACTCTGGAAACAGATCTCTGTTGTAACACGAATTCATCTGACTGACCTAAATTGCCTTTATGTGCAGAGCCTTTCCTTGTGTGAGGGTGTGGGGAATTGTGGTGGATGCAGGAGGAGAGCGTGGCTGTGCCAGGGCAGGGGGGAGTGCCCGTCCTGGGGGTTCACTGCCCTGTGCAGGTGGCACCTGGGGACACAGCCAGGGGTGGCACCTGGGGACACGGCCAGGGGTGGCACTGCTGGGCTCTGTGGCCTGACAGGCTTTTCCAAACAATTCTCTGATTCTCCAGAATTCTGTGATTCTTTGACTGGTTTAGGCTGGCCATGTGCTAAAGGGCTGTGTTCAGTATTCCCCTGGCTCTTAAAATCGTGGCAGATTCCCTGTGCAAAGTGCCACAGGGCTCTGGGCTCTGGAAATCTCCTGAAAATCCTGAAATCTGAGCTGCCTCCTGGGCATTGCTCACACCTCTCCCCACATTTCCCGGTGTTTATTCAGTTTTGCTCCCTGAATGATGCAAAGGTTACATTTGTGCCTCTGTGTCCCAGCAGCTGGCTGTTCTCCTGGCTCTGATGTCAGGCAGGGAGTGAGGGGGTGCTGTGGCAGCAGGGCAGGGCTGGGGGCAGCAGGGATCCCCCTGAGCCCAGGGCACTGCTGTGCTATAGATACATATTGTATTATATTGTATTGTATTTTATTGTATTGTATTGTATTGTATTGTATTGTATTGTATTGTATTGTATTGTATTATATTGTATTATATTATATTATATTATATTATATAATATTATATTATTATATTATATTATATTATATTGTATTGTATTGTATTGTATTGTATTGTATTGTATTGTATTGTATTTTATTATATTGTATTGTATTGTATTGTATTGTATTATATTGTATTGTATTGTATTGTATTGTATTGTATTGTATTATATTGTATTGTATTGTATTGTATTGTATTGTATTGTATTGTATTGTATTGTATTATATTGTATTGTATTTTATTATATTGTATTGTATTTTATTATATTGTATTATATTGTATTGTATTATATTGTATTATATTGTATTATATTATTATATTATATTATATTATATTATATTATATTATATTATATTGTATTGTATTATATTATTATATTATATTATATTATATTATATTATATTATATTATATTATATTATATTATATTATATTATATATTATTATAAATTATATTATTATATATGATATTATCATATATTATATTATAATATTATATATAATATTATATATAATATTATATATAATATATTATTGACTTTTTGCAAATATTAAAATGAATGTTATGTGTATAAGGTTAGAAAACTTTGTTACATTAATATAGTTCTTTCTATTTTTGTTATTGATGAAACTTAGAAATAGTGGTAAAATACATATATATGCTGAGCTATGGCATAGTATTAAAGCAAAAACTATTTTTTTGTTTGTATAACCCAAAGACTGAAGAAGATGGTCAGAGACCCCCCTCCATTCTTATATTATTTTATCCAGATGAAGACAGCAGTGAGCAGAGCTCTGGGGGAGGAATTTATTGCATCTCTGCTATCAGGGAATGTGAAACTTGGTGGAGCCAAGAAGATTGATTTACTGGGAAGGGGGTGAGTTAAAAACTAAACAAAGAAACGTCCAAAACTTAAGAAGAATGTCTGAATATATCTGAATATTCGTGAGAATTTATGGATATGCAGTAGGGTTCTGTTTTTAAGGGACAATCCTTTGTTAGCAAAGTGTGATCTCTTGGCTGAATGCAGAGACACCCAGCCCTATCTGTACACTTTATTTTGATCTCCTGATTGTTTTTCTATTAAGCTTTTAAATTCTATGTAAAAATAAGTGAACCACTTTTTTCACAGCTGGAAATCAGCTCCGTGCAGTGCCTGTGTGAAGTAATCCTCCTTTGCCCCCCGGAGCAATCCAGGCTGGCTCTGTCGAGGGGGGGGCAGGGAGATTCTTCACGACCAAGGAAAAGACCAAAAAGCTGCTTCTCCCTCCGGGGTAACGGAGGATGTTTATTCTGGCTGCTTCCAGGGGAGAAGAGACCGGGTGTCTCTTTCCCAGACTTTTTCAAACCTCGGGAGAGGGGCGGGGGGACATATAACACCAGCCAAGGGGAAAAACACGTCACAGCTGCAGGGAGGGTTTACACAGAACTAACTCCCAGAAATATGCACTACCACACCTGGCCCCACACCTGTATCCAGGGCTGCCTTTCCCTGAACGCTCTGAGCCTTTCTGGCCATTTAGGTCCCTCTGGAACGTGTGAAGGAGCAGGAAATCAAACAGCTCTTGCCATCAGGTCTCCTCCCTGCTGCTGCAAACAGCCCAGCTGGAGAGGACTGAGAGCTTAATGTGCTTCTCTTGTTTCTGGAGTACAAACAAACCCTTCCTCATCAGAGCTGCTCTCTCACTCACCCCCCAGCATTATTAACTGCCTGCTAACCCTTTCTCTCTGCTGATGTACTGCACAGAAAGTGCACAATTGGCTCTTCAGCAACCCTTAATGTAGGCAAGCCTTGAACATGTGCTGCCTTGTTATCCACCTTGTGGAAAATCTGAAATTCCTCTGTTTCTCCTGAATCCAAAATTCACCCAGAAATTAAATGTAATCCCAAGTGTTGGTTATCTGAATCCTTCAGACATCCCTCAAGTCACACAACTAATCAGGATCACTGGGATGCAGCCTTTAAGCATCCTAATTTTATTCAGTCAGGAAAAATATCACTGAAGAATAAACCCCATTGCATGGTAAATCATCTGGATCCTTTTAGTAGGGTTTAACAGTCTCATTTTCTCTTTTTTTAGCATTTTCCATTAGGATCAGTGGAAAGGATTTGACTTGAGCACTCATGGACACTTCTCTTTGGCAAGGAGTGGCAAAGTCAAATCTGCAGCTTTCAAAAATCTGCTCAGCAATTAAATTTCCAAAAGCCCTATTGATTTTGAGCGGGGTTTTGTCTTTTGGGAGCTGATGGCAATGGGTGTTAGCAGGCAGATGTGATTCAAAGCCGGGCTCTGCTGACTGACAGCTCATTTCACAGTTTGCTGCAGCTCTGTGCGCATCTGCCGAGCTCCAGAGCCGTGGGGTGAGATCCAGCTCCCCACAGCCCCAGACCTACAGAGGGACGAGTTCCTGGGCTGGCCCATCCCTGGGGGAGCGCCCAGACCTTCCCCAGGGCTGTTCCCACTGGCAGGAGCACCTGAGGCAGCTCTGCACCGTCCTGCAGGGGAGGAGCAGCGGGCTCAGCTCTCCTGGCCCTGTATTTTCCATGGGGTTGGGCGTCTGCTGAGCCTGGTCCTTCAGGCTGGAGCCCCTCTGGAGCCAGGCTGGGACACCTGGGGGGGCTCACCTGGAGAGGAGAAGCTTGGGGTGACCTCAGAGCCCCTGCCAGGGCCTGGAGGGGCTCCAGGAGAGCTGGAGAGGGACTGGGGACAAGGGATGGAGGGACAGGAGCCAGGGAATGGCTTTAAGCTGACAGTGGGTAGATGCAGGTGGGATTTTGGGCAGGAATTGTTCCTGGCAGGGTGGGGGAGGTCTGGGGTAGAATTCCCAGAGCAGCTGGGACAGGGAAGGTGTCCCTGCCGTGGCTGGGGTGGGATGAGGTCACAGAACCATGGAATGGCCTGGGGTGGAAGGGATCTTAGGGGCCATCCTGGGCTGTTCCCATGCCCTGCCACACCTCAGCTGTCAGCCCAAGGCTCTTTGCCTGCCCTGGGGTGACAAAGTTCTGCCTTTGGTTTATCTGTTTAACACTTTTTGGTTGAGTGCTCTCGAGTTTCATTAACGTGATCTTCCACTCCTTCCTGCCACACTTGTGACAGAATTGTGTGTGAGCAGCTCGCTTGGACTCACTGGTACAGATGTGGAATTTAAGAGCGGCGTTACTGCCTCAGGCAAGTGTGGATGTAGTTTTGCTTCTCTTTCCTTCTCCCTCCCTTATTTTTGCCGGGGGAAGCTGCTGTTGAGCTGCTGGGATTGCTGTGGTGCTGCTGCAGTCTCAGGTGTCCCCAGCACCTGAGCCCCAGGCTCACCTGGGCAGGTGCAGCTGGCAGGATCAGCACGGCTGCACGGGCAAAGCCTCCCTTCAGCACAGCCCTGAATCCAGTTTCTCCTCTGAAAGGCACTGATGGGAGGCAAAGAGCTGAGGATTGGAATAACTCAGAGGCATCGCAGTACAGGAGTGCGTGGGGAAGGGGGAGGACTCGCCCAGCTGTATTTTGCTGTCGTTTCTCTAATGATAACACTTAAATGGGCCCATTATCCATTCTGAAATGCAATTGTGGCAATGTACAATTTCCTGCACCGAGCGAGGGACTTGACCTATTTAAATCTCAGAAGGAGAGAAAGAAGATGGTGGTGTGTCGTTCCCTGCACCTGGAAGTTGCAGACTTGCAGAAATTGCTCCTGGCTGGGGCTGTCCCAGTGAGGCTCAGAACACCCCTGAGCTCACCAAGCTCCTGCCACGGGGAGCTGAGGAGCCAAACCCCTTCCCAAAGTCACCGGGTTCTGCACAGCTCCTCCACCTGCTGCCAGCTGGCTCGGGGGAAAAATCCTGGAGATGTCCTCAGTTGTGTTTCAGGGTAGACTGGAGATGCAATGGGATGGGGCAGGAGAGGAGGGATTTAGAGATTTGGGGCAGGAATTGTTCCTGGCAGGGTGGGCAGTGCCTGGCACAGGTGCCCAGAGCAGCTGGGGCTGCCCCTGGATCCCTGGCAGTGCCCAAGGCCAGGCTGGACATTGGGGCTGGAGCAGCTGGGACAGGGGAAGGTGTCCCTGCCATGGCTGGGGTGGGATGGGGGGGATTTGGGGTCCCTCCAACCCAAACCAGGCTGGGATCCTGGGACTGTGGGACATTGACATGAGGATGTTCAAAGCAGTGGCTCTGTCCCAGGGGGCAAAGGAAGGGTCCTGCTGCATTGTGCTGGGGACTGGAGGGATTTCCCCCCTCCTTTTGTGAGTGTTCACGGAATCACAGCCTGGGCTGGGCTCAGAGACCTTAAAGAGGATCCAATCCCCCTTCCATGGGCAATGACAACCATGCATAATCTGCATTTTCTGTTGATTTGGTGATTACTGAAACTTTATGGGAAAGAAAATGGGAGTTTGTGAGGTTTGGGGGAAACAAGAGTAAAGATTGATTCTTAGTGAAGATGGTATCCCATTATTAATTGTTTAGCTCCTGAGCAGAGAAGTCACACATTGCATCACTCTCTTTGGCTCCAGCTGTCACAGCAGCATGGGAAGGAGGCAAAGCTTCGATATTTGCATGTTCTGTGGCCTGGGTTAAACTTTTGCCAGTGTTCTATTAAGATCATACGGTTTCTGAGCACTCTCCAGGAAATGAGTATGGAGAGTTGGGAAGATGCAAGTGAACATTTGCGTGGTGGAGATAATCACATATGGGTGGGGACTCTGCTGCAGGATGACATGAGGGAGAATTTTGAAATCACATGTGTGTTAACAGATGGTTAAACCTGACACCAAATGTGAATTTCTTAGTGCAGAAACCAGCAAGAACAATTTAAAAATCACGGGTTTGTGAAATAATGAAGAAAACGACCCCGTACTTTAATCCTGGGTTACAAATTACCTAATTGGAAAGGATTTGTCTGTTTTGGAGTACTGTGACCCCAGGAGCTGCACAGACCATGTCAGGACACCAGCCAGGAGCAGCCTCCATGCCTGAAATGGCTTTGTCAGGGCTCAGAAAGGTGCAGAGCTTTGTGAAATTCCTGAGCTGGGCTTTTCCTGGGGGGACCTTGGAGGTGGGAGCAGAGACAGCCTTATCCCCGTGCTGGGGGCAGCCTGGGCTGGGCTCTGTCACTGCTGGCCAGGCTGGGCTGGGCTGAGCTGGGCTGGGCTGAGCTGGGCTGGGCTCTGTCACTGCTGGCCAGGCTGGGCTGGGCTGGGCTGGGCTCTGTCACTGCTGGCCAGGCTGGGCTGAGCTGGGCTGGGCTGGGCTGAGCTGGGCTGGGCTCTGTCACTGCTGGCCAGGCTGGGCTGAGCTGGGCTGGGCTGGGCTGAGCTGGGCTGGGCTCTGTCACTGCTGGCCAGGCTGGGCTGGGCTGAGCTGGGCTGGGCTCTGTCACTGCTGGCCAGGCTGGGCTGGGCTGAGCTGGGCTGGGCTGAGCTGGGCTGGGCTCTGTCACTGCTGGCCAGGCTGGGCTGAGCTGGGCTGGGCTCTGTCACTGCTGGCCAGGCTGGGCTGAGCTGGGCTGGGCTGGGCTGAGCTGGGCTGGGCTGGGCTGGGCTCTGTCACTGCTGGCCAGGCTGGGCTGAGCTGGGCTGGGCTCTGTCACTGCTGGCCAGGCTGGGCTGAGCTGGGCTGGGCTGGGCTGGGCTGAGCTGGGCTGGGCTGGGCTGGGCTCTGTCACTGCTGGCCAGGCTGGGCTGAGCTGGGCTGGGCTGGGCTGGGCTGGGCTCTGTCACTGCTGGCCAGGCTGGGCTGGGCTGAGCTGGGCTGGGCTCTGTCACTGCTGTCCAGGCTGGGCTGGGCTGAGCTGGGCTGGGCTGAGCTGGGCTGGGCTCTGTCACTGCTGGCCAGGCTGGGCTGAGCTGGGCTGGGCTGGGTTGAGCTCTGTCACTGCTGGCCACTGCTGTCACCAGCCAGGCCCAGCCTGGGGGCTTGGGAAGGCTCCTCCGTGGAATCCCAGGATGTTTGCTCTTGGAGGGGACCCTGAAGGCCACCCCAGGGACACCTTCTGCAGCCCAGGTTGCTGAAGGTGCCGCTGGTCCTGCTCCTGGTGCCGAGGGAAGAGCTTCCCGCAGCCCTGGCTCCTGGCTCAGGAGCAGCTGGAGCTGCTGGGTGCCCTCCCAGGTGCTTTGCAGGCCATGCTCAGGTGTCACCGTCTGTCACAGCTCTGCAAAGGACCCAGGGTCCCTGGCTGGAGCAGGACCCATGGCTCTGCTGCTCCTCAGCCACGTTGGAATTTTTAAGTGTTTTTTTCCCTCCCCTGGAAGTACAAAGATTAGTGCACAACATTCACGGTGCACTGTGGCTTTTCCTGCTTTGGAAATGCAGAACAAACCTGCTTTAAACCCAGCAAACACCAGCTGAAGGCTCGCATGGTTACACAGCCTAATTATAAACATTCTGCACATTCCAAAAGCACAGCGGAGTAAATAAATGCATCACCCAGCTGAAGAATGCATCCCTCAGTGTCAGACAGAGAACACTTTGGAAAGTAATTAAAAGCAAAGAATCCATTGGAGTTCTGCAATTTAGCAGGAGTTTAGATTTTATTTCAGAAATTGGGATGGAGTGGAGGGGAGCCCCCCCTCCCCATGCAAACAATGAATATTCATGTCTCTGGAGTTGGAAAATTAACGATTTCTGTGGAGAAGGGAAACAAAGTTTGGGTTTTTCTGGTTTATCTTTGAAGGGGAAGGGCTGTGTGCATTGTAGAAATGGTTTGTGTTGTTCTGCAGGGGCAGGAGATGCTGGCTGCCCCTCCCTGAAGCACTTGGTTGCATTCATTCATCGCTGCAGGTGCAGCAGGGCAGCTCCTGCTCCTCCTTGCTGTGAGCAGCTCCAGTCCATCTTCCTGCTGAATTATCCTTGGTGCCAGAGTGGGCATCCCTGAACCAGCCCGTATTGTCCACGGGGGACTGACAGGGGCTGATAAAATCCATTTATTTATGGTGTCTCCAGCTCTCCTGGCAGTGCCGTGTGCTGCATCACCGGGAGCCCAGCCTGGCTTTGCCCTTGCTCCGGAGTGGCTTTGCCGGTGCTCATCCCTGAGCCGTGGCCCTCTCTGCCCATCCCTGAGCCCCCCTCCTGCTGCTGTGAGTTATGGAAAGCCTGCTGGGCCACCAGAGCCAAAATCTGGCACGTTGTGCCTGTCCTGGGAGCGTGGCTGCACATCCAGGCCTCGTTCCTGCCCTGGTGTGCGCTCTGAACCCTGAACCCCGCTGGGCTCTGCAGCCGAGGGCTCCCCGGTCCCTGCTGCGCCCAGGAGAGGGCCTGGCTCTGGAAAGGAGCATGGTTTGGACAGGAGTGGTGTGGTTTGGACAGGAATGGTGTGTTTTGGAAAGGAATGGCGTGGTTTGGACAGGAATGGCGTGTTTTGGATAGGAGTGGCGTGTTTTGGAAAGGAATGGTGTGTTTTGGACAGGAATGGTGTGTTTTGGAAAGGAATGGTGTGTTTTGGACAGGAATGGCGTGTTTTGGAAAGGAATGGCGTGTTTTGGAAAGGAATGGTGTGTTTTGGAAAGGAATGGCGTGGTTTGGACAGGAATGGCGTGTTTTGGATAGGAGTGGCGTGTTTTGGACAAGAATGGCATTGTTTGGACAGGAATGGCGTGTTTTGGATAGGAATGGTGTGTTTTGGAAAGGAATGGCGTGGTTTGGACAGGAATGGCGTGGTTTGGACAGGAATGGCGTGGTTTGGACAGGAATGGCGTGTTTTGGAAAGGAATGGTGTGTTTTGGACAGGAATGGCGTGTTTTGGAAAGGAATGGTGTGTTTTGGAAAGGAATGGCGTGGTTTGGACAGGAATGGCGTGGTTTGGACAGGAGTGGCATTGTTTGGACAGGAATGGTGTGTTTTGGACAGGAATGGCGTGTTTTGGAAAGGAATGGTGTGTTTTGGACAAGAATGGCATTGTTTGGACAGGAATGGCGTGGTTTGGAAAGGAATGGCGTGGTTTGGACAGGAATGGCGTGGTTTGGACAGGAATGGCTTGCACTCAGGATCCACCAGGCCCATTTTTCGCTGAGGGCTGGCAGTGGATGCTTGCTGGGTGAGGCGTTGTCCCCGCTGGGCTCCTTGGGAGGGCCGAGGTCATTCCTGGAGTCACTCCCACACCAGGAGCGGGGCTGGGCTGGAGCCAGCACCAGCCGTGGGAGTGCTGCTGCTGCCGGAGGGAGCCCACGGGAGCCCTGGTCCCACACTGGGATGGGGACGGAGGTGCCGGGGCCGCAGAGCCCGCGGCCACGCGCTCCGCTGGGAGTTCTGTCCCCAGGTGACGCCCTGGCGCCACAGAGCACGGGTGATCAGTGACACGGGACATCCGACCTTCAGTGCTGCCAGGGTTTCCTGGCTGGTTTTTCTGCTCAGCCCTGCTCGGTGCTTCCTGGCAGCAGGGTTGGCATGGCAGCAAAACCACCCCAAATCTGCCTTCTGACAGCAGAGAAATACCAAGTATTGCATACGGGGATGAGCACTTAATTAAAATTACAGCCCAAAGCCACCCACCTCCAGACTCTGAGCTCTACACACTTCCATTTGTACCCAACTCAAGAACTGAACGTTTTATTTAATTCAAATGAAGCCTCCTGTCAAAACACCTCCTTACCTGCTCTGGGGGAGTCTGCACGAGTTCCTCGTCCCTGACCTTTCCTTTGCTTTTTGTAGCTAATGTTGCTTCTAACAAGTAGATTTTAATTGTTGCCGTTCAAGGTTTGGAAGAGATTTGTAGAGATAAAATTTGAAAGGATGGGAAATTAAAAGACTTTTCAGAAGAGAAGCATCTCCAAGATGAGAGGCTAACACCAGACTGAGTTATTTATTTTTTGAACTCTTTTCTGTCATTGTCTAGCCCGTTCCAGGTTAAGCCTTTTGGGGCATGTCCAAGTGAATTGGCTCAGAATAACCGACAGGAGCAGGGCCAGGAGCTGACCTGGATGATCCTTGTGGGTCCTTCCAGCCCAGGACATTCTGTGATTCCATGAGTAAGTGCTTGGGAAGCAAATCCTCATGGGCAGGTGTCCTGAGTGTGGATTTTCCCATCCCACACTTCCTGTGGCACAGGGCTCTGGTCCTGGCAGTGGGGCTGGGGTGCTCTGGGGTGCTCTGGGTGTGCTCTGGGGTGCTCTGGGATACTCTGGGTGCTCTGGGGTACTCTGAGTGTGCTCTGGAGTGCTCTGGGATGATCTGGGGTGCTCTGGGTGATCTGGGTGTGCTCTGGGATGCTCTGGGGTGCTCTGGGATGATCTGGGATGCTCTGGGGTGCTCTGGGATGCTCTGGGGTGCTCTGGGATGATCTGGGATGCTCTGGGGTGCTCTGGGTGTGCTCTGGGGTGCTCTGGGTGTGCTCTGGGGTGCTCTGGGTGTGCTCTGGGATACTCTGAGATGCTCTGGGGTGCTCTGGGGTCTCAGCCCTGGGGTCTCAGCCCTCGGCTCTGCCTTGGCTGCAGGATTGTCCCAAGACCCCACAGCTCTGAGAGCACGACACATTTCCCACATTAAATGTACCAAATGATGCACAGGCTCCCTGACCTGGCTGTGAAATTGTCGAAGAAATTGCAGTAATTACCTCAAAGTGCCACCTCCAACCACGCTGAGCCACGGATGTTCTTGAAGTAAATCTGTATTTCACTTTACAAATACCTATGAATGTTTTAATTCTCCCCTTCTACAAAAGAGACGTGTGGGCTGACAGAAATTATTCACCATTTGGGACTTCTGTGATCAGGCAAACTATTTAATTTTCCAAGTGTAGATTCGAGGTCTGACTTTGAGGAGCTGAAGTTTTAAATATTACATTATTTCTTTATTTTAAAAGTGCATGCAGGGACAGCACCACACTGCTGGTGAAAGCCTTCAGGACTTTGTGTGGGGAAAGTCTGCGCTTGGCTCCGGGTTATCTTGGAGAAATTAAAACTTCTGAGCTTTCTGCAAGAATCCAGATATATAGATATTTTATATATATGTGTGTGTGTATAAGTATTGAAATATAGCTGTGTCTGTCTGAGCTTCCATACCTGACTGAGCCAAGGTCATCTCTGCAGGAAATTGCCCTGGCTTTCCTTTCTCTGTCTTGCAATTCCATCAATCCAACGGAACAGACCTGAGCCGTAATTTGGAACTTTTTTATGACCTTGGGTTGAGAAAACCTTTATGTGCTTTAGGAGGAATCTTTTTCCTGGAAAGGGAGCTCAGGCCTTGGCAGGGAGGGTTGGAGTGTCCATCCCTGGGGGTGCCCAAGGGATTGCTGGAGGTGGCACTCAGGGCTGGGGATGAGGATGGGGCAGGGCTGGGACTCCATGACCTTGAGGGGCATTTCCAGCCTTAAAGGTTCTGGGATTCTGTGCCGTACCTTAATTTCTTCTTTTTCTCCGACCCACAGGAATTGTGTAACTCTCAGACCTGCTGGCTGAATACTGTTGAAATTACGCTTTAATTTTTGAGGAGTTTTGCATTCTGCATCTCATTTTATTGTGAGCATACATCAGCTGTTACTGAGCGTGACTCCAGAACTAATTTTTCTTCTATTTTCCCAGTTTTCCCTTGCCTTCATGCCGATTGTGTTTTACAGCACACCTTGCTCGCTGTCCTTTCGTTATAATTTTAGGGGATTGTCACATATTTCACACTAACTTTTTGCAGTGCTGCTGGAGAAAGGTTAAGTAGGTTCTTGATTACTCCTGTAGTTCTGGGGTTTATGGCCCTGTTGAATTAAGTGCACATGATTTGTGGCATGGCTTGAACACCAAATGTATACATTGAATTATTTCTTTACATTTCATTGCAGCAACAGGCAATATTCTAGAGGGTAAATATGTATGCAAATTACCTATATTGAGAAAACTTCCTGCTCTTTCTGTTTACAGAAGATGGATTTATTCCTTTGGAAATATATCAACAAAAAGACCCAAATCTTTCCAGTTTTAAGAAACCATTCCAGAGCGCCAGGGGAGAGGGGCAGCTTTACAGCCATGGTAAAAGGTGGTTTTATGTGAGAGTTACTTTTTATGTTGTGTGGAGCCCAAATACTCACGTACGCTCTGATCCCTGTTCTCACTTGGTACATTTATATTTATTAATTATTTATGACGTCCATTGTTGCTGTGTGACTTTGTTCCTTGTCTTGCCTAATGTGCCTTGGCATGTCAAAGCTGTATTTTTATAAAAACCCCCAAACTCTAATCAGAAGATACTTAGTGTGCTGTGAAAATTCCGTTCCCAAGACAGAGGGAGTGGGGGGATGCTTTTTCTGGGCTTACAGGAGTTACAAAGCAGACTGGGTTGGCTTCTTAAGAATGCAAATGATTGCGTGTGAGCAAGATCCGTTGGTACAAAAATAAAATATTCCACATCCTGCTTGGGAAATAATAATCCATATCCAAGCAACACGTAGTAGGTGGCTGAATAAGACCCTGGCCTCAACTTGCTGCAAAACACGAGGAGCTGTATTCACTTGGCAGTGATTAAAAATCAAAGTGTCACTGGTAGCCAACAGAGTCACAATCTCCTTGTGCTGGGGGTGGATGTGCCCAGCTTGCTCTGGAAGTTTGAATTTCCAGGCACGTTTCCCCGAGAGGTTCCCAGCGCTGTTGTTTGATCGACTGTGTCTCACGTGCAGCGTTTCTTCTCTGACGTGCTCCTGATGGATTTGACGGTGCCCAGGTTCCTGGTGTGCAGCTGAAGGGGGTTTTTAGTTTAAGGCAAACTTTGATACTTCTTTAACTTTGCTAAGTGGAAGAATTCCTCGCTGGCAGGGTGGGCAGGCCCTGGCACAGGTGCCCAGAGCAGCTGGGGCTGCCCCTGGATCCCTGGCAGTGCCCAAGGCCAGGCTGGACATTGGGGCTGGAGCAGCTGGGACAGGGGAAGGTGTCCCTGCCATGGCTGGGTGGGATGGGGGGGATTTGGGGTCACTTCCAGCCCAAACCAGTCTGGGATTCCATAATTCTGTGGTTCCATAAATCTCATTCTAAGCCAGTAGAGCCGGACTTTATTCCCATGAGATTTGAGTCCCGCAGAGGTGAATCCCAACAATATTTTTCACCAGCTGGAGAACAGCAGGTGCTGGCAGCCCAGGAGGTGAACCCTGGGAGTCCCAGCCTCACCACCACCATTCCCTTGGCTGTGTGGATTCCATTTGATCCAGGCAGCCGCTGTAAATCCCACAGCTCCGGGGTGCAGAGCTGGCAGGGAGCTGCCCACGCTGTCCCTGAGCCTGCCAGGCCAGCTCTGAGCGCTGGAGCCGTGTCCTGTGCGGGGCTGGCACGGGACAGCTGCAGTCCCCAGGCTGGGGAAGGGGATGCTCCCTCTCAGCTGAGGAAGGAACTGCCAGGTTTGTGCATTGTTTATAAATAAAGCCCTCACGGGAGTGCGCTGAGCTCTCCATATGTGCCGCTCCTCACGCATGGAGCACGGGGGGTTTATTATCATATTTTTGATGACTTGCCGTTGTTCTCTGTTTACTTTTGCCCAAAAATATGTCCTTCCTCTGCTGTAGCAACTTCCAGGTTCCCTAATTTGTTTTGTTTGAAGTGTATTTCTCACAGTCACACACTCCAGCGTAATGCCGGCGTGGAGCTTGTTATTTAGCAACTCATTTAAATGAAAATAGACATAATTTAAATAGACAGAAATGTCCTTTAATACTATTTTTAAAGACTAATGGAGGAGCTCTGCGGGCTGGCGCGATGCGCTCCGGAATACAAAATAAACAGAGTTGTTCAGATGCATTTGGATGATTCTTCCAGCCCTTTGTGGGGTTGTTTCAACTGCACAGTGGTAAGATTTATCAAAGGGATTGGGAATCACTTTGATACAAAAGAGATATTTATTTCTCTGCAAGCTGGCACTTCCAGGAGGTGATGGAAGGATTTTTCCTTTTGTTAAAATATTACTTGAGAAATTGCCAGTGGTGAGAATCCTTTCTGTGTCTGCAGCTTCTGCTCTTTGATGAGCAGAGCCCAAACAATGATGGATTGTTTTAATTGGGGAGGTTGCTGCATTTCTCTTTGGGGGGGGTTAGAGGGTGGACAGGCCTCAGGCCGGGCCAGGAGAGGTCTGGAGTGGGTATTTGGAATTAATTCTCCATGGGAAGGGCTGCTGAGGCAGGGCTGGGGTCCCCATCCCTGGGGGGAACTCAAAGCCGTGTGGATGTGGCAGCTGGGGACACGGGGCAGTGCTGGC
This sequence comes from Pseudopodoces humilis, assembly GCF_049639895.1. Classification (NCBI taxonomy): domain Eukaryota; kingdom Metazoa; phylum Chordata; class Aves; order Passeriformes; family Paridae; genus Pseudopodoces; species Pseudopodoces humilis. The sequence goes on along the minus strand of NC_142208.1, from coordinate 35,555,819 downwards.
CTTGGCCCTGCTGGGAATGGTTGGATTTGATGGTGTGACAGGGCTTTTCCAGCCTCACAATTCCCTGATTCCGAGCCAGCAGCAGCCAGGGCTCTGCCTGTGCTGTGGGGGACGTTCCCCAGGTAAAGACACCTGGCAGCATCGGGGCAGGGCTGGGCTTGGGTTTAGGGCCAGGATTGGCGTCTCCAAATGCAAACAGCCAGATTGGCAGCAGGGCCTCAGATACAGATTTTATAAGTTATTAAATATTTCTATATATAATGATATATTTATATGTATTTCTATTTCTTCCTTTTTTTAATGTAAGAAACACTTTTGTTCTTTCTGGATTCAAAGACTTTAACACAGTATCTGAAGTTTAATGAGTGAACAGAAGAGTGCTGATGGGTGCCTTTATCCTCTCTTCCCTCCTTCTTTTAGGTCTCATGAGGAAAATTGGGTAAACTGGGGCAAGGAAAAAAAGGTTTAAGCAAGGCTTGGGCAAAGTAGAGAAAAGGTTTCATGAAGTCCAAGCCTTTCCTTTCCTCCTTTTTGATGAAATCAGTATGGCTGGGAGGGAGTTCAGGACCTTTATGCCTCACAGGGATTTTTAAAAATAATTTTTAAACAACTGAAAGTGAATGTTTGCATTCAAAGAGGCAATTTCAGTGCTGTGCCATGGCAGGGACACCTTCCCCTGTCCCAGCTGCTCCAGCCCCAATGTCCAGCCTGGCCTTGGGCACTGCCAGGGACCCAGGGCAGCCACACCTTGTGCTCACCTTTGCCTCTCCACAGGAAAGAAATCTGTCCCACTCTGCAGACGTGTGGTTTTTAAACCATGGCAGCTGTATACATTAATTTTTATGACCTGCAGTATTTAATCTTATTAAATAATGACTTTAGGAGCCTGTTCCCTGGTGTAAGAGGATTAGACTGCTCCACACTTTGTTTGTACTGCAGCGTGGAATCAGCTTAACACAAGTTTTATTGAATTTTTTTCCAACTTGTCTTAGGAGAAGTGGTTAAGCAGAACTCATTGCCAATTAATCTGCTGAGTTAGGGTGACACCGAGTGCTGCAGGTCTGTGTTGATCCCCTGGGTGCTCAGGGCTCCCCTGGTCCCTGCTGTCCCTCTTGTCACAGCGAGCATCTGCAGAGGGGCAGAAAAGCAAGGGAATCCCAGGCTGGTCTGGGTGGGGTGGAAGGGACCCCAAATCCCCCCCATCCCACCCCAGCCATGGCAGGGACACCTTCCCCTGTCCCAGCTGCTCCAGCCCCAATGTCCAGCCTGGCCTTGGGCACTGCCAGGGATCCAGGGGCAGCCCCAGCTGCTCTGGGCACCTGTGCCAGGGCCTGCCCACCCTGCCAGGAACAATTCCTGCCCCAAATCCCATCCAGCCCTGCCCTCTGGCACTGGGAGCCATTCCCTGGGTCCTGTCCCTCCATCCCTTGTCCCCAGTCCCTCTCCAGCTCTCCTGGAGCCCCTCCAGGCCCTGGCAGGGGCTCTGAGCTCTCTCTGGAGCTTCTCCTGTCCAGGTGAGCTCCCCCAGGTGTCCCAGCCTGGCTCCAGCCCTGGAGCAGCTCCGGGGCCTCCTCTGGATCCTCCCCAGCAGCTCCAGGTCCCTCCTGAGTCTGGGGATGCAGAACTGCAGAGTGCAGGTGGACGGGGTCTCGTTGAAGCCCTGTGCAGCCCCAGGTGAGCTGTGGCTCCCTGTCCTGGCTCCTGCCTCGCCCTTCCCTCCCCTCAGCTGCTTCCCTAAGAAACGCGCCCCGCACTAAATCCGCATCAAGCTGGTGGAAAATAAAAGAGGTTTAAAAAAAACCCACAGGAAAATGGCATAAATTAGAAGCATTGAGAGTTTCAATTTCTTTGTGCTCGTTGTTAATGCAATTTTTTTGCACTTCTTTCTGTCTAAAAAGATTGAAATTTCTACCAGGGCAGTATTGGCATAATACAATGAAATCAAACTCTTTCAACAAACTGTTGCTATAGAAAACTTAAAAGCAGGAAATTAATGTGCTTTGAAGTGTTGTAATTGTCGTTAATAGAGGGGTACACGGAGGATTAAAAATATATATATATATATATTACTTACTTACTTTTTCCTCACCTGAATTCAGTTTTGAGGCTAAAAGCAAGACATTTAAAATTCTCTTAATGTCTCCAAATTCAACCGCTCCTCTTTGTATTTCTGGATCACTCTCAAGTTTGCTTAATTAGGAATAGAAATAGGGCTGGAAAATGGAAGAGGCAGCAGCATGAAAAAATGAACGTTTTGCAGGTTGCAGCAATGCTGTTTGTTCTCCCTGAAGCTCAGATTTTAGGGAGCCTGGGATATTTTAAAGATGATTAGCATGGAGAGATTTGTCCGTCAAAGGTATGTTTTAATGGAATATTTAGAAGTGTTGGATTGTGTAAATAAATAAAAATCAAAGGGAAGTTTCCTAGGTGGGACATCTCAGCTTAGCCAGGCTGTGCTCAGAGCTTGGCCTCTGCCGTTGTTTGTGGAGGAGATGAAATCGTGGAGCTGCCCCAAGAGAGGCCAAAGTGGGGGAGTCAAGGGGCTGGGAGAGCTGGGGGGGCTCACCTGGGGAGGAGAAGGATCCAGGAGAGCTCAGAGCCCCTGCCAGGGCCTGGAGGGGCTCCAGGAGAGCTGGAGAGGGACTGGGGACAAGGGATGGAGGGACAGGACACAGGGAATGGCTCCCAGTGCCAGAGGGCAGGGCTGGATGGGATTTGGGGCAGGAATTGTTCCTGGCAGGGTGGGCAGGCCCTGGCACAGGTGCCCAGAGCAGCTGGGGCTGCCCCTGGATCCCTGGCAGTGCCCAAGGCCAGGCTGGACATTGGGGCTGGAGCAGCTGGGACAGGGGAAGGTGTCCCTGCCATGGCTGGGGTGGGGTGGGGGGGATTTGGGGTCCCTCCAACCCAGACCAGTCTGGGGTCTTGTGAGCTGTAATGAAGAATTAGAAAATTGCTGTTTCAAATGGTATTTTCAGCACTGTGGGTCCCTTCCCCTGCCTGTGCAGGCTCTGGGTGCCTCACGTGGAGCTCTGGCAGGGCTGGGGAACCAGCAGAGCCTTTCTGGGAGGAGCAGATCCCTGGGGCTGAGCTGGGCCTGGCACCAGGGCAGGATGAGCCCAGGGACCGCCAATAACCAGAATTATTACAATTATTATTAGAATAAGCACGGCTCCTCCTGCTCCGAGAGGGCATTAAACAGGACATGGGAGATGGAGGAGCAGCCAGCTGCCAGCCTTTTATGTTTCTCCCATTGTGTTTTGTAGATTTGTCAATTTATTGGCCATTCCATCCAGCCCCTACTGGAGCAGTTGCTGCTGAATCGATATAAAGATAATTTTAGTTTGCTTGCATGTAAAATTTATTCAAATATTGATGGTTCCCTTCACAATATGGCCCACATAGATTTGTCAGGACAAGGCAGCCTATTTCTGAAAGCGATGGTTAAAATTAACTTCAGGATTTCAGAGCTGGACATGCATTTCTTGGAATAATTTTAGCACTTCAGGTTTAGAATCAGTAGCCCTGTTTGTGAGTTAACCATGAGAAGAATTCAGTAATAAGCACCACAGCGCCTTGGCCGATGTTTAAAAGCTCTGTTTGTGCATTTCTAAGGCAGGGGGGAATGGAGGATGATCATCAGAAGAAGGCAAAATTCTCATTTGTATTTGGTGTCCCTGTGATTTCTCCTCCTATTGTGTCAGATCTGGTTCTTTTTTCCTCCATCCCTCCTTTTTCTCGGTCCATCCCCGTCGGAGGAGGAAGTTCTTTCCCAGGTTTGATGTGCCAGAGCCATGGTGGGACAGCAGCACTCACAAAAGGCTGAGCCCACGTTCCTGTCTTGCTCTTCCTTTTGAGCTGAGGAGCTTGAGCTGTCTCAACAATCGGGATTTTCCACGCTGAACCTCCCCTGGGGCACTTGAGCCCATTTCCCCTCCATTCCCTGCTCTCCTCCATGGTTTCCTCACTCTCCTCCATGGTTTCCCTGCTCTCCTCTGTGCTTTCCCTACTCTCCTCCATGGTTTCCCCACTCTCCTCCATGGTTACCCACTCTCCTCCATGGTTACCCTGCTCTCCTCCATGGTTTCCCTGCTCTCCTCCATGGTTACCCACTCTCCTCCATGGTTTCCCCACTCTCCTCCATGGTTACCCACTCTCCTCCATGGTTACCCACTCTCCTCCATGGTTTCCCCACTCTCCTCCATGGTTACCCACTCTCCTCCATGGTTTCCCTGCTCTCCTCCATGGTTACCCTCACCCCTCCATGGTTTCCCCACTCCTCCATGGTTTCCCCACTCTCCTCCATGGTTTCCTTGCACCCCTCCATGGTTTCCCTGCTCTCCTCCATGGTTTCCCCACTCTCCTCCATGGTTTCCCTGCTCTCCTCCATGGTTTCCTCACTCTCCTCCATGGTTTCCCCACTCCTCCATGGTTTCCTCACTCTCCTCCATGGTTTCCTCACTCTCCTCCATGGTTTCCCCACTCTCCTCCATGGTTTCCCCACTCTCCTCCATGGTTTCCTCACTCTCCTCCATGTTTTCCCCACTCCTCCATGGTTACCCTCACCCCTCCATGGTTTCCTTGCACCCCTCCATGGTTTCCCCGCTCTCCTCCATGGTTTCCCCACTCTCCTCCATGGTTTCCCCACTCCTCCATGGTTTCCTCACTCTCCTCCATGGTTTCCCCACTCTCCTCCATGGTTACCCACTCTCCTCCATGGTTTCCTCACTCTCCTCCATGGTTTCCTCACTCTCCTCCATGGTTTCCCAGCTCCTGCTGGTGTCCCTGGAAGGGATGAGGGAGCCTGTGGGTGCCTGCTGGGCTCGGGCTGGTGTGGAGCCTGTGCCTTGCACAGCTCATCTGCTGACCTGGGCACCACCCAGCCCTGCCCTGAGCCTTTCCTTCACTCCTGCCTGGCTCTGACCCACTCAGCCTTGCTTGGATCAGAGCAAGGATCCATCCCTGGATGGGAGAAGAGCTGATATTTGTTATTTATTTCAGCGTGATCCGCTTCCTGGGAATTTCTGACAGCATTAATTCCTTTTCTAGGCTTGAAGTCTGAACTCCTATTTCGGGTTTTACTCTGTTTGCCAGTGTCAGGAGTGGATGATCCCATTGGACAGGGTTTGGGATAATGGCTTTTCCAGCCCTCCCCGCTTCCAACACAGCCCTACAGACACAACCGGGGTTATGCTGCAGCTACTTCCCAAGTCTGACTAGACACAACCAGATTTGGGTTTTTTTTCATTTCCATTTCCTTTTATATCTGGAACAAATTCAAATGCATGAGAAGGAGAGACCTTTCAGTATTAGATGTCAGATTAGAAGCTTGAAATAGGTCTGGAGGGGAGGCAGCAGCACTTACCCAGCTCCTTTTTCGAGGAAATCTCCTGGGAACAAGAGAGATCCTCACGCAGCATCACTCTGAAAGCAGAATTACCTTTTTTAGATGGCTGATGAAAGCAGATGTGATGGCTAAGAAACCCTCTCCTGCTCTCTCCAGTCTTAATTAATAGCTGAACAAAGTTTATGTGGAATTTCCCACCTCGCAAAGACACCTCTTTAAACCTTTGGGCAAATGTATTTTGAAGGGTTTTTTTGACCAACACTTAAAATATATTCTTACCTGTTTTTTCCCCCCAAGTCTTGGTTCCTTAAGGTGAAAATAATGAAAAAAAAAAAGTGCTTTAACTCCTCAGCCCTTCAGGTGCCCTGCCCAGCACCGGGGGCACAGAACTCCTGAGCTTCCTCGTGGCTGTTCATTTATTTGCCAAAGATCAAAAGGTCAGGCACTTCCAGCTCGGTGAAGCTTCCAGTGAATTACATCATGCATAAAAATTGGCTATTTCCAAGCTACCCAAGCTCTCCTGTGAGGATATCTTGCTCGCCTGAGCAGAAAACAGGCTGTGTTAGCAGCTTTTGTGAGCGATGTTCTCCGCGAGCACACGGGCCCTCCACGCGTCCCCCGGATCAGCCCCAGCTCCTCGCTGCAGCTCTGCCTCGGGGCCTTCCACAGGTTTTTATTCCCAGTTCTTCCACAGGAATCCGGGGAAATGAGCACAGTAAGGGCCTCTGTTGAGCTGTGCTCACAAACTGGGTTTGAGGGTCCCCTGAAGTGCCCCAAACCTTCAGGAAAGACTGGGCAGGCAGATTCAGAGAGTCATGGAAGTGCCAAGCTTGGGAAAGGCCTCCAAGATGATCAAATTCCACCTTCAGTCAGATCCCACTGTGCCCACTGACCCGTAACACAAAGCTCCGATGGTTTTGAGCACCTCCAGCCATGGGGACTGGCAGCCCCTTCCAAGGCCTGAGCACCCCTTCTGTGAGGAAATCTCTCCTCATATCCCGCCTGAACCTCCCCTGGGGCACTTGAGCCCATTTCCCCTCCATTCCCTGCTCTCCTCCATGGTTTCCCCACTCTCCTCCATGGTTTCCCTGCTCTCCTCCATGGTTTCCCTGCTCTCCTCCATGGTTTCCCCGCTCTCCTCTGTGGTTTCTCTGCTCTCCTCCATGGTTTCCTCACTCTCCTCCATGGTTTCCCTGCTCTCCTCCATGGTTTCCCCACTCTCCTCCATGGTTTCCCTGCTCTCCTCCATGGTTTCCCCACTCCTCCATGGTTTCCCCACTCCTCCATGTGAGATTTGTGTTGTTTGGCTATCCCAGCCCGAGAGCACAGCCTGTGCATGGCTGTGTTTCGGCAAGGCTGGGGATCGTGGATTGGAAATCTGATCATTTCCAAATTCCCAGTTATTGCAAAGCTGCAGACGCACGGGCAGTGGCACCAGCCAACGCTGAGGGAGAACGTGTGTGGGAAAATGCAGTGGAAATGCAGGTGCTGTGGGATCAGGCCTGAAGCAGGAAGGGTTCCAAACATCTTCTCTCAGGGATGGCTTTCCTAAACCTGCCAGCTGGACGGGGCTTGCAGCAGCCTGGGACAGGAAGGTGTCCCTGTCCATGGCAGGGCTGGATCAGCTTTAACGTCCCTTCCCATCCAGGCCATGCTGTTATTTTCTGATTCTATGTCATATTGCAAAACCCTCCTGCTTTCTGCAAATTCTGCCCTGAATCTAGAAAATAATTCTAAATGAGTCTATTAAAAAATTAATTCTGATCTATTTTAAAAGGAAAAATGAGACTTAACGTGAAAACATTTTGAACCATAGCAACAGTATAAAAATTATTTTTTGAGGGGGATCTTTTACAACTTAACTCGATCCCTATTTTCTATTTTTAACCTTTAATCAGAGCTTCTGGCTTGTTGGGAAATACAATAAATCTTTATATTTCCAGAGCTTTTAAAGTGTTCACCGTGCCTGCTGTTCTCTTTCTGACAGGAGATTATCCTTTTGAGTTAGAAATTTTCTATTATTTGTGTCCGAAATGGTTGAAAGTCAAAGTGGGGGCTCAGGTCCCATTAAGAGCAGCCCTAATGAAGGTGTGGGATGTGTGGAGGCTTTTCCAGGCAGGGACATTCTCCAGCCGCACTGCTGGGAGAAAGTCCCCCCTTTGTCCTTTGCTTTTCTTTTCTGGTTCCAGCCCTGCTGTCCTCACACAGCCCTGTCACAGGTCCAAACCTGGGCTTGTTTTCCCACCCTGGGCTCCCCAGCTGCTCAGAGGTGCCTTCAGCCAGCTTTAACCTGTCCTGGGTGTCCCTGGGCACGGGGAGAGGGGCTGAGCTGGCTCCCAGGAGCTGGGCCAGGTCTGTCCTCAGCTGGAGCTGCCCCACAGCTGAGCCGTGGGGATTTCATGGGACCACAGCTTGGCTAAGGTGGAGAAGACATCCCAGATCATCAGTCCCAAGCTTCACCCAAACCCCACCATGCCAAATAAAGCCCACCACAAAGTTCCACCTCTGCTTCCAGGGCTGGGGGCTCTGCCAGTGCCCTGGGCAGGTGTTTCAGGGGAGAAATTCCTCCCAATATCCAGCCTGAACCTCTCCTGGCACAACTTGAGGCCATTTCCTGTTCTCATTTTGCTCGATCCGGGAGAAGAGGCCAACAAACTCATTAACTCCTCCCTAGTTTATTATTGATAAAAATGCTTCAGATCATTCTGAGTCATTAATTTTAAGGCATCGAATCCCAGGGTTTCCTGCCTGACTTTTTCTGCTTGTTATTTCCTATCTGCTCAAAAGTTGCTCCAGGACTTGGGTTCCTTCTTTCTTCCTCTTCCCATTTTGAAATTAATCACTCGTGTGTTCCAGTCCGCTGGATGCTCAAAGGAGCACAAGGAAGGAGCTCAAAGCCCAGCCCTGCAGCTGCAGAAGGGTTCCTCCAGCACCATTTTCCATGGCTGGAAGTGGGAAGGTGGAGCTGCTGGAGCCAAGCTCTGGGATGGGGACTGGCATTTGGGAATGGATGTGCTGATGCGGGAAACTTCATCCAGGTAATCCCTTGTGTTGTTGCTTTATCTCCTGAGAAATATTTCTTTTGGGATGGCTGTTTTGTTCTGGAGAGCTGGATGTGAATAATGCATTTATCAGGGCATTTCAAAGCATTTATTAGGGTATTTCAGTGCGTTTTACGATATTTTCAATGCATTTTTAGGGTGTTTCAAGGCCAGGGCTGAGGCACTCCCTTGCTCTCTCCAAATGAAGGGAATCAGATCCAACAGCTCCTACTGTGAAAACTTCGGGAAGCTGCTGCAGCTAAAAGAGGAGATTGTAATCCTTGAGTGACCAGCACTGTGGGGGGAGTGGGAGGACAAGAGGCCCTAGAGCTGCCCTCTTGAGCCACATTTATTAAATCAGCTCTGTAGCCTGGAAATTCCCATGGATGCTTCATATTCCCTGATTTTGTTAATGTTGCTTTTAAATTTAGCTTTAAATTCTTGTAACTGTCAGGATTTGCTTACGGCTATTGAGCACATGTGAATTAATTTCAGACAATTGCCTTAAAAGTAGGAAAACACAGTATTTGTGCAAGGCTTCTACGATATTTTGTTCTGAACTTAAAAGTCTTACTGTTTCATACAAACCATCAACAATTTGAGTGAGTAATTCTCCTAAAAATAACTCCTACCTGAGAGGAAAATGACTCACCTTTTATGTGAGTCAGCCCGTGGACTTGAGGACCCCCAGGATTTCTGTCTAGCAGAGGTGGGACTGTCACATTCCCGGGGAGATGAGGAAACAATCCCAGCCTGGAGTGGGCTGGAAGGGACCTGACGGGCTGGAGAGGAGCTCCAGCAGTGCCCAGGGCCAGGCTGGATGGGGCTGGGAGCAGCCTGGGACGCTGGGAGCTCCCTGCCCATGGCACTGGGTGATCTCCAAGGTCCTTTCCAGCCCAAACCAGGCTGAGATTCTGGATTTTATCAAAGTGAATATGTCCAGACCCACGGCTCCCTTGGACAGCTCCAACGCTCCCTCTCCCGTGGTGGTGGAGTGCCCATCCCTGGAGGTGTCTGGAGTGCCCAGAGGTGGCACTCAGTGCTCTGGGCTGGGGACACGGTGGGGATGAGGCACTGCTGGGACTGGATTATCTCAGAGATCTTTTGCAACCTTTTTGATTCAGGAATTCTGTGATTCCCTGCTCCTCCCAGCCTTGCTCTCCTGCCATCACCCTTTCAGCTGCAGTACCAATGGCCCTTTATTCCTCCCCTCTGCTTTTTAGTCCATGAATTCCCCCTGTAATTCTCTGAAATGCAGCTCGTGTTTTCAGTGCAGCTCTTCCTCAGTGTCCCCAGCGAGCAGCACCCCAAACTCTGTTCCCCCAGGATGAAGCAGCTGGTGCTCAGTGTTGGGGCAGCTGGGGGGGCTCAGTGGCCTCTGCTCAGGGCTGGTCCCACCCCAGCTCTGCAGACCCTGAGGGAAGCAGGAGCACTGTCCCTGTCAGGACCCTGAGGGAAGCAGGAGCACTGTCCCTGTCAGGACCCTGGAGCCAGGCCCGTTTCCATCAGGAATGGCTTTGTGACAGTGCCTCAAGCTCCTGCTCCCCACAGCCTCCAGCTGCTCTCCATGCAGGACCCACGGGGCTCACAAAGGTGTCCACATGCTCTGAACCTCTTGCAAATCCCACCGGAGCAGAGCCTGCCTCACGGTTTCTGCTGCTCCCTGCTCCCCATCCTGATGGCCAGTTGCCTCGGGAAGAGCCTCTCATGCTGGGCTCAGGGACCTGCCCGATTCCTGTCGCTGTCCCGGGCAGCTCTGGCGGTGTCTGCGTGCCCAGGGTGGGGAAATGGGACTCGGGGCTGAATCCTAAACAACCTGTCTGGAGCTGCTGCTGCTGGGCCGAGCTCTCCAGGCTGTGCTTTCCCAGCCCCCTGGCTTTGCCATGGCTGTGTCCGTGCACAGGCACACGGAGAGGGGCTGGCTCTGCTCCCTCCTGCTGCTGTGTCCCACACTCGAGCTTGGGATCGACACCGCGTGGATTTTCCTGCTGTGACCTCAGACGAGCTCGGGTCAGCACAGACCCCCTTGGCTGCAGTCCTGGCTATGATTGCTGATCAAAGATATTCCCACACGCACCACGGACCCACCATCTCCTCATAAACAGAACGGGTTTATTGAAAAGATTTGGCTTTCGCCTCCTGGCCAAAAAAAAAGGTTTTTTTCCATCTGTCTCCTGAGGTGTGAACCACAGTGGCCTGAGTGATGGGGCTGCACAAGTTGCTCAAGGATATTTTGTGTTGAGCGGTGTCCAGATGGATTTAATGACACCTGAAGAGCTGTTCCTGCCTGGCTGAGTGCTCCAACCCCACCGAGTATCAGAGAAACCTGATGTGTGACAAGTGGTATTTAAAGGAATTGTGATCCTGGGGTTTATTTGTCATGGATCAGTTTAATTAGGAATGGCATTGTGCTGATTGGAGGCTGTGCTCTGAAGGACTCGTTCACTTTGGTTTGGATGTTAGAAATGCGTGGAATTCCCCAAGGAATGCCCTGCATTTGGAATGAGCTAATCCTGCCGGTGTAACAACCACTGCCTTGGCAGAGCAGCGGGAACGCTTGGATCCCTGGTCTGGGAGGGCTTTTCCAACTGAAACCATTCCAGGTTTCTGTGAAGATGAACTCTCTCATCCTGGCTGTTAGGGGAAGATTTCCCCGAGCTCACCCTGAGGATGTTTAAGGCAGAGGTGGCTGGAGCTGACAGTTCATTAACAATGAATGGCACGGGCTAAGCTGACATCGCCCAATGGGCCATTAAGCAAAACTGCTGCCAGCAGCTTTAAACTCTCCTGCCTTAAGTGACATATCCAAACTAGGGGCTTGGAGCTCGGGAATAAAGCAATTCCAGGAAGAATGCACTGGAAGAGCGGCAGATTTTCCCTGAATTGCCGATTTTTCCAGGGAACTGTTCCTCAGCACACTTTACAAAGCACAGCTCTGTGACACGCCCCAAAAGTTCAATTTTTTAATCCAAACATCAGCACTTTTTCGGGGTGTTGGTGGCTGCCCCTGGACCCCTGGCAGCGCCCAAGGCCAGGCTGGAGCAGGCTGGGGCAGTGGGAGGTGTCCCTGGATGGGCTTTAAGGTCCCTTCCCACCCAAACCATGTGGGATTCTGCAGTCCCAGGAAAAGATGCTCCCTGGAGAACAGGAGTTCTCCCCTGGCACTGAGTTCAGGGCTCAAGAGCTGCAACCCCAGGTGGGTGAGGAGCAGCTTCCCCTTCTCCCTCAGCTCCTGTGCACCTGCAGGAGGAGTCAGGGACAGCCTGGTGTCTGTCCAAACCCCTCTGCAGTGCATGGCACGTATCAGCAGGCAGGGAGGGAAATCCTCATCGGAATGAGAGGGTTGATAGCAGAAATAATGAGATTGGAATTTAAAATTCCAGGTTTCAATTCCAGCACGGGACAGGAAAGTTTGGGAAAAGCAGCCAAAGGTGTGTTTGTGTCCTGGGCTCTGCCTGGGTGGGTCCCTGGGGATGCAGAGAGGGGCTGGGGGTGTTTGTGCTCCCCTTAACACAGGACTGGGTGTGCTGGGGCAGTTTCACCCTGTCCCCTGTGCCACAGGGAGGGCAGAGCCTCAGGAATGACATGGAGGAACCCCATCCCTCAGTGGGGCCGAGGTTCGGAACATGGAGCTCTGATCCCAATCTCAAATTCAGCATTCATCAAATCCAACACTAAAACAACACTTCCATAAAAAAGGCAAACCTCCAATTCTTTCAGTCTGAAGTCTGCAGAGCACGCTGAGAACAGGCATGAGGGATTTGGGAGGGGCTGGAGTTTGTTTTTGGTTTGTGCTGGTGACAAAGCTGTTGAAGTTTTCAATGTCACTTGGAATACTTTAAACACAATTAATCAATACCTTAATGACAGCTGCCCCTTTGTGCATGCCGAGATAATTGGGTTGAAATTCCCCAGCTGTCAGGTGCAGATGTCCCTCCCAGAGCTGGGAAGGAAGAGGGAGAGGAGCTGTGAGTGGGAATGGGGCACTGGGAGCTCTGTTCCCAAAATAAGGGTTTTGTCTCAGGTGTATCTGCAGTTCTATATAACGGAGTTTATTCATACATCATGGAGTGATGGGACAGTGGGAATGGCTCCCAGTGCCAGAGGGCAGGGCTGGATGGGATTTGGGGCAGGAATTGTTCCTGGCAGGGTGGGCAGTGCCTGGCACAGGTGCCCAGAGCAGCTGGGGCTGCCCCTGGATCCCTTTGGGGGTTTAATGAGGTTGTGCAGGGCCAGGAGCTCCACGCTGCTGTGGGAAGAGTGATTTGGTGGAGATCTGACTCTTCTTTGGCTTCTTTCTGTGCCTCTAAAGCCTAAGCTCAATAATCTGGGTGGCTTTAATTTGATATCCACCACTTGTGGCTGTGCTGATCGATATTGGTAATATCTGTTCGTAGGGAGATGTTCCAGGAGCCGGAGCATTTGTTCCACGCTCAGCCTAAGCCAGCACTGCAATTTTGTGTGGGGATTAGTTTGAGGCTCGAGCTACACAATATTTTCCAAAGCCCAGCTCTCCTGAGCGTTCATTGCCTTCAGCCTGATATTGATCGTTATTTTTATCATTATTATCCTGGGCTGGAAACCGCAGCTCCTGGAGCCCAGCCCCTGCTCGGGTCAGCCCAGAGCGGCTGTGATGGAGAGCTGGGAGCAGGACCTTGGAGAGGGGAGCAGGACCTTGGAGAGGGGATCAGGACATTGGAGAGTGGGATCAGGACACTGAAGAGTGGGATCAGGACACTGAAGAGTGGGATCAGGACACTGGAGAGGGGATCAGGACACTGAAGAGTGGGATCAGGACATTGGAGAGTGGGATCAGGACACTGAAGAGTGGGATCAGGACACTGAAGAGTGGGATCAGGACACTGGAGAGGGGATCAGGACACTGAAGAGTGGGATCAGGACATTGGAGAGGGGATCAGGACATTGGAGAGTGGGATCAGGACATTGGAGAGTGGGATCAGGACATTGGAGAGTGGGATCAGGACACTGGAGAGAGGGATCAGGACACTGGAGAGTGGGATCAGGACATTGGAGAGTGGGATCAGGACATTGGAGAGAGGGATCAGGACACTGGAGAGTGGGATCAGGACATTGGAGAGAGGGATCAGGACACTGAAGAGTGGGATCAGGACATTGGAGAGTGGGATCAGGACATTGGAGAGAGGGATCAGGACACTGGAGAGTGGGATCAGGACATTGGAGAGTGGGATCAGGACATTGGAGAGAGGGATCAGGACACTGGAGAGTGGGATCAGGACATTGGAGAGTGGGATCAGGACACTGGAGAGAGGGATCAGGACACTGGAGAGTGGGATCAGGACATTGGAGAGTGGGATCAGGACATTGGAGAGAGGGATCAGGACACTGGAGAGTGGGATCAGGACACTGGAGAGAGGGATCAGGACACTGGAGAGTGGGATCAGGACATTGGAGAGTGGGATCAGGACATTGGAGAGTGGGATCAGGACACTGGAGAGGGGATCAGGACACTGGAGAGCCGCTCGGGGAGAGAGAGGGCTCTCTGCTCCATCCCAGCGGGAATGTGAGTGTCACAGACAGGTTTTCCCTGCTCCATCCCAATGAGAATGTGTCACAGACAGGTTTTCCCTGCTCCATCCCAATGGGAATGTGTCACAGACAGGTTTTCCCTGCTCCATCCCAATGGGAATGTGTCACAGACAGGTTTTCACTGCTCCATCTGCACACATGTGGGTTTTGGCAGGGTCACTGCTCCCCATCCCAACTACGGTGGCCCAGGCTGTAGAAACCACCCCAAAATGGAATTTCTCTGCCAAGTAAATAATTGTGCTGCACTGAACAGTTACACTGGAACTGGAATGTTTCAGCAGAAGTGTCCTTTACTTAGAGGAATTGGTTTTTCAATTAGGAAATTTGCTTCTCCTTGCCCTAAATGATAGAAAGGAAATATCGGTGCCGAGGGATAAATTCAGGTAATGACACTGTAAATCCCCAGGCCTGTGGCAGTCAATAAGGTGAAGGAGGTTTTTAGGTTATTTCCAGCCCAGGTCTGACAAAAAGCTGCTCTGCAAGTTACCCAGCACCTTTTCTGGGAGGTCTTGCAGGATTTTTGTGCTTGTCTTAGTACTGACAATTAAAGCTGGTCTAGAGCAATTATTTCTGGGTTTCCTTTGCAACATGAAATCCTTACTAGGGAAATTCAGGAAAGAATATTATTTAATCCTGTGATATCTGAGTGGGATAAGAGGGTTTCTGGGAGGTTTGAGGCACTGGTTTTAGGTGAACACCATTTGCTGCCAGTTCACAATCACAAGGAAAACTCAGCACCGTGGTGCCACACAGTCCTTAAAACGCCCCGAGTTTGTGGGAAAAAGCTGTTTCTGATGTGTCCCCATTTCAGTGGTGGCTGTAAGGGGAGTAAAACTGGTAAGGTTTGTTCAGAGGTTGGTAACTGGTAGAGCGGAAATGCTGCCATGGGAGGGGGATTTGCAGCTGCTTATGAAACCTCTGGGGGCCAGGAAAACACTTCCAGTGAGGGGAGAGGGCTGGGATAATGATCCCATGGGAATTGTGGTAATTGCACACTGGGGCTGAGCTGGGTCAGACAAATGAGTCAGAAAAGCTTTGGCTGGGGGTCTGTCCAGCCCCCTTACATCCAAATGCTTAAAGTTCATCAAGTTTCAACAGCAATTACAATAATTATGACACAGCCACACATCTCTGCTGCTGGCTGCAGACCATCCACGCTCATCCCATTACCATTCAAATGAAGGTAATTTGAATTTGGCGTTCTAATGCAGGTAAATAAAAGGAACACCCGTGTTAGGTGGCAGCCCCTGCTTGTTTTTAATGGGACTGGCAATTACGGAGATGGATGGCTTCGTAGCAGAAGGGTTGGGCTGAGGGGCTGTGAAATGAAGGCTGGGGATGATGGATGCGGAGGCCTGAGCTGTTTCTTTTCTTCCTGCACCAGCAGCTGCCACAGCTCCTGTCCCTGCAGCCTCCAGGAGGACGGGGAAACCCAGAGCTCCCTCCTTCCCAGCTGGGCTCAGCTGCCCCGTGCTCAGCAGGGCTGTTCTGAAGGACAGGTTGTCACTGTCACCCAGCCCTGTCCGTGTCCCACACGCTGTTTTCCTTCGGAGCCCGTGGTTGTCCCAAACCACCCTGACCTGGCACAGGTGCCCAGAGCAGCCCCTGGATCCCTGGCAGTGCCCAAGGCCAGGCTGGACATTGGGGCTGGAGCAGCTGGGACAGGGGAAGGTGTCCCTGCCATGGCTGGGGTGGGATGGGGGGGATTTGGGGTCCCTTCCAGCCCAGACCAGTCTGGCATTCCCTGACTCTCTTTGTCCCCAGGCTTTCCCAGGCTGTGCATTCCAGTTCCACTCTGAACACCTGGCTGAGTTTGGCAGGGCAGGGCCTCAGATCCAGATCAGAGGATCTCAGGTCCAGGCTGCTGCCCTGTCCCAGAGCAAGGACACAGCTCAGCTGCCAAACAACAGAGCCAAGATCTCCAGGGATTTCCTGCCCTGAGTTCAAGCAAGCCAGGCCATGTGGGCCAAGCACCGTCCCCCATTCCGTGCTCTGCTCTTCCCTTCATGCAGCTCCAGCCCACCTGGGGTTTGGGCCAGGGCATTTGGGCTCAGCACATCTGGGCTGGGACTGGTTAAACCCTGCCTAACTCTGAAAACCCAACTGGAGAGAGAAGAACTCTCACTTAGAGAGAGTTGGGGAAAAGTAAATATTGTAGAGTGTGGGGACCTCACCTGTATAGTGTGTAGGGCTGGGGAATCCATTTAAAAGATGAATTATTTAATATTAACGCCCCCCTTGCCCTATGAGCAGCAGAAGTGGGTAATGTATAGCACAGGCACAGACTCTGCCTTCCCCTGCAGCCACAACTGCCAGGCTTTATTTACTGCCAATATCATCAGCAATGTCCTGAGCCTGCGTGAGGCTGCTGCTCACAAACCACTGGAATGTTTCTGGATGAAATAGAAGATGGATAAAAAGGATCTTTATCCTGTCAGTTTGATGAATAATTACAGGATGGGAGCGACTAAAGAGCTGTGCTTGACGCAGGTTTCACCATCAGAGTTAGGGCTGACAGAGAAATGGGGTTTTTTACTACATTAACAAAAGCTGTGTTTACAATCCAAAAATTGACTGGATGGCCCCAGTCCTTTAGAGGGGTATTAATGCACATTTAATTCAAATATATGGCATTGATCTGGGTTGTGCTGAATATAATGGAGCCTCCAGCACGGTGGGCCCCTCCAAAAGCCTCCAACTGCAAATATTTGCCTGACTCCAGGCTTTCTCAGTCTGTTTTCCTGCAATTAATGCCATCTATGAGCTTCCCTCGGCACGAGGGCTGTCACTGGAAATCAGTGCCTGTGATGAAGCTGTGCCACACCAGGAGAGGTCCCTTTGGGCCACATCTCCAGCCTTGTGCTGTGTCCGTGTGAGTTTTCCTGGAGTTCCTCTGCGTGGTTGAACGCTGAGATCCCGATTTGCACCCCAGGAGGAGCCAGCCGTGAGGTTAATCCTGGAAATGAGTGTGTTAATCCTGGAAATGAGTGTGTTAATCCTGGAAATGAGTGTGTTAATCCTGGAAATGAGTGTGTTAATCCTGGAAATGAGTGTGTTAATCCTGGAAATGAGTGTGTTAATCCTGGAAATGAGTGTGTGCCTGGAATCACTCCTGTGGGGAAGGGCTCTGTGTTCAGGCAGTGAAACACCACTGATTTATCCCTGGGGACGGGACAAGGGGGGACAGCCTTCAGCTGAAGGGGGGTGCAGAGCCTGGATGGGGAAAAATCCCTCCCTGGGAGGGTGGGGGGTCCTGGCACAGAGCAGGATGCTCGAGGGATGTCCCGGTTGGTGTTCCTGAGCGCTCTGATCCATCAGCTCTTTGCTGAGGGAACAAAATCTGCCATCAGCAGATGAGAGGGAACACGGGCAGAATGTCCCCAGCAAAGCCTTCAGGATGAGGTGGACTCAGTGTGAAGTGCTCAGTGCCTCCTCACTCTTTGAAGAACATTTAGTTTGGAATTTAGCCCAGAAAGTGCATCTGCCCCAGCAATTTACACCTCATTGGCTAAGCCTAAGGAGGGAGGAAATGAAGGTGATTAATTAAGGACAAATGAATTAGTCTCACTCTGTGTGGATTGTGGCTTTGTGCAGGAGAAGCTGTTGGGGGCTGTTTGGCCCTGGATTGGGAGCCAAGAGCTGAGCTGTGTGTGCTGGGCTGGCAGGAAAGCTCGGGGAGCTGAGCAGGGTTTCCTTCAGGAGGGGAAATGTGCAGTACAGCTCAGAAGGGCTCTTCCCCCGTGTGCCATTTGTCTTCCCATAAGGTTTTGTTCTCACTTCATTCTATGCTAAGGTTGATGCTAAATCTGCTATTTTTGAGACGTAAGTGTCTAAAGGAAAGTTAATCCCTCCTGAGAGTGGATAAAACTTTGCTGAAAGTATTTTATTTGGGGAAAAAAAGCTGCTAATGGTGTTTAGGCTGTGGGTGGGATTTTTTCTCGATACTGGTGTAAATCAGGAGCGAATCAAGAGAAGTCTGGTCTGCCCTTGGGAGCTGCAGAGGGGGGGATGTTCCTGGAGTGCTCTCCGTGAACCCCTCAAACCATGGCAAAGAGGGAGCTCCCCCTCCACTGCCCCGTGCCCACCTGAGCTCCCACCCCAGGGGCACTCGGGGGTCCAGCTGGGCTCTGACTTTGTTTTATTTGTTTGTCTGAGCAGCTCCCTGGGAAACCTCTGATCTCCTGTGCCTGACTGCCCTGATGCACCAGCCCTGACCCTTCAGAGATGAGGAGATTTTATTCTTCATAAAGCGCTCGCAGTCTTCTCTTCTTTTAGATTTTAATGGGGCTGGGTTCTGTTGGTGGTTGGTTATTCTGTGCCCCTCATTACAGGGAAAAAGCTCCTTTGGAGAATGCATCCAGCCTCTCCTTTGCGGGACACCAAAGGTTTGGGTTCATTTTGATACATCAGAGTTAGGAAAAAAAAAGTTCTGAAGATTAAAAGACTTACGACATTCTCCTTTGGACTCTGCTCTCCCTTCAGCAGCAGCATCTTTATTGGCTCCAGGAGGAGGAAAATATCCTCTGAGATAATGAGACTGGCAACTTACATCTAAATATTGTGGCTTTTGCTTGGAGCAGGGCAGAGTTGGCAGTTTCACTGCCTGAGCCCCAAATTCACAAGAGAAGAGCTCAAGGTCACCCTGGGTGAGAATGAGCAAGGGATGTCCTGAGATGGGGAGAGGAGAACCTGGAGCTGATCAAGCCTTTTGAAGCTAGTTTTGTTCTAGCTGGACTGAAACTTGTTTAAAAATCAGTCAATTAAGGTAATAGGCAGCACATCCTCGTGCTAGGGAGAGCCATAAATGAGCAGCACAAAAAAGAGAAATATTTCCTTCTGCGCAGCCACTTAGATGAGGCAGATCAATAACGCACCTGTGTCAGGGGAAAACAGCCACCAGCAGCTCCAGACTCGGGGTTTGAACCAAGCTTTGGCCAGATGGGCACACACACAGCTGCTCTGGGAGCTGTCCCTGCACGTGGCAGCGGGAATGACCCCGGGGGCTGGCACAGAAAACGGGCACACGGGGACAGAGCCCGAGGTGACACCGAGTAAAGGAGCTGGGAACGGAGTGACACGCACTGGATTGCAAATCCAGCCTGGACTCCAGGTGTGAGAGTGGGAAATTCATCTCTCACCTCACCAAACACTGCCATGGAGGGGACAGCAGCCCTGAAAACCCACCTCCAGCTGTCCCTCACCCTGGAAGTCTGGGAATGGCATGTGCTGTCTTCCTTCAGGTGGAGGGTTCATGGCTGGGACATTCCCAGGCCTGGGGGTGCCAAGGGGGGGTCTGGGGGCAGTGGTGGTGCCAGCAGCACCAGTTTGGGCAGTGGGGGTACCAGCAGCCCCAGTTTGGGGCACTGGAGGTACCAGCAGCCCCAGTTTGGGCAGTGGGATGGGTACCCCAGTTTGGGGCAGTGGGATGGGTACCCCAGTTTGGGCAGTGGGGGTACCAGCAGCCCCAGTTTGGGCAGTGGGGGTACCAGCAGCCCCAGTTTGGGGCAGTGGGATGGGTACCCCAGTTTGGGCAGTGGTGGTGCCAGCAGCACCAGTTTGGGGCAGTGGGATGGGTACCCCAGTTTGGGGCAGTGGGGGTACCAGCAGTCCCAGTTTGGGGCAGTGGGGGTACCAGCAGCCCCAGTTTGGGGCAGTGGGGGTACCAGCAGCCCCAGCAGCAGTTCCATGATCTCCCAAGGAAAGCCCATTCCCAAGCCGGGCGCTCCTGTGCCACCTCCCGAGGAGCGGCTGGGGACACGGGGCTCTGGGGCTGTCCCCTGTCCCTGGCAGGCTCCATGGCTGTGGCAGCCCGTGCTGACAGCCCCGAGGGTTCCCTGCTGCTGCTGCAGGAGCTGCAGAGGAGCAGGGGCTGCAGGGATGGGAGGAGAGCTCGCAGGGAAGCAGAGCTGCCTTCCTCTCCTCAGGAAAACAAGAGCAAAACAAACGAGGGCTTGTTCAGGTGGGAATTCCCTGTCCTGGGGCTCTGCAGCTCCACTCCAGCCAGGCTGGACAGGAGAAGCTCCAGGGAGAGCTCTGAGCCCTGCCAGGGCCTGAAGGGGCTCCAGGAGAGGGACTGGGGACAAGGGACGGGGGGACAGGAAGGTGTCCCTGCCCATGGCAGCAGCAGGTGACCTTAAAGGATCCATAAAGGATCTCCTCCAACCCAAGGCAGCCCCTGGCTCTGCTCCATCTGCTCTGCAGCCCAGCCTGAAGAGATGCAGGGTGTTTTCCGTCTGACTTCTGCTAAATGGAATTTGATGGCAATAGTGCATCGATAAGCTGGCCGGGTTTGTGCTGAAGGTGCTTGGCAGAGCTGATTCCGCAGGGGGATTGCTCTGCACTTTGCAGCCTCCTCCCTGAATCTCCCCTGGGGCTTTAAAGGGAGAAGCAGCAAAGGGGAGGGTGGGATTCACCTATCAGCGACTTTATCAGTTCCTTCCAAAGCCCTACAAAGAACACGTTTTACAGGAGGCTCTGTTATCTGCTACTCCATCTTCTTATTACGAGACATTTCTTAGCAGGATGTTTTAATATCACTTTTTCTTTGCTTATCAGAAAGTCTAACGCTGCTCAAACAGGCCCAGCTGCTTGGTGGGGTTTATCCGGGCTCAGAAATGCAGTGTAATAACAGATCTTTAATAATGCAGCACGGGGCTGTGCCTGCCTGATTTATAAACTTCAGAGCTCCAGCAATGCCTGGCTAACGGGGATTTACTGCTCCCTGTGCTCCAGCATCCCAGCAATGATGGGGGAGCAGATGTGCAGTTAAGAGAATGTCACACTTTGTTCCAGCAGGGCTTGGGATAAATCCTGCCCTGTCAGGGGTCTGAGCCGGCTTCTGGGCCAGGCAGAGCCTGGAGACAAGAAATGAACCCCAGGAGCTGGAGGGGCAGGACAGGGCTTGTGAAGCAGCTCTGAGGTGTCTGTTCAGTGCCCAGGAACTTCTTGTGTCCATCCTAAACCTTCTCCCTTTTTCATCCTAACACCTGAGAACTCGGTTTGGTGCTGGTGGCTGAGGCAGGAGAGGCGATTTGGGTCCTCTGGACCACCCTTTGGAGCCCTTCCACAGCCTGATCCCAGCCCAGAGTGCTGCTGAGGCTTCCAGCCCAGCACTGACCCTCCCTGGGCAGAGCTGGGGTTTGGGGAGGCTCTGGGTGTGAGGTTTCACCTCTGGAGCATCCAGAGAGCACCAGGAGGGGTTTGGGGAGGCTCTGGGTGTGAGGTTTCACCTCTGGAGCCTCCAGAGAGCACCAGGAGGGGTTTGGGGAGGCTCTGGGTGTGAGGTTTCACCTCTGGAGCCTCCAGAGAGCACCAGGAGGGGTTTGGGGAGAGCCTTTGGAGCAGCTCTGACCTGTGGGCTGGAGCTGGCAGTGCCTGGAGAGCTCTCGGGGCTCCTCTGGGACCCATCACACTCCATCCAGCCTTGCTCTCCGTAATTCCAGCTCCTCAGCACTGTTTTACAGCCCCTGAAGGCTCTGAATGTGTGCAGCCAGCTGGGCTTTCCCTGTGGGATAATCCATCATCCCCAGGACACTGCTCCTAACAGCTCCACATGGCACCGGGGGAGCTCCTGCCCCTGGAGTGGCAAAAATCTTCAACATTACCTTTGAGTATGGCACATGCAGTCCTGGGGAGAGATGGGTCCGTGAGGTGAAGGGTTAAATGTGATGCCAGGCTGGGACATCTCAAATCTTGGGCTTTTCCCGTCTGAAGGGGAAGGAAAGCTGCAATTGGAGATTCAGGACAAACGAGGATTTGGGGGTTTTCCTGCAAGGAGCTTTTAAAACACCTTGGTTACGTTAAAGCATTTTAACATAATTGTGGGGGGGTTTGTCAACATCTTCAGTCTCAGCTGCCTTCAGAAACCCAAATGTCACAGCCAAGAAAAACACAGTGAGAATTGGCTGAGAACTTTGAACTTTCCAGGGGAAGGAAAGCAATGACGACATTATCCAGAAATTCCCTGCCAAGAGGTATCCCCAGTGCTCCCAGGGCTCCTGGGAAGGACTGGAACAGAAAGGAGTTAACAGCTGAGGGGGTGAGCAGAGCTTTTAAACAGACTGCGACGAGAATTCTTCATCCACCTCTTTTCATTCTTCAAATGAACAAATGGCAAAAGCTCCGTGTTGTGGTTTTCAGCCCATTATTCTCCCCTCGTTGTCAGGGCAGCTGCTCGCTGGGTTTCAGAGCGGGGAGAGGGCTGTGCTCGCTCGAAAGGGCATCCTTTCACTTCTGCTGTTCCTGCTGCCACTTCCCAGCGAGATAAGCAAAATGAGGCGCTATTTTTCCCTGTGAATACCTGTTTATCCTGGTTGTCATGTCTCTGCTCTGAACCCTCGGAATGCGGTGGGAGGATTTCTGTCGCTCCTCTGTTGCACAAGTGAATGACAGCAGAAGGCAGAGAGGGTTCTGGCACAGCCTCCTCAGCTCGGGTGTGTCTCTGCGGGGGAAACAGAGCAGTGGCATCGGGGAAAGGACCTCGAGGAGCATCACAAACAGGTCCTGAGGAGGAGGGGTCAGGCTGAGCCTTCAGTTCCTGGAGTCGTGGGATGGGTTGGGTTGGAAGGAACCCCAAATCCCCTCCATCCCACCCCAGCCATGGCAGGGACACCTTCCCCTGTCCCAGCTGCTCCAGCCCCAATGTCCAGCCTGGCCTTGGGCACTGCCAGGGATCCAGGGGCAGCCCCAGCTGCTCTGGGAATTCCATCCCAGCCCTTCCCCACCCTGCCAGGAACAATTCCTGCCCCAAATCCCATCCAAATCTGATCTCTGGGTCACTCCTCTTCCCGAACCCCTTGGTGGTGGCTCTGCCAGCATTTCCTCAGGCATGTGCCTGCTCCTGTCCCTTCCCCAGCCCCAAACCTCTCTCCCGTTCCTTGAAAAGCAGTTTCATGCCCTTGGTTCCAGCAGGAGGGCTCATTCCCCCTGCTAGGCTGGCTTTTCTCTCAAATACATGGTTGAGAGCTTTAATCTACTGCAAGC
This sequence comes from Pseudopodoces humilis, assembly GCF_049639895.1. Taxonomy (NCBI): domain Eukaryota; kingdom Metazoa; phylum Chordata; class Aves; order Passeriformes; family Paridae; genus Pseudopodoces; species Pseudopodoces humilis. Next base: position 35,532,884 of record NC_142208.1, on the reverse strand, counting down.
AGGTGCCACTGCAGGTGAGCTCTGCTAAGAGCATATGTTTAATTATGCTGCTGAAGTCAGTAAAAGCTGTTATTTTAAAAAACTTCCTTTAATAGTCTGGGTAAGCGTTGGCAGCCAAACATTCTCAGCTGCAGATCTATTCAGCTTATTATTCCAAAACAAATTTCAGACTTGCAAAAATATTGAATTGAAGGAGTTTAAGTACAATGGAAGAATTAGAGAGGTTTCATTCAGGGAGCTGTGGTCAGCTCCCAAATCCCTCAGTTCCCAGGAACTGAACTGAATGGAGATGCCTCAGCCCTAGAGGGAAATCTGGGATGAGAAGCTGTGGGTAAGTGGCTTTAAGAGGTCAAAGAATGAAGGTGTGTGTGCTTGAAATGGAAGAACCCACGGTCCCCAGGTGCCACTGCCACACTTGAAATACCTCCAGGGCTGGGGGCTCCCTGGACAGGCTGTGCCAGTGCCTGACCCCCCTTTCAGCGCAGGAATTTCCCCAATCTCCCATCTAAACCTCCCATGGCACAACTGCAGGCTGTTTGCTTTTGTGCCCTGGCAGCAGAGCCCGGCCCCAGCTGGCTGCAGGGAGCTGGAGGGGTCAGGAGCTGCGGGGACTGGGGGGACAGGACACCCCTCCATCCAGAACAACTGGAATTTCCTGTGGTTTTCTGGGAAACAACAAAGCACAACTGACTCTCTCAGTGCAACGTGTGCTCCCAGACAGCCCTTGGAAGGAGCCTTTGGAAAGGGCTGGCACCCCTTGGAATGAACCTTTGGAATGGGCAGGAAGGAGCCCTTGGAATGAACCTTTGGAATGGGCAGGAAGGAGCCTTTGGAAGGAACCTTTGGAATGGGCAGGAAGGAGCCCTTGGAAGGAAGCTTTGGAAGGAGCAGGAAGGAGCCCTTGGAAGGAACCTTTGGAATGGGCAGGAAGGAGCCCTTGGAAGGGGCAGGCAGCCCTTGGAAGGAGCCTTTGGAATGGGCAGGAAGGAGCCTTTGGAAGGAACCTTTGGAAGGGGAAGGCAGCCCTTGGAAGGAACTTTTGGAAGGAGCCTTTGGAATGGGCAGGAGGCAGCCCATGGAAGGAGCCCTTGGAAGGAACCTTTGGAAGGAACCTTTGGAAGGGGCAAGAAGGAGCCTTTGGAAGGGGAAGGCAGCCCTTGGAAGGAAGCTTTGGAAGGGGCAGACAGCCCTTAGAAGGAGCAGGAAGGAGCCTTTGGAAGGAGCCTTTGGAAGGAGCAGGAAGGAGCCCTTGGAAGGGGCAGGCAGCCCTTGGAAGGAGCCTTTGGAATGGGCAGGAAGGAGCCTTTGGAAGGAACCTTTGGAAGGGGAAGGCAGCCCTTGGAAGGAACTTTTGGAAGGAGCCTTTGGAATGGGCAGGAGGCAGCCCATGGAAGGAGCCCTTGGAAGGAACCTTTGGAAGGAACCTTTGGAAGGGGCAAGAAGGAGCCTTTGGAAGGGGAAGGCAGCCCTTGGAAGGAGCAGGAAGGAGCCTTTGGAAGGGGCAGACACCCCACAGAGGCTGTGCTCCAGCAGGATCCCGTTCCAGCTGCAGGGCAGGCTCTGCTGTGCATCACTGCAGCCTCAGTGACTTCAGGGGAATTTTATTTATGGGTAAATAATCCTGAGCACCGAGCTCCCGAGCATTAATCTCAAAGTGAGGGCTCTGCTTCCACATTTCCTGCTGCTGTAAAATGAACGCCAGGTTGCACTGGAGGACGCAGTTACAGCCTGGAAGTGTCTGGGTTTGCTGTTCCCAGGCACAGCTGCATCCCACACCTCTCCCCAGGCACATTTCCTGGGAGCCTGCGCTGTCTCCGAGTTCAGGCTGTAACAGCCAGGTGCAAATCCAAGGTGATGTTTCAGCTGTCTCCTCTCCCACTGAATTAGAGCCCTCTAATGATGCAACACTAAATCCATCCTGAAGGCTTCCAGCAAGCAGAGTTTCTCTGGGAAGTGTTGACTCCTCATGCCAGACAAGTGTTGCTGGAGCAAAGCAGGTGATTCTGCCCCTCTGAATGTCAGTGCCCCAGGGCAGGGGACCAAACATCTCCTGGGGGTGTTGGGAACGGGCAGCAGCTCTGGGAGGGGCTGGTGCCAGCAATTCCCCCTGCACAGAGGCAGTGCCCAGCCCTGAACAGGGACCAGAGGGGGCTGGAGCCTCCTCCCTGGGGATGTTCCAGACCCCAATCCCGTGCCCTGTGCCCTGTGCTGGAGCAGGTGCCCCCCGGGTCCCTTCCAGCCTGACCCAGGCCGGGATTCTGGGAAGATGAGCACTGCCAGCCTGCTTGGTGGGAATTCCTTCCAGTTCTCATGTTCAGGAGGAAGTGTCACTAAAACCCCTCAGTGTGAGCAAATATCTCCATTCCCCCGCTCCTGCCTGCAGGGCTGCTCCTGGGCTGAGCGTCCTGCTGGGAAATGCCCTCATTTCCATTCCAAACCCCTCCTCCATGAAGGTTCCTCCTGGAGATAAGGAGCTCTGAACCTGTGCTGAACTCCTACAGAAACCTGTGATGTTCCAAGTGGCCGGTGTGGAGCGGCTTCATTGATTCCCAGCCCAAATCACAGTGATGGGACAATTCCCAGCCCTGCCATCCCATCCCCAGCACTCCTGGGAAGTTTCCACCTCACACAGATCCAGGGTTCACTGCTCCCACACCTGCACAGGTTTAGAGATGTGCTGGGCATTCACCTGTCTCTAAATGCCTCTTAACTGGAAATGTACTGAATGAATTACCCTTGGGGGGTGATGTGACATTTGCTTGATCCTGGTGAAACAGGGAAGACTTCCAGAGCTGAATCGAGCGAGGGGTAAATTATTCATGTGCAGCATCTGGAAATCTTTACCTTGGTTTCCTGAATCGGAGGCACCAGGAAAACTGGGAACCTCAGCTGATACCCTTGTGATATCCTGTCACCCTGGAAGGGGTTAGAGCTCGGATTCTGTCACTTTTCAGCACTTTCTGGGAGAGCTGCTGGTTGGGAGGCTCCGTGCTCTTCGAGGGAAAGCTCCTGGTGGAGATGGCAGGGCAGGGAATATTGCAGGGCAGGGAATATTGCAGGGCAGGGAATATTGCAGGGCAGGGAATCTGGCAGGGCAGGGAATATTGCAGGGCAGGGAATATTGCAGGGCTGGGAATATTGCAGGGCAGGGAATATTGCAGGGCTGGGAATATTGCAGGGCAGGGAATCTGGCAGGGCAGGGAATATTGCAGGGCAGGGAATATGGCAGGGCTGGGAATATTGTGGGCTCATCCCCGAGCCAGCCTGGGAAAGGATTCCTGGAAATGCATCCTCACCCTCAGGGTCGGGGAAAACCAGGTCCCTGTGAGGGGCAGGAGGAGCTCAGGGTGGGGATGAGGAGGAGCTCAGGGTGAGGATGAGGAGGAGCTCAGGATGGGGATGAGGGGCAGGAGGAGCTCAGGGTGAGGATGAGGAGGAGCTCAGGATGGGGATGAGGGGCAGGAGGAGCTCAGGGTGAGGATGAGGAGGAGCTCAGGATGGGGATGAGGGGCAGGAGGAGCTCAGGAGGGTCAGGAGGAGCTCAGGGTGAGGATGAGGAGGAGCTCAGAATGGGGATGAGGGGCAGGAGGAGCTCAGGAGGGTCAGGAGGAGCTCAGGGTGAGGATGAGGAGGAGCTTAGGGAGGGGATGAGGGGCAGGAGGAGCTCAGGAGGGTCAGGAGGAGCTCAGGGTGAGGATGAGGAGGAGCTCAGGGTGAGGATGAGGAGGAGCTCAGGATGGGGATGAGGGGCAGGAGGAGCTCAGGGTGAGGATGAGGAGGAGCTCAGGATGGGGATGAGGGCAGCCCCAGGGAATGCCCCTCTGGAATGGGGTGGCTCAGCCCAGACAGCCCCTGAGGAAAGGCCAGGGTGGAGCTCGGGCTGGCGCTGTTGTTGTCGCTGACACGAGCAGGGACTGCAGGCAGCGGCACATCGCTGTTAAACCGGGATTTGGGGCTTTCCTGGGCTCTTCCTCTGCTTTTCTCTTTCTGCGGGCACGGGGGATGAGCGGCCGCAGCCAGGACATGGCTCAGGACCTTCCTGATGGATGCAGAACGGAGCTGGAGCTCTCTGATCTCTCCCTCGCTGTTCCCATCGGGCTGGGGATGGAATTGGAGTGTGGGGATGATCCCACAGCGGCTCTGGACCCCCGGGATTGGGGACACAAAGCCCCCGCTTGTTCCACACCCTGGCTGCCCTCTCGGGCACCTCGGGGTGATTGTGAGATCTTGGGTGGGATCACAATTCCTTGGAGAGTCAGGGAATCATGGAATGGTTTGGGTGGGAAGGGACCCCAAATCCCCCCCATCCCACCCCAGCCATGGCAGGGACACCTTCCCCTGTCCCAGCTGCTCCAGCCCCAATGTCCAGCCTGGCCTTGGGCACTGCCAGGGATCCAGGGGCAGCCCCAGCTGCTCTGGGAATTCCATCCCAGCCCTTCCCCACCCTGCCAGGAACAATTCCTGCCCCAATAATGTGCCTCAGGAAGAAAGGGATCCGGAGAGCCCCCAGTGTCACCCCAGCTGGCACCGGGAGCAGGCAGGGCTGGATTTGGGAGCAGCTGGAGCCTTTCAGCCACACCAATAAAATCCCTTTCAAGTCCAGTCTCTCCCTCCAAGCCGCTGCTGTTCAGGAGAGCCTGAACCAGATGGAAGCTGACGAGGTAAACATGGAAATAAAAAGCTCAGAAATGGCTTTAATGTTTACTTTGAAGCAAAGTTATTTTAATGAATTCCAATTAACGTTAAAAAAAAAAAAAATCACTTTTGCTGGATGGTCCCTATGGTTAACAAGGGATGCAGATGTTTTTTGCACTAATTGTTCTAATCTAAGTGTTTCCCTACTTTGCATTCTGAGTGCACCAGCTCTCGTTGCCCCATGGTATTTAAAGAGGAGAAAGTGATTCCATGATGTTTTATTTCCCAAAAAAGCAGGAAAAAAATCCTGCTATACTTTGCATTTCAGCGTTGTCTGGCAAATTTGATGACCTTCTAAATAAATTAAAAAAAAACCAACCCAATATTTCAAAGATCTTTTGCAACACAGTAACCAAGACATCCCAATTCAGAATTTTGTTTATCATCAAAATATTTATTTCACCAAACCCTTGTCCCGTACCCCAAAAAATCCTCACTTGAATCTCCTGTTCAGCGAGGTCATCAAAGAGATTTTCTCCAAATTAAAAATAAACCGGAGGTGTGGATCTTTAGTTGTTGAAAAGCCATTGTAAATGATAAATTCTGGAGTTGGGTTGGAGGGGATCTCGAAGCCTGGCCATGGCAGGCACACCTTGCACCATCCCAGGCTGCTCCAAACCCTGCCCAGCCTGGCCTTGGGCACTGCCAGGGCTCCAGCTTCCCAGGAATTCCATCCCAGCCCCTCCCAGGGAACAATTCCTTCCCCAAATCCCATCCAGACGTGCTCCTGTCAGTCTGAAATCATGCCAGCCAGGCAGGAATTCACCTCCTGCACCGCAGCAGGGATCTCTCAGCTTCTCTCGACACCTTCAGCTGCTGCAGCCAGGCCAGGCTTCCCGGGGAGCTGCTGATGGTTAGAGGGAAGTGCTGTGGCTGCTGAGCCCGGTGAGGCTGGCAGGAGCTCCCAGGGGATCCCAGTCCCCTGGGGACGGGAACGCTCCCGTTAACCCCGCTCTGCTCAGATCCGTGTCGGGAGGAGCTGGTGCTGCTCCCCTGGGCTCTGCTGTCCTACCCTGGGCTCTGCTGGGGAACTGGGGAGCTCCTCCAGCTGCAGCCACCCTCTGCTCAGTGCCTTCAGTCCAAATGATCCAGGTTCTGCTCCCCTGGGCTCTGCTGTCCTACCCTGGGCTCTGCTGGGGAACTGGGGAGCTCCTCCAGCTGCAGCCACCCTCTGCTCAGTGCCTTCAGTCCAAATGATCCCGGCGCTGCTTCCTCCGCTTCCAGTGGGCCGTAAAAGCCTGGCTGAAAGGCAGCTGAGCCTGCAATTGTCTGCGGGTGTTTGTCTGTCTGTTGTAGGGTGCTCGTCACCAGAACTGCAGGGGAAAGTACTACATCCATCCATCTATCTGTATCTATCTGTCTGTCTGTCTGTCTATCTGTCTATCTATCTATCTATCTGTATTATCTGTCTATATCTATTGATCTATCATCTATCTATCTATCTATCTATCTGTATTATCTGTCTATATCTATTGATCTATCATCTATCTATCTATCTATCTATCTATCTGTATTATCTATCTATATCTATTGATCTATCATATATCATCTATCTATCTATCTATCTGTCTATCCATCCATCCATCCATCCATCCATGTTTCTATCTATATCTATTGATCTATCTCTGTCTGTCTGTCTATCTATCATCTATCAATCTATGCATTCCCTGCCATTCCATGATCCATTGCCATTCCATGATCCCTGCCATTCCATGATCCATTGCCATTCCATGATCCATTGCCATTCCATGATCCATTGCCATTCCATGATCCCTGCCATTCCATGATCCATTGCCATTCCATGATCCATTGCCATTCCATGATCCCCTCCCATTCCATGATCCATTGCCATTCCATGATCCATTGCCATTCCATGATCCCTGCCATTCCATGATCCCTGCCATTCCATGATCCCTCCCATTCCATGATCCATTGCCATTCCATGATCCCTGCCATTCCATGATCCATTGCCATTCCATGATCCATTGCCATTCCATGATCCATTGCCATTCCATGATCCATTGCCATTCCATGGTTCCCTGCCATTCCATGATCCATTGCCATTCCATGATCCATTGCCATTCCATGATCCATTGCCATTCCATGATCCCTGCCATTCCATGATCCATTGCCATTCCATGATCCCTGCCATTCCATGATCCCTGCCATTCCATGATCCATTGCCATTCCATGATCCATTGCCATTCCATGATCCCTGCCATTCCATGATCCCCTCCCATTCCATGATCCATTGCCATTCCATGATCCCTGCCATTCCATGATCCCCTGCCATTCCATGATCCATTGCCATTCCATGATCCATTGCCATTCCATGATCCATTGCCATTCCATGATCCATTGCCATTCCATGATCCATTGCCATTCCATGATCCCTGCCATTCCATGATCCATTGCCATTCCATGGTTCCCTGCCATTCCATGATCCATTGCCATTCCATGATCCATTGCCATTCCATGATCCCCTCCCATTCCATGATCCATTGCCATTCCATGATCCCTGCCATTCCATGATCCATTGCCATTCCATGATCCCTGCCATTCCATGATCCATTGCCATTCCATGATCCATTGCCATTCCATGATCCATTGCCATTCCATGATCCCTGCCATTCCATGATCCATTGCCATTCCATGATCCATTGCCATTCCATGATCCATTGCCATTCCATGATCCATTGCCATTCCATGATCCATTGCCATTCCATGATCCCCTCCCATTCCATGATCCCTGCCATTCCATGATCCATTGCCATTCCATGATCCCTGCCATTCCATGATCCCTGCCATTCCATGATCCATTGCCATTCCATGATCCATTGCCATTCCATGATCCCTGCCATTCCATGATCCATTGCCATTCCATGATCCATTGCCATTCCATGATCCCTGCCATTCCATGATCCATTGCCATTCCATGATCCATTGCCATTCCATGATCCATTGCCATTCCATGGTTCCCTGCCATTCCATGATCCATTGCCATTCCATGATCCATTGCCATTCCATGATCCATTGCCATTCCATGATCCATTGCCATTCCATGATCCCCTCCCATTCCATGATCCATTGCCATTCCATGATCCATTGCCATTCCATGATCCATTGCCATTCCATGATCCCTGCCATTCCATGATCCATTGCCATTCCATGATCCCTGCCATTCCATGATCCATTGCCATTCCATGATCCATTGCCATTCCATGATCCCTGCCATTCCATGATCCATTGCCATTCCATGATCCATTGCCATTCCATGATCCATTGCCATTCCATGGTTCCCTGCCATTCCATGATCCATTGCCATTCCATGATCCATTGCCATTCCATGATCCCTGCCATTCCATGATCCATTGCCATTCCATGATCCCTGCCATTCCATGATCCCTGCCATTCCATGATCCATTGCCATTCCATGATCCATTGCCATTCCATGATCCCTGCCATTCCATGATCCATTGCCATTCCATGATCCATTGCCATTCCATGATCCATTGCCATTCCATGATCCCTGCCATTCCATGATCCATTGCCATTCCATGATCCATTGCCATTCCATGATCCCTGCCATTCCATGATCCCTGCCATTCCATGATCCATTGCCATTCCATGGTTCCCTGCCATTCCATGATCCATTGCCATTCCATGATCCCTGCCATTCCATGATCCATTGCCATTCCATGATCCATTGCCATTCCATGATCCATTGCCATTCCATGATCCCTGCCATTCCATGATCCATTGCCATTCCATGATCCATTGCCATTCCATGATCCATTGCCATTCCATGATCCCTGCCATTCCATGGTTCCCTGCCATTCCATGATCCCTGCCATTCCATGATCCATTGCCATTCCATGATCCATTGCCATTCCATGATCCCTGCCATTCCATGATCCATTGCCATTCCATGATCCATTGCCATTCCATGATCCCTGCCATTCCATGATCCCTGCCATTCCATGATCCATTGCCATTCCATGATCCATTGCCATTCCATGATCCATTGCCATTCCATGATCCCTGCCATTCCATGATCCATTGCCATTCCATGATCCATTGCCATTCCATGATCCCTGCCATTCCATGATCCATTGCCATTCCATGATCCATTGCCATTCCATGATCCATTGCCATTCCATGATCCATTGCCATTCCATGATCCCTGCCATTCCATGATCCATTGCCATTCCATGGTTCCCTGCACGCTGCCAATCCCGAGCTGTTGCCTCCTGGAGAACTCGGAGCTGCTCCTCGTTAGCAGCGAGCAGCTGCTGCCTCATCCCCAATTAACGCTGGGGATAATGAGCGGCACGGGACCCTGGGATCATCCTCCAGCCTTGGGAATGCTGGGAATGCTGGGAATGCTTGGGAATGCTGGGAATGCTGGGAATGCTTGGGAATGCTTGGGAATGCTTGGGAATGCTGGGGGGAACCACGGGAAAGGGAGGGAAACGTCCCTGCATGCTCCTGACCCCACAAATATATATATTTATATATATACATACATACATTTATAGTCAGATTATAAATGTATTTATATTATTATATTTATATATTATATATTATAAATATATATTTTATATATACATACATTTATATTTATATTATAAATATATCTATATTGTTACATTATTATATTTTATTTATATGTATGTATTATATATAAAAATTTTATAGATTCGTACATTTATATTTATATTATATTGTTATATTATATCATTATATTTTATTTATATTTATATATATTATATAAAATTTTATATATACATACATTTATATTTATATTATGAATATACCTATATTATTATATCATTATATTATATTTATATTTATATATTATACATTATACATTATAAATATATATTATATATACATACATATATTTATATTTATATTTATATTTATATTTATATTTATATTTATATTTATATTTATGTTTATGTTTATGTTTATGTTTATGTTTATGTTTATATAATGCTAGGTATAATTATATATATTATATAATATAAAATTATTATATCTAATTCTATTATATATTATATATATATTATATTTAACACTATATAATTATATATAATGATATATAATATATGTAATTTATATTTTTTTTTTAAAATTTTTTTTTAGATCTGATGCTGTTCATGCATGAGACAACCTGACTCTGCTGCTGCTGCATCAAAACTTTGCCCCTGGAGAATGTTTGAAAAAAACCCCAACTCAAACCCTCCTGGAATGAAACTCCATTTGTTTTCCACTTCTGAAAATACAGAAGGGTTTACAAACCCTTAACCATTTTTCTGCCTTTTAAGAATTCCAAAGGAAGCAGCAGCTCTGCACTGGGGGTGTTGGTTGTGTTCCAAACCCAGAGAACATAAAAGCCAAGCAAAGTATTTGCTGGAGGAAATGTGTTTTTATCCAAATTCCAGTGTCTGTACAAGTGACAACTCCTATCCAGGTCACACTTTTAATTGAAATAACGAATATTTTGCATGGATTGTCAGTGGTGGTGCTGCTGGATGGAGGGAGGGCAGGAAATGCGAGCGGTGGAGGAGCCACGGGGCTGGGATGGGGAAGGAGGAGATGGAGCAGAGGCTCAGGAGGGCTCCTTGGGGAGCTCCAGGGTTAATTCTGGGATCAGCCAAGGGGTTGGAATGGCTCAGCCCTGCAGAAGGATTCTTTTGAGCTCAGGCCCCCACGAGAGCTCTGCCCCACTCAGGGACGCTCGGAGCTGCTCTTAATTCAGGCTCAGAGAAACGTGTGGGCTGTTGGAATCACAAGCAGCAGCAAACAGCCGAGAAACCTTTCCATGTGAGCTGTGGAGGGAGCAAACACAGCAGGTACAGCCCCAGCCCGGTGTCCTGCTGTCCTGGAGCTGCTCTGAGCGGTGCCACCCTGTCCCCTGCCCTGGTACTCACCTGTGCTGGGCACTCCTCACCTGTGCTGGGCACTCACCTGTGCTGGGCACTCCTCACCTGTGCTGGGCACTCACCTCTGCTGGGCACTCCTCACCTGTGCTGGGCACTCCTCACCTGTCCTGGGCACTCCTCACCTGTGCTGGGCACTCCTCACCTGTGCTGGGCACTCACCTGTGCTGGGCACTCCTCACCTGTGCTGGGCACTCACCTGTGCTGGGCACTCCTCACTTGTGCTGGGCACTCACCTGTGCTGGGCACTCCTCACCTGTGCTGGGCACTCACCTGTGCTGGGCACTCCTCACTTGTGCTGGGCACTCACCTCTGCTGGGCACTCCTCACCTGTGCTGGGCACTCACATCCTCACACGGTGTCCAGGAAAAGCCCAATGACCCACCCAAATCCCATCCTGAGCAGAGACTGGGCTGCTTTGGAGGTTTTTCTCTGTCAGCTCCTCAGCTCAGGCAGCCGAGATCCTCTCCCTGCTCCAGGAGCTGAGAGTCCCTAAGGGAGAACAATTTCCATGGACAAAACCTTTCCCAGCTGGGGCAAACCCCAGTGACACCCACGGGGGTCACAGTCACAGCCAGGGGGTCACAGTCACAGCCAGGGGTCACAGTCACAGTCAGGGGGTCACAGCCAGGGGGTCACAGTCACAGTCAGGGAGTCACAGTCACAGCCAGGGGTCACAGTCACAGCCAGGGGGTCACAGTCACAGTCAGGGGGTCACAGTCACAGCCAGGGGGTCACAGCCAGGGGGTCACAGTCACAGCCAAGGGGTCACAGTCACAGTCAGGGGGTCACAGTAACAGCCAGGGGGTCACAGCCAGGGGGTCACAGTCACAGCCAGGGGGTCACAGTCACAGGGGTCACAGCGAGAGGATCACAGTCACAGCCACAGGGGTCACACCCACGGGGTTCTGGTGCTGGTTTTGCTGCAGGGCTCCAGGTGGGAATGCAGAGGGATGCCCTGCCATGGGAAAGTCGTGCCAGCAGCACTTCCACGAGCTCTCCTGCTCCCCCTGAGTCCATCCCTTGGAGTCTGCAGTGCCAGCCCTCGGGGAGGGAGGTGTTCACGTGCAGCGTTCAGCACCATAAACCTGCTGCTGAGCTGGTTCTTGGCACTCAGAGCCACTGCAGCTAATTAAGATAAAGCAGAAAGTCTCTGGGTAGAGCAGGAGATGAAGGGACTGAGAGTTGTCGTCTATTAGAGTTAATAATGTGCACAGGGTTCCCTCTCCGTGCTCCTGCAGAAACCTCAGCCAAGTTTTGTGCAGGGAAGTTCTGGGGAATTCTCTGGATTTAAACTTGGTAAGTTTGTAAGGTGGGAAAAGAGGAAAACAGGAAATATGAAATGGGAAAACAAAGAACTCACAGCTGGCTGGGGCTGAGGGGAGAGAAACACAATTCTCATTGTGGCTTTAAACCAGAGTTCAGGGGAAAAGCAAAGGAAAATAAATGAAATGGCAAAAAATAACAACACTTTGTAATGGGAGAGAGCACAGTGCCCATCCTGCCCATCCTTCTCCATCCTGCCCATCCTTCTCCATCCTGCCCATCCTTCTCCATCCTGCCCATCCTTCTCCATCCTGCCCATCCTTCTCCATCCTTCTCCATCCTGCCCATCCTTCTCCATCCTGCCCATCCTTCTCCATCCTGCCCATCCTTCTCCATCCTTCTCCATCCTTCTCCATCCTTCTCCATCCTGCCCATCCTTCTCCATCCTGCCCATCCTTCTCCATCCTGCCCATCCTTCTCCATCCTGCCCATCCTTATCCAACCTTCTCCATCCTGCCCATCCTTCTCCATCCTGCCCATCCTTCTCCATCCTGCCCATCCTTATCCAACCTTCTCCATCCTGCCCATCCTTCTTCATCCTGCCCATCCTTATCCATCCTTCTCCATCCTTCTCCATCCTTCTCCATCCTTCTCCATCCTTCTCCATCCTTCTCCATCCTGCCCATCCTTCTCCATCCTTCTCCATCCTTCTCCATCCTGCCCATCCTGCCCATCCTTCTCCATCCTGCCCATCCTTCTCCATCCTGCCCATCCTTCTCCATCCTGCCCATCCTGCCCATCCTTCTCCCTCCTGCCCATCCTTCTCCATCCATCCTGCCCATCCTTCTCCATCCTGCTCCATCCTTCTCCATCCTTCTCCATCCTGCCCATCCTTCTCCATCCTGCCCATCCTTCTCCATCCTTCTCCATCCTGCCCATCCTGCCCATCCTTCTCCATCCTGCCCATCCTTCTCCATCCTGCTCCATCCTTCTCCATCCTTCTCCATCCTGCCCATCCTTCTCCATCCTGCCCATCCTTCTCCATCCTTCTCCATCCTGCCCATCCTTCTCCATCCTTCTCCATCCTTCTCCATCCTGCCCATCCTTCTCCATCCTTCTCCATCCTGCCCATCCTGCCCATCCTGCCCATCCTTCTCCATCCTGCCCATCCTTCTCCATCCTTCTCCATCCTGCCCATCCTTCTCCATCCTGCCCATCCTTCTCCATCCTGCCCATCCTTCTCCATCCTTCTCCATCCTGCCCATCCTTCTCCATCCTTCTCCATCCTGCCCATCCTTCTCCATCCTTCTCCATCCTTCTCCATCCTTCTCCATCCTTCTCCATCCTGCCCATCCTTCTCCATCCTGCCCATCCTTCTCCATCCTGCCCATCCTTCTCCATCCTTCTCCATCCTTCTCCATCCTTCTCCATCCTTCTCCATCCTGCCCATCCTTCTCCATCCTTCTCCATCCTGCCCATCCTGGAGTGCCCTGGAGTTCTCCCTGGCCCTGCTTTGCTTTGTGCCGAAGGAAACCACTCCTCACATTTGGGGTGTGTGGGGATTTGGCCACTCAGTGAGTTCTGTTTGCTTTTCCTTTGGGTGCAATGCTCTTATGAACTCATTGACATTAGCTCCAGCCACATATTTTATGCAAATACTGGATCAATTTATGAGCTGCTCCTTCTTTTCAATTTCGAGTGGGATAGTTATAAATACCCAGACCAAAAATAGGCTTATTACAAAAACTCTGGGCTCATTAGGAGATTCAAAGGTGCCTTGATTTTTCCTGTGCATATATTAACTTGTCTGGTTTCAAGGGTTCCCACAGAATAATGTTATGGCTGGGCTTAGACTGGGAGTCACAAGTGATGGTGGTGGTGGAAAAAACCCAGTTTTTTCTATGTTGTTAATAGAATAAGAAATGAGAAGGTGATTTGAGCATGCAATGGGTTTTTCATTTTTGTTTTCTGTAGCTCTGTGCCTTCTCCCGACTCCAAACCCCTCTGGTTTTGGGAGAGGGAGTGTGGTGAGTAGGGTCCTTTCTCAAGCTGGGTGTTTAAGCTTAAAGGGAAAAAAAAATAGAAGTTCCAAAGGAGAATGATCTTTACACTGCTCCAGGTGAAGCGTTGACCCCAATGTACCTGATTTTATATTAAATGATGAAGATGTGGTGAAATTCCTTTTCTGCTGCGTGTGTGGGGAGGAGCAGGGCTGGCAGGACGAGCCAGGGGGGCTCTTGGCCTCACTTCTGGCCAGTAAAAACGATGTTGTTGGGAGGAACAGCACAAGGGTGGTGCTTCAGGGTCGGGATTTTATTGGCACACAGGTGACACTGCCCATGGCTGCCCTGGTTGGGTCCAAAAAATGTTAAAATACAATGAAAAGTTAGCCTGGGTCTGTGCTCAAGGGTACAGGAGATGGAGGCTGGACCCCTGGCAGTGCCCAAGGGCAGCCTGGGGCAGGGGAGGTGTCCCCATCCCTGGGGCTGGGATTTGGGGTTCCTTCCCATTCCCTGGGGTTGGGATTTGGGGTCCCTTCCCGTTCCTTGGGGCTGGGATTTGGGGTTCCTTCTCCATCCCTGGGGCTGGGATTTGGGGTTCCTTCTCCATCCCTGGGGCTGGGATTTGGGGTTCCTTCCCGTTCCCTGGGGCTGGGATTTGGGGTTCCTTCTCCATCCCTGAGGCTGGGATTTGGGGTCCCTTCTCCATCCCTGGGGCTGGGATTTGGGGTTCCTTCCCGTTCCCTGGGGCTGGGATTTGGGGTCCCTTCCCGTTCCTTGGGGCTGGGATTTGGGGTCCCTTCCAGGGGAGGGAGGCAGCAGCAGGTCAGATCCCGGGTTTCCTGAAGATGCCCAGCGCCGGGACTGGACAGGAAGTTTTAGCTTTGCCATTTGAGGAACTCGCCGGAGTTTTCCCCTGAGCTCAGCCGTGTCTGGGGGACCGTCCCCCCCGGTGGGAGCCCCAGGGCCAGCGGGGGCTGCAGCTCCCGGGGCTCCCCAGTGACCCGGGGCTCCAGCAGAGCTCCCGGGGACAGGACACACCCGCGGGGGGACAGGACACACCCGCGGGGGGACAGGACACACCCACAGGGGGGACAGGACACACCCACAGGGGGGACAGGACACACCCGCGGGGGGACAGGACACACCCGCGGGGGGACAGGACACACCCACAGGGGGGACAGGACACACCCACAGGGGGGACAGGACACACCCACAGGGGGGACAGGACACACCCGCGGGGGGACAGGACACACCCACAGGGGGGACAGGACACACCCACAGGGGGGACAGGACACACCCGCGGGGGGACAGGACACACCCACAGGGGGGACAGGACACACCCACAGGGGGGACAGGACACACCCGCGGGGGGACAGGACACACCCGCGGGGGGACAGGACACACCCACAGGGGGGACAGGACACACCCGCGGGGCACAGGACACACCCGCGGGGGGACAGGACACACCCGCAGGGGGACGGGACACACCCGCGGGGGCACAGGACACACCCACAGGGGGGACAGGACACACCCGCGGGGGACAGGACACACCCGCGGGGGGACAGGACACACCCGCGGGGGGACAGGACACACCCACAGGGGGGACAGGACACACCCGCGGGGGGACAGGACACACCCGCGGGGGACAGGACACACCCGCAGGGGGACAGGACACACCCGCGGGGGGACAGGACACACCCGCGGGGGGACAGGACACACCCGCGGGGGACGGGACACACCCGAGGGGGTGACACGGGTCACCTCTGCCGCATCCCGCATCGCTCCGGCTCCAGGAGCTGCTCGTGCTCTCCATCCTGTTTCACTGGTTCCTGCTGTCTGTGTGTGTGTGTTTGTCTGTCAGTCTGTGTGTCTGTCTGTCTGTCAGCCTGTCAGTCTGTCTGTCTGTGTGTGTGTGTGTGTGTGTGTTAGTCTGTCTGTCTGTCTGTGCGTCTGTCTGTGTGTCAGTCTGTGTGTCAGCCTGTCTGTGTGTCTGTCTGTGTGTCAGTCTGTGTGTCAGTCTGTCTGTCAGCCTGTCTGTGTGTCTGTCTGTGTGTCAGTCTGTGCCTGTCTGTCTGTCAGCCTTCTGTGTGTCTGTCTGTCTGTGTGTCAGTCTGTGTCTGTCTGTCTGTCAGCCTGTCTGTGTGTCAGTCTATCTGTCTGTCAGTCTGTGTGTCTGTGTGTGTGTCTGTCTGTCAGCCTGTCAGTCTGGCTGGCTGGCTGGCTGGCTGTCAGTCTTTGTGTGTGTCAGTCTGTGTGCGTGTCAGTCTGTCAGTCAGTCTGTCAGTCTGTCACTCAGTCTGTCAGTCAGTCTGTCTGTCAGTCAGTCTGTCAGTCTGTCAGTCTGTCACTCAGTCTGTCTGTCAGTCTGTCAGTCAGTCTGTCAGTCAGTCTGTCAGTCTGTCACTCAGTCTGTCAGTCAGTCTGTCTGTCAGTCAGTCTGTCAGTCTGTCAGTCTGTCACTCAGTCTGTCTGTCAGTCTGTCAGTCAGTCTGTCAGTCAGTCTGTCAGTCAGTCTGTCACTCAGTCTGTCAGTCAGTCTGTCAGTCAGTGTGCGTGTCAGTCTGTCACTCAGTCTGTCAGTCAGTCTGTCAGTCAGTCTGTCAGTCAGTCTGTCAGTCAGTCTGTCACTCAGTCAGTCAGTCTGTCTGTCACTCAGTCTGTCAGTCTGTCACTCAGTCTGTCTGTCAGTCAGTCTGTCACTCAGTCAGTCTGTCAGTCAGTCTGTCAGTCTGTCACTCTGTCAGTCAGTCTGTCACTCAGTCAGTCAGTCTGTCTGTCAGTCAGTCTGTCAGTCTGTCACTCAGTCAGTCAGTCTGTCTGTCAGTCAGTCTGTCAGTCTGTCACTCAGTCTGTCTGTCAGTCTGTCCGTTCGGGTGACACACCCGTGTCTGTCCCTGCTGCTGGGGCAGGGCTGGAGCCGGGTTTACCCTCGGGGACCGGCCGGGGTCTGGTCCTGCTTGGCAGCTGCACTGATTTATTGTCAGCACCAGCTCACAAATAACATCGATCCTGAAATCCCTTAATTCGGGTGAGCCCAGCGGCCCCCGGGCTGGGGATGGGCACAGGGGGCTGTGGGGCAGGGATGGGCACAGGGGGCTGTGGGGCAGGGATGGGCACAGGGGGCTGTGGGGCAGGGATGGGCACAGGGGGCTGTGGGGCAGGGATGGGCACAGGGGGCTGTGGGGCAGGGATGGGCACGGGGGGCTGGGGGGCAGGGAGGGCCACAGGGGGCTGGGGGGCGGGGATGGGCACAGGGGGCTGTGGGGCAGGGATGGGCACAGGGGGCTGTGGGGCAGGGCAGGGATGGGCACAGGGGGCTGTGGGGCAGGGATGGGCACAGGGAGCTGTGGGGCAGGGATGGGCACAGGGGGCTGTGGGGCAGGGCAGGGATGGGCACAGGGAGCTGTGGGGCAGGGATGGGCACAGGGAGCTGTGGGGCAGGGCAGGGATGGGCACAGGGAGCTGTGGGGCAGGGATGGGCACAGGGAGCTGTGGGGCAGGGATGGGCACAGGGAGCTCTGGGGCAGGGCAGGGATGGGCACAGGGAGCTGTGGGGCAGGGATGGGCACAGGGAGCTCTGGGGCAGGGCAGGGATGGGCACAGGGAGCTGTGGGGCAGGGCAGGGATGGGCACAGGGAGCTGTGGGGCAGGGATGGGCACAGGGGGCTGTGGGGCAGGGCAGGGATGGGCACAGGGAGCTGTGGGGCAGGGATGGGCACAGGGAGCTGTGGGGCAGGGATGGGCACAGGGGGCTGTGGGGCAGGGATGGGCACAGGGGGCTGTGGGGCAGGGATGGGCACAGGGAGCTCTGGGGCAGGGCAGGGATGGGCACAGGGAGCTGTGGGGCAGGGATGGGCACAGGGAGCTCTGGGGCAGGGCAGGGATGGGCACAGGGAGCTGTGGGGCAGGGCAGGGATGGGCACAGGGGGCTGTGGGGCAGGGATGGGCACAGGGAGCTGTGGGGCAGGGATGGGCACAGGGGGCTGTGGGGCAGGGATGGGCACAGGGAGCTGTGGGGCAGGGATGGGCACAGGGGGCTGTGGGGCAGGGATGGGCACAGGGAGCTGTGGGGCAGGGATGGGCACAGGGGGCTGTGGGGCAGGGATGGGCACAGGGAGCTCTGGGGCTCTCGGATGTGGCTCTCACTCTCTCCGTTCCCCTTTGGCACCCCACAGCACACAGATGTGTCTGGGGGTGTGTGGCTGTTCCTGGGGCTGTGTTTGGGATCTCCCGCTGCCCCTGCCCGCCCGGCTGAGCTGCACAGGCCGGGGTCTGCAGGGATTCCCGGAGCTCTTTGCTCTGGTGCCTCCCCAGGGGTCTCGGGGCTGCACAGGCAGAGCACAGACAGGCACTGAACCTGTCTGTACAGGTACAGGAACCCTCAGGAACACAGAATCACAGAATGATTATATGTAGGTGCTTTATTGAGGAGCTCTGGGTGTCAGGGGTACACAGACCCAAATCTGACCTGCCTTGGTTTTGAGCCGAACATGTTTTATACTCTATCATTATATAATTACATATTAATTAATAAACTTACATTGTTCTATTGTGTACATTGATTTTACCCAAACATGGATTTCTCGTGATCCCACTCAAACCCCTAACATAGTTTCTCATAACTCTTTAAACATTAATTGTGTCTAATCATATCTAACAATTCTATCATTTATCATATGCTGACCCCACAGGTGCAGTTTGACATCATAGCAAGCACAAGGTCTGACATTTCCCAGGGCCTACTTTTAACACTTTTCCCAGGCCTAACTTTCTTTCTAACTCCCCGAATTTTCTCTGATTTTAAAATCTTTTCCTCTCAGCTCTGGGAGGCAGTGGCTGGCCGTAAATAACTGCAGGATGGCAGAGGAAGGTGAGGGGAGGTTTGGAGGCTGCAGGCTGTGCAGGGTTCCTCGGGAGCTGGCTCCAGCAGGGTTTGTGTCAGCAGAGCCACCAGCACCCATGGGCTCTCCTGTGGGGCTGTGAGCATCCCCCAGCACCCATGGGCTCTCCTGTGGGGCTGTGACATCCCCCAGCACCCATGGGCTCTCCTGTGGGGCTGTGACATCCCCCAGCACCCATGGGCTCTCCTGTGGGGCTGTGACATCCCCCAGCACCCATGGGCTCTCCTGTGGGGCTGTGAGCATCCCCCAGCACCCATGGGCTCTCCTGTGGGGCTGTGACATCCCCCAGCACCCATGGGCTCTCCTGTGGGGCTGTGACATCCCCCAGCACCCACGGGCTCTCCTGTGGGGCTGTGACATCCCCCAGCACCCATGGGCTCTCCTGTGGGGCTGTGAGCATCCCCCAGCACCCATGGGCTCTCCTGTGGGGCTGTGACATCCCCCAGCACCCATGGGCTCTCCTGTGGGGCTGTGACATCCCCCAGCACCCATGGGCTCTCCTGTGGGGCTGTGACATCCCCCAGCACCCATGGGCTCTCCTGTGGGGCTGTGAGCATCCCCCAGCACACAGAGCTGCTGCTGCTGCCCCTGGGGCAGGCTCTGCTGCTGCTCCTCACCAGCTCCAGCCTGAGGAACCCCTGCTCCATCCTGATTGCAATCAGCTCTGTCCACAGCCCCCAAACAGCTCTGTTGTGCAAAACAAGACGAGATGGGAGCACACAGCTTCTGCCAGCTGGCCAATGAATATTAATCTGCTCATAATAAACTGTCTCATAAATAATTCCAGCTTCACAAAACGAGGGAGTTTAAGATATTGCGAAGTTAAATGAACCATTAGTGATGTGTCTCTTATAAGCACCGCCAGTGACTGGATGTTGTTTCAGAGAGTTTTCCATCATGTACTTTTATTCATTCATGAACACGTGACAAAGAACCCTTAGCTTTTGTTCCTTATCTATCTTTTTATTGTTTCTATTGAAAGGTGAGATGGATTTATCTGGATTACAGTGGCTATGGCCCGTTTCTAAGAATGAAAAGGCTGCAATGCTACCAGGCAGTGAGGAACACAAAGCAGGAGATGGCAAAGCAGCTTCATGAAATCAGGGCTAAGGGTGTCTGAGATCTTGGGATCTGAAATTTCCTGCCTTAGTCGGGACAAGACTCTCAGCCATCCTCATCTATCCATATTCTCTATCCCTGTGTGATAAACTAAGGATGCCCTTCCCTGTTTTGTCTGAGAAATCCTTTCTGGATGAGAAGGGCACACCTGCCCTTTCTGCACGAGTGCAGGACAACTCAGCAGGAAGTTCTGTTGGCATCATTTTGTT
The DNA here is from genome assembly GCF_049639895.1 of Pseudopodoces humilis. Lineage (NCBI taxonomy): Eukaryota > Metazoa > Chordata > Aves > Passeriformes > Paridae > Pseudopodoces > Pseudopodoces humilis. Next base: position 35,512,746 of record NC_142208.1, on the reverse strand, counting down.
AATACCAAAAAGTTGGCCAAGTTTAATCAAATTCAGCTTAGCTGAGTAAGAAATGCAATAAAAGCTAGAATGGCTTGGGTTAGAAGGGACCTTCAGGAGCATCTGATCCCACCCTGCCACGGCAGGGACATTTCCCACTGCCCCAGGTGCTCCAGCCCTGTCCAGCCTGGCCTTGGGCACCTCCAGGGCTCCTGCCCTGCCCTGGGCAGCTGTGCCAGGCCTGCTCAGCCCTCTCCATGAGGAATCTTTTCCTGTCCCTACCACCTTTCCGTTGTTCTCTTGTTTTGAAATAGAACACGTTGTTGTTGGAGGTGAGCGTCGGGTGGGAGAGATGAGGATTTGCCTTTGAAATCGCAGAAATAGTCAAACCACATGAGCTTAATTATCAATCACTAAAACTGCAGAGAAAAATTTGTGAAACTGCCTCCTCCAAAATAAAAAGTCTAATAAACTGTGGAAAAAGCAATTTTAAGGGAAATGTTTATCGCAGTGAGATGATTTATTCCCTGGGAACCACTCTCAGCTTGACTTTTCTGAATCTCTCAGTACAAAACAATAAATTGCTGCTTCAAGCCATGAAAAATTTTGATGTAGACAAAGCCACAGTGACAGTGGCTGACTTTAATCTGCCATTTAAGGCAAATTAAAAGCTCTCCTCTTTGTAGGTGTAGGTTTGGGAGCTGTTGGCGTGTGTGGTTCTGGGAGTGCCTCCAGGATTGCTGGGACTCTCCCCTTTGCTGGGTGGGGAAGGACAGAGTGTCCACCGGGGGAAGGAAATGCTCCGGGATTTGTTGATCCCGGGATGGAGAGAGGTTTTCCTTCGGTGAGCACGGGGAGGAGGGTGCTGTGTCAGCACATCCCTCCTCTCCCAGCACTGCCTGGGATTTCCAGGCAGTGTCAGAGCCTGGCTCTGTTCCTCTCACACCTGGAGAGTCGATATTGAGGAGGGCTCATCAAACCCAGCCTGCTGAACACCTCGCACTAATTAGGAGGCAGCTGTACAGTGGCCATAAATCCATTTCCTCTGGGAAACGAGGTGAGACACGAATCTCTCGGCTCCCAAACCGTGAGTGCTGAAGGAATTCAGTTATTTATAAAAATATGCAAGCTGTACGGAGGGAGATAAGCCTTGCTTATGAATAACATTACCCTAAAGTGCTCAGCTGAGCTCTCCTCCCTTTCCCAGCGCTGCTCCGCAGATTGGAGAGGAGATAATGGCCATTTGTGAGGGCTGCTAGAAGTTGTTCCAACATTTCAGCTTGGGTTTTCTTTCCCCACTTTGTGTAAATTCGGATGTGACTCTTCCCATCACTCTTGGGGAGTGCCCAGGAGCCCCGAGATGTCCAGTGGGCTCTGGGGATGCACCCCTGGAGAATTTGGGCATGAACAGCAGGTCTGGGGTCAATCCCCCTTTCCAGAGGAACTTTATCCTCGTTGTTCCTCCCTGGCAGGGTGGGCAGTGCCTGGCACAGGTGCCCAGAGCAGCTGGGGCTGCCCCTGGATCCCTGGCAGTGCCCAAGGCCAGGCTGGACATTGGGGCTGGAGCAGCTGGGACAGGGGAAGGTGTCCCTGCCATGGCTGGGTGGGATGGGGGGGATTTGGGGTCTCTTCCCCCAAAGCATTCCAAGATTGACCTTGGATGATGCTGGTGCTGGGCCTGAAGAAAGAACAGGTCCCTGTTCCACAAACTCTGCACAAACTCAGCCCCTGGAGCCCAGCTCTGGCCATCTGTCCTGGCCTGGGGTGTCTGTCCCTCCTCCCTGGCACAGCCGTGATGATGTTGGGAATCAGAAACCGCGGAGTTGCTTTGTGGAGGTGATTTTTCAACTTTGTTCTCTTGCAGAAAATTAATTAGGCCATTATCAGGGCTCAGCAGCAGCAGGTTGCCATGTGGCTCTCGGGTGTGTGGGTGTAGTCCTGGAGGTTTTCTGAGTCTTTTAATTACCAGTCATGAGTGTAGCAGAGCCTGGAGGAGATTTGTGCCCATGGAGGGAAATATTAACGCTGTCTGGATGGGGGGCTGTGGGAATGTCTCAGTGCCTGCAGCCAAAGCTGCTCCAAACAGGCTCGGGGAGAAATAAACCCAGAAAGAACAATTCCAGGGCTTTGAATCATCATTACAGAAGCAGTGGGGATATGTACATTCTGCTTTTAATTTTAACAACCCTATCAAATCTGCCTTCCACACAGGGGGGTTCACGGGGCCTTTAGCATTGCCAATATTTTTTCTCCACTAAAAGCAAACTTTTATGTGTTCCCTCCTGAAAAGAAAACAACAAATCCTTCCTGTTTTCACTTGGCTCATCTGATTTCTTATACAGATTTTAAGGGTTATTGCTTAAAAACAGACACCCCTCAGCCACACACAGGCTGGGTGTCATTCCTCAACTGTCCCTGGCAAAGGAAAACCTCTTTAATTCCTGGTTCCATGGGAAGATGCTGAACCCATCACCCAGGGCAGGCTGGGACAGTCCTCAGCAGCTGGGAGTGCTGCTGGGGGCTGCTACAGGGTGAGAAATGAAGGCTCTGGTCCACAAACTATATATTTATATATATTTATATATTTATATTTATATTTATATTTATATTTATATTTATATTTATATTTATATTTATATTTATATTTATATTTGTATTTATATTATTTACATTATTTATTTATTTATGTATTCATATAATATAAAAAATATATATAATATATAAAAATATATATTCATAGAATATATAAATAATAATAATATAATATTATTTATAATTATATATAGTTTTTATAATAATTAAATAAATATATAAAAATACATTTATTTATATAATATATAAATAACAATAATATTTAAATAATAGCTAAATAATAATAATATAATATTTCTATGTTAATATATTTATATGAAAAAGATAATATAATATAATATAATATAATATAATATAATATAATATAATATATATAATATAAGTAAATGTAATATATAACATATTATAGAGAATATATATTATGTATTATATATGATATATGATATATGATATATGATATATGATATATGATATATGATATATGATATATGATATGCTATATGTTATATGTTATATATTTATATGATATATTATCTATATTATATATTTATATATTATAATATTATATATAAATATATAACATAACAATTATATACAATATATTTCATCATCTCTATATTTCTATATACAAGAAGCCCCCCCACACCCAGGCAGACCTCATGGGTGGCTTTCTGAGGCACAGATCCATTGGATGGGCAAATCTCCTGGACCTTGGGACACCAGATTTCCTTAAATCAATAAAGCACATAAAGACTCGGGGATTCCTTTCCCTGCTGCTCTCAGGTCTGAGCTCTGGGATGCTGCCAGGAGCCCCAGCCGGGATTTCAGGCTGAGCCTGCCCAAAAGCAGCAGGGCAAGGAGAGGGGAAATGGCACACTGGGGTTCAGCCACTCCCCATGGGCTGGAAAAGGGGGATAATGGGAACCCCCGTGCACAGAAATGCATGGATTTGGGATTTTGGACCTTTCTTTAGCTGGAGAAAATTCCAGCATGTAATTCTGCCCGAGGTGGAGAAACACCAAAGTGTTGAGTGTTTGGGCTGTAGCTTTGAAGAACAACAAGGTTTCTGTGGGATTGTGGATTCCCCTGGATCCCTGGCAGTGCCCAAGGCCAGGCTGGACATTGGGGCTGGAGCAGCTGGGACAGGGGAAGGTGTCCCTACCATGGCTGGGGTGGGATTGATGGGATTTGGGGTTCCTCCATCCCAAACCCCTCTGGGATTCCATGTTATCCCCTGTGGTGGTGTGCAGTCTGGCAAATGTGAAACACCACAAAGATTGTTGGAGCTGGAGATTTTGAGCAGCCCTGAAAACCCCACCAGCTCTTTTTGTTTCATGGCAATCTCTAGATCATCCCCCTGCAATTGTGGGGAGATACTGCTGCATATATTTTTGATTCTGAGGACAGGCATTAGTTAACAAAAGAAATGAAAAAACCCATCTAATAGCCTGTAATAACTCATAATGTCAAGCCCTAAATTGTGTTTCTGTGGCATTGAGATTGGCATTGAGATTACACAAAGGTTTTCCTCCAACAGAAGCTCCGGGAGACCTTGAATATTGCATTGTGTTGATGAAGACAAATCCTCCCCGTGCTCAGTTGCGTTAGGTTAATGTCTGAGTGAGTTTCCTCTGGAATATGATGATAAATGAAATGGGCTGGTGCTGGGCAGGCGTGTGCAGCTGCTCAGGGCGAGGTTTGGGCTCTCACAGACCCATCCTCTGTAAATAAATGCTGTGGTTAACGTGCTGCTGCCATCACCTCTGCTGCTGCTCCTCCCTCTCCGGCTTCAGCTGGGCTGTGCAGCTTTTCCAGACCTGCCTTTGCCCAGGAGCTGGGCTCCATCCTGTGGGTCCCTTCAAACCCAGCTATTCTGTGAGTCTGATTCGCCTCTCCTGTGCAGAGCTTCGGCTGACACGGAAAATTCCTCTGGAACTTTCCACCTCTGTCCAACCTGGGCTCCCTCATGTAAGAAATGTTCTTTTGTGAGAGGGTTTAAAACATGTTCTTCTTTTTACTGAGTTTCCTTGCTCTGTTTCATTATTTTCCTTCCATCACCTCTTCTCACATGTTCTGTACAACAATCTGTCTCCCCCTGTTTTATTTACCCTTTTTTGTTCCTCACCCCTCTTGATGACAGGACAGGACACAGGAGGAATTGCTGTAAGTGAAAGAGGCTGGGACAAGATTGGATTTTAGGAGGAAATCTTTCCCTGGCAGGGTGGGCAGGCCCTGGCACAGGTGCCCAGAGCAGCTGGGGCTGCCCCTGGATCCCTGGCAGTGCCCAAGGCCAGGCTGGACATTGGGGCTGGAGCAGCTGGGACAGGGGAAGGTGTCCCTGCCATGGCTGGGGTGGGATGGGTGGGATTTGGGGTCCCTCCCAACCCAAACCAGGCTGGGATCTTCCATCAGCCCCCTCCCTCTGCCTTCTCCCATCATTGCTCTCTTTGCATTTCCTTTTGACACCTTTCTCCAGTGCTCTTCCCTGGACACAATTTGGAAAGCTGGGAGGGTGCCAGGGTGGAGGGAAGCCCTTGGAACGAGGTTTCAACCACTCCCTCTTTTCCATCCAAGCCAAAAGCTGATTTTGGCTGCCAGCCTTGGTCCAGCTGTGCCTCCCACAGCCGGGCTGGAATTCAGAGGTGAGCCCTGGTGACACTGAGGTGACTTTCCTCCACCAGAGCCCTGTGGGGTTGGGAGCAGGGAAGGGCCCTGGTGCTGCTCCTCTGCACCAGTCGAGTGCAGGTCAGATGTCGATGGAATCATTTCTCCTAATGTCATCTCCTGCTTCTGTAGTGCCATCAAAAGGAGGGAAAGAGAGAGAAAAAAGTGATTCAGAATGGGTTTGACTCAAGAGAATGCTGCTCCTGCCTCAAACACAGCTTGACCATCTATGGAAGAATTATGATCTATTTAGTTTAATATTTCAGCCTTCTTCACTTCCAGTGAGTGCAGCAGTAATGAGTCACTGACCCTGGAAAAATATCACTGATTTGATTAATTAGCACTTAAAAAGGACTCCTCAGAAAGGCAACTTTCAAAGGTTGGCAATAATGCTGGTATTTTATTTGTCCTTTCATTAGCTGGAGCACTAAGAAATTCTGACAGGAGCTTTATGTGATTACTTTCCCATTGGTGCAGTGCAACCCCTGAAATATTCCTACACAGAGATCAGAAGGAAAATTCAAAGGGAAGAAGGTTGAATTGCTCTTTAAACTCAAGTTTTTAAACGAGGAAGCAGGGGGTTCTTCAGGGTGGGTAATGGACGTTTTTCTGCTCTGCTGCCCCACCAGAGCTGGGGGTTTGTGGGGTTGTGTGGGTTGGGGTGGGAAGGGACCTCAAAGCTCATCCAGTGGAAGGGCAGGGACACCTTCCCCTGTCCCAGCTGCTCCAGCCCCAAAGTGTCCTTGGGCACTGCCAGGATCCAGGGGCAGCCCCAGGTCCTGCCCAGGACACTTCCCTTGGGAACTCCCAGTCTCATCAGGGCATCCAGCTGATGAGAGAGGCACCAGGAGCTCCCCTGGGGCAGCACAAGTGCTCCAGGAAAGCCCAGGAGTGGGAAAGAGCTGGAATGCTGGAGTGTGTCAGGAATGGTGGCCGGTGCTGGGATCTGGTCACTCTGTAGGACTCGGATCAGCTCCGGTCACGCGTGTGGGGTGGATGGGGCAGGGATGTAACCAGGCCTGGGGAGGACTCTCATGTCCCATCCCAAGCACTGGTATCAGCACTCAGTGATTCGAGAAGCCCACAGTTCTGGGATTAATCAACACCTCTGGATTTCACAAAATCCATGGATTCACCTGATGCATTCCGATTTCCAGCCCCGTGCTCGGAAGGAGAGGGAGCAGAGCAGCTTTCCCTGTGATTCCATCTCGGGGTGCCTGTGCTGGGCAGTGATTTGGGATTCAATCTGAAAGTGCGTGACAGCGTTCTCATGGCGTGATGTAATGCTATTGCCCGCTAATTAAATTAATTGGGCCGGGCTCCCCGCTGATTAGCCAGGGGCTCTAATGACACAGCCGGGGTGGGGGCACAGGGCTGGGGGCTGCAGAGCCCACCCTGGCTGGCTGTGGGCAGGAGCAGCCCTGGCATTTGCTGCTCTGAACTTTACCCGAGCGCTGCCGTGCCTCTGGGGCCTCCTTTGATCCGTGCTGTTTGTGTTTGATTGGATTAAAAGCGCTTTAATCACTGCACAAAGCCCTGTTTGGATTAGGGAGCGGAGTTAATGCCGCCAGGAGGGAGATGAGGGGGCAGAGCCCGCGTGTGGCCCTGCCTGGCAGAGCACGGTGTGCCAGCCGGGCCTTGGAGAGCTCCTGGCTGTGCTGGGCCTTGGAGAGCTCCTGGCTGTGCTGGGCCTTGGAGAGCTCCTGGCTGTGCTGGGCCTTGGAGAGCAGCACGGCTGTGCTGGGCCTTGGAGAGCACCACGGCTGTGCTGGGCCTTGGAGAGCTCCTGGCTGTGCTGGGCCTTGGAGAGCAGCACGGCTGTGCTGGGCCTTGGAGAGCACCACGGCTGTGCTGGGCCCTTGGAGAGCTCCTGGCTGTGCTGGGCCTTGGAGAGCTCCTGGCTGTGCTGGGCCTCGGAGAGCTCCTGGCTGTGCTGGGCCTTGGAGAGCTCCTGTCTGCTGGGAGCTCCTGGGCAGGCTGACACACACCAGCAGGGCACCAGGAGCTGCTTGGGAACTTTCCTGATCCCTTGTCTTCGGGGCAGGAGTCAGGGCACGGCCTCTGCCTGTCCTGGGCCCTCGGCCGGCCTCGTTCGGTGTTTGGGGACGCGTTTTCCACAGGGTCCGGCAGATCCAGCTCTGTCCTGCTGGAGAGTGGAGCTTGGTCTGCTGAGGAGAAACAACAGGAGAGCTCAGAGCCCCTGCCAGGTCCTGAAGGGGCTCCAGGAGAGCTGGAGAGGGACTGGGGACAAGGGATGGAGGGACAGGACACAGGGAATGGCTCCCAGTGCCAGAGGGCAGGGCTGGATGGGATTTGGGGCAGGAATTGTTCCTGGCAGGGTGGGCAGGCCCTGGCACAGGTGCCCAGAGCAGCTGGGGCTGCCCCTGGATCCCTGGCAGTGCCCAAGGCCAGGCTGGACATTGGGGCTGGAGCAGCTGGGACAGGGGAAGGTGTCCCTGCCATGGCTGGGGTGGGATGGGGGGGATTTGGGGTCCCTCCAACCCAAACCATTCCATTCTGGAAGTCTGGAGGAACAGAGTGAACTGGTGTGGAGCCCAAGGCTGATCTGGGATGCTCCATCACAGAATCCAGGGACAGACTGGCCCCAGCAGGACCAGCAGTGGAGCACTGGGGGCCCAGGTGTGAAATCCTCCTGCTCATCCCCATTCCATGGGCAAGGAAAAATCCCCCATGTCCCTGTGTTGGCCCATCATGGCACATCTTCTGCTGCAGCAGGCAGTGACAAGTGGTTTTTTTAAAGCTTTTATTGGTATTCAACAAACAATAATAATGTAATCAGAGCGATCAAATCCTCAAGTACTGTCAAATTATTTCTGGGAGATGAAAGCATGAAATGTTCTGTGCTCCTGGCAGTTTGTGCTACACAACCTGAGCAAACTGGAGAGCTTGATAATGCACTAATGGCACTGGTTTTAAGAGGAGCTGCCTGAAATGCCACATTTCCCTGTCACAGGAGCACTGGAGGTGATTTTCTGTCGTTTGATGTGTTGGGAGTTTGCGCTCCTCTCTCAGCCTGGCACAAAGCCCTGCACGTTCCCAGTGGGGCAGCAGCACCTCCTGCTTGGGGCAGGGACAGAACTGCCCCTCAGGGTGACACCTGAGGGACCTCAGGGACAGAACTGCCCCTCAGGGTGACACCTGAGGGACCTCAGGGACAGAACTGCCCCTCAGGGTGACACCTGAGGGACCTCAGGGACAGAACTGCCCCTCAGGGTGACACCTGAGGGACCTCAGTGACAGAACTGCCCCTCAGGGTGACACCTGAGGGACCTCAGGGACAGAACTGCTCCTCAGGGTGACACCTGAGGGACCTCAGTGACAGAACTGCCCCTCAGGGTGACACCTGAGGGACCTCAGTGACAGAACTGCCCCTCAGGGTGACACCTGACGGACCTCAGTGACAGAACTGCCCCTCAGGGTGACACCTGAGGGACCTCAGTGACAGAACTGCCCCTCAGGGTGACACCTGAGGGACCTCAGTGACAGAACTGCCCCTCAGGGTGACACCTGGGAGATCTGGGGAGCCAAATCTCGCTGTGGTTAAATGTGTGGGTATTTTTTATACTGAGTTTTCTCTGAACAAACCCATGAAAAACCTGAAAGCAACCAAGAGAAAAGCCCAGAAGAGCCCACAAAAGGCTGTGATACCTCAGGGACCTTCCCCCCGTTTCTCGAGGGTCACAAGAAGAGACACAGAACTTCATTACCAAGGAGAATTCCCGTGGCAGATGGAATTGTCATCTGCCAGCAGGACCCACTGGAATTGATTCCCTTTTCCCTTTAAGACTTCGCCTGTCGATTGAGCTCTGCCTGCACTGAAACATTTCTTTTTTCTTTCAATTTTCATCTGCTCAAAAATATCCTAAAAAGAAACGGGGTTGTTCTTTTTTCCTCTCTAGCAGAACAGCACTACCAGCAGTTGCTCAGGGTATTTTTAAATTAAACAGAGCAGAGGAATTTTCTAATAGGAAGGGAGGATTTCAGTCATTATTAGTGTTCCTTCAAGCCCAGGTCCAAAGCAGGCAGCTTTCCCCATCCCCAGCTGCTCCCTTGGAGAGGGAAGGAACAAGTCTGCCCTGCCAGGTGTGGGGTTGGTTTGGGGTTTGGGTTTTTTTTGTTATAAAGCTTCTGTCTTAAATTTGCAGTGTTCAGGTCTGGAGAATCCAATGCTGGAGGTCAATCAGGAGCCTTTGCTGAGCAGTAATAGTGACTTTTGTAGTGGCTTTAAGGGTATTTGCTAAAAAAAAACCCCAAAACCAAAATAAAAACAAAAAAACAACAAAAAATTGTTTGTTTTTTTAAAATCACAGAATCAGAGAATGGTTTGGGGTTGGAATGAACCTTAAACATCATCTCATCCCACCCCAGCCATGGCAGGGACACCTTCCCCTGTCCCAGCTGCTCCAGCCCCAATGTCCAGCCTGGCCTTGGGCACTGCCAGGGATCCAGGGGCAGCCCCAGCTGCTCTGGGCACCTGTGCCAGGGCCTGCCCACCCTGCCAGGAACAATTCCTGCCCCAAATCCCATCCAGCCCTGCCCTCTGGCACTGGGAGCCATTCCCTGTGTCCCTGTGTCCCTGTGTCCCTGTGTCCCTGTGTCCCTGTGTCCCTGTGTCCCTGTGTCCCTGTGTCCGTGTGTCTGGCTGTCCCAGTGCCCCTGTGTCCCCATTTCCCTGTCTCCTGTGTCCCTGTCATGTCCCTGTGTGTCCCTGGTGTGTCCCTGGTGTGTCCCTGTGTGTCCCTGTGTCCCTGTGTGTCCCTGTGTGTCCCTGTGTGTCCCTGGTGTGTCCCTGTGTGTCCCTGTGTGTCCCTGTGTGTCCCTGTGTCCCTGTGTGTCCCTGTGTGTCCCTGTGTGTCCCTGGTGTGTCCCTGGTGTGTCCCTGTGTGTCCCTGTGTGTCCCTGGTGTGTCCCTGTGTGTCCCTGGTGTGTCCCTGGTGTGTCCCTGGTGTGTCCCTGTGTGTCCCTGGTGTGTCCCTGTGTGTCCCTGTGTGTCCCTGTGTGTCCCTGTGTGTCCCTGTGTCCCTGTGTGTCCCTGGTGTGTCCCTGTGTGTCCCTGGTGTGTCCCTGTGTGTCCCTGTGTGTCCCTGTGTGTCCCTGGGTGTCCCTGGTGTGTCCCTGTGTGTCCCTGTGTGTCCCTGGTGTGTCCCTGTGTGTCCCTGTGTGTCCCTGTGTGTCCCTGGGTGTCCCTGGTGTGTCCCTGTGTGTCCCTGTGTGTCCCTGTGTGTCCCTGGGTGTCCCTGGTGTGTCCCTGTGTGTCCCTGTGTGTCCCTGTGTCCCTGTGTGTCCCTGTGTGTCCCTGTGTGTCCCTGGTGTGTCCCTGTGTGTCCCTGTGTGTCCCTGTGTGTCCCTGTGTGTCCCTGGTGTGTCCCTGTGTGTCCCTGTGTGTCCCTGTGTGTCCCTGGTGTGTCCCTGATGTGTCCCTGGTGTGTCCCTGGTGTGTCCCTGTGTGTCCCTGTGTGTCCCTGGGTGTCCCTGGTGTGTCCCTGTGTGTCCCTGTGTGTCCCTGTGTGTCCCTGGTGTGTCCCTGATGTGTCCCTGGTGTGTCCCTGGTGTGTCCCTGTGTGTCCCTGTGTGTCCCTGGGTGTCCCTGGTGTGTCCCTGTGTGTCCCTGTGTCCCTGTGTGTCCCCTGTGTCCCCTGTGTGTCCCTGTGTGTCCCTGTGTGTCCCTGTGTGTCCCTGTGTGTCCCTGGTGTGTCCCTGTGTGTCCCTGGTGTGTCCCTGTGTGTCCCTGTGTGTCCCTGTGTCCCTGTGTGTCCCCTGTGTCCCCTGTGTGTCCCTGTGTGTCCCTGTGTGTCCCTGGTGTGTCCCTGTGTGTCCCTGTGTGTCCCTGGGTGTCCCTGGGTGTCCCTGTGTGTCCCTGTGTGTCCCTGTGTGTCCCTGGTGTGTCCCTGGTGTGTCCCTGTGTGTCCCTGTGTGTCCCTGGTGTGTCCCTGATGTGTCCCTGTGTCCCTGGTGTGTCCCTGTGTGTCCCTGGTGTGTCCCTGTGTGTCCCTGTGTGTCCCTGTGTGTCCCTGTGTGTCCCTGTGTGTCCCTGGTGTGTCCCTGTGTGTCCCTGTGTGTCCCTGGTGTGTCCCTGGTGTGTCCCTGGTGTGTCCCTGTGTGTCCCTGGTGTGTCCCTGTGTGTCCCTGTGTGTCCCTGGTGTGTCCCTGTGTGTCCCTGTGTGTCCCTGTGTCCCTGGTGTGTCCCTGTGTGTCCCTGTGTGTCCCTGGGTGTCCCTGGGTGTCCCTGTGTGTCCCTGTGTGTCCCATGTCCTGCAGCTCACCCTGGAGCTCCCCAGCCCCTGCAGGACCAGGCCAGCTGGGGATCCAGGCAGTCCAAAGGCAGATTCCAGCTGCAGGGCTGGAGGAATGGGCTAAGCCAGAGCCAAGTGACAGGAACATCATCCCTGCAGTGGGCAATTAGGCAGGGAGGAAATGTGGCTGCAGTGAGGGAAGCTCCATCCTGGGAATTCTCCCAGGGGAAGGGAGCAGAGCCCATTTCAGCTGAGTGCCTGTGCAGCCATTCCCGGTGTTTAGTGCCAGGGAAATGGAATGGGAAGGGCTCCAGATGGAATCGTTAGTTCTCGGTGCCTTTTTTTGTAACTTGACACTGCCATTGCCACTCTTGGTCCTGCCGTGGTTGTGGTGTGTGATTTGGGGCCTGTCTCCAGCCCTGAACCCGGAATAATGCTGATCTTACTTAAGAGCAATAATCTGGGAAGGGAAATAATTAGGAAACAAAAGTGTATTAAAGTTACTGCAAAGAGGATAAAGCCCATAAAACTGTAATTGCTCGGCTGATAAAGTGAAGTTTAAAACTTGCAATCAGCTTTGACATAATTGTGTTAATGTGGGGAGGTAAAAACACCTAATTAAGGAGCCAAAGCCCTGTGTTTTACCTTGGGATAATGGATGAAATGCAGAGCTGGGGACGATTTCCCCCGTGTGAGACACCAATGAATCCTCTCCCTGCACTCATGGATTGAGCTCCTGAGGCTGGGACTGGGGTCTGGAGAGCTCTGGAGGGGCTGGAGCGTGTCCAGGGCAGGGGATGGAGCTGGGAAAGGGCTGGAGAATTCCTGAGGAGCTGGGAAGGGGCTGGAGAATTCCTGAGGGAGCTGGGAAGGGGCTGGAGAATTCCTGAGGGAGCTGGGAAGGGGCTGGAGAATTCCTGAGGGAGCTGGGAAGGGGCTCAGGCTGGAGCAAAGGAGGCTCAGGGGGAATTTCTGGCTCTGCACAAGTTCCTGGCAGGAGGGGACAGCCGGGGGGATTTGGGATCTGCTCCCAGGAACAGGGACAGGAGGAGAGGGAACGGGCTCAGGCTGGGCCAGGGCAGCTCAGGGGGGACAGCAGCAGGAATTTCCCCATGGAAAGGGAGCTCAGGCCCTGGCAGTGCCCAGGGAGGGTTGCAGTGCCCATCCCTGGAGGTGTCCCAGGAATTGCTGGAGGTGGCACTCAGGGCTCTGGGCTGGGGACACGGTGGGGATGGGGCAGGGCTGGCACTGCCTGGATGGGAGGGATTTTCCAGCCTCAGGGATTCCAGAATTGTGACATGACCATCCCTGGAGGACCAGCAGTCCCTGTCCATCCTGGGAACAGCAGGATGTCTGGAACTTCTCACACAAATATTCTGCTGACATTCATGTAAGAGTTAATTTCCAGACAAGTTATTTGGAGTGAACTCATTGATCCGACTCCACGGAGAAGCTGCAATGCTCAGAATTTCTCCCTTAGCTCCCCGAGGTTCCTGGAATGCTTATGAGAGGAGTGGTGGTGCAGAGGACCAGCTCTCCAGGCTGCCAGCGATGGCTGAGGAATGGGAATGAGGAAAACACCCCTGGGAACAGCCGGGGCTGCAGGACCTGCAGAGCCTCTCCTCAGAGCCCTGATGCCACCCTTGTGTCCTGCTGGTTGGGAGGGCTGGGAGGTCTGAGAACACCGTGTTTCTGCAGTCTCCTTGGAGATCCACAGAGTCCTCCAGACAATCTGCTGGCTCTGGGAAGATGGGAGGGAAGGAGGAAATTTGTCTCTTTTGCTGTGGTCAGCAGCTCCTGCCAGGAGTGTCTCCCATGGGAAGGAGAAGTGTCCTGTCCTGGGAGCCCTTCTGGAGCACTGGGGCAGCCCCAGGGCAGCAGGTCCATGGAATGAGGGAGCCCCAGCCTGGTTTGGGTTGGAAGGGACCCCAAATCCCCCCCATCCCACCCCAGCCATGGCAGGGACACCTTCCCCTGTCCCAGCTGCTCCAGCCCCAATGTCCAGCCTGGCCTTGGGCACTGCCAGGGATCCAGGGGCAGCCCCAGCTGCTCTGGGCACCTGTGCCAGGGCTGCTGGCATCAGCAATGCCAGTGTCTGACAGGGCCCCACCTCCCTGAGGAGTATTTTGTGAATTCCAGGTGGGTTGGAATTCCATTGAGGGTGGCTTTAGCCATCCTCCCCCTTTTTCTGGACGTAGAGGGAGCTGAGTTGCTGCATCTACTGATTGCTCAGCCCCCACTTGAGCATGGAAACTTTTTTGGTGTCTTTTAAATGGATGCCTGGATCCAAGAGAGCTGTGTGTGCTCTCAGGAGAGCTCTGGCACAAAGGGGGGCAAGGCAGATATCCTTATCCTGCTTTTCTTTTATCTTTCTGCTGCTGTGCAGTGGCAGTGGGGCTGACTCCCCAGAAGGGCTGGATCCCTGCACTGGAGGTGTATTCCAAGGAGTGGGTACAAAGGGATTGACTGTGCTCTTTATTCTCCAATTCACAAAGAGAATGTTTCCAGCCTCTCTGTCTCTCTCTCTCATGCACACACAAAAGATGTATTTTTATTTTTTTTTTTTTTTGTATTTCTCTTGGTTTGAATGTTTTCTGTTTCTTCTCGCAGCTACCTGACGTGATCTTTCTGTGTGCAAACCCTGCCGAGCCCTACCCTGCATCTGGGCTGCTTTTAAAGAAGAAAAGTGTCTTTGGCTTCTGCATCCAACGGGATTCAGAAGAAATTCAGGATCTGAGTGAGTGAATTCCGAAGTTACCCAAAGAGGCTGGGGCTGCCCTGGATCCCAGGCTGGACATTGGGGCTGGGAACAACCTGGGACAGGGAAAGGTGTCCCTGCCATGGCAGGGGTGGGATGGGTGGGATTTGGGGTCCCTCACAACCCATCCCAATCCGGGGTTCTGGATTTGCCTGTGCCCTCTTGTTCTGCTTTCAGCTGATCAGGAACTGGAGGGCAGTAAGCCCTCGTTTGTTCTTCCTCCCTAAATTACCAGAGTTTGAAGTTTTGGTATCAATAACTCCAACTTTGGATAAAACCAGCTTGTGAATATTGCATAAATACCAGAAAACAAATCGATTGAGTCCAGCAGAAAGGAGAGTGATATTCTACAGAGGGAATTTTACAGGAGGAATGCGGCTCCCTCCTTTTCCCCACCCAGTCTGCCGGAGGTCATCTCCTGCCAGAGAGCTGGGAGAGCCTCCCGAGGAGCCCAAGGCAACTCCCTCCATCCCAGAGGTGAAAAAGGGTGAAATCCCACATCACACAGGGATTCCTGCCCGAATGCTTATTGCACTGAAGCTACTCTTCATTTATCTCCTCCTTTTTTGATATCTCTTAATGGGGTTGTAACAAGGCTCATGGAAATCAATGGAATTCAGCAGGAATCACATCAAAGACCAGGAATTTCACATGGCAGGAGCCAAAACAAGGGGTCATTTTATGTCAGTCTTTGATTTGATGTGTTTGCCTGGGGCTCTGCTCGGTGGAGGTTTGACTTGTGCTCAGAGGAGCAGTGGGAGCTGCTCCAGCACCCACCACAGACACCCTCAGCAGCCCCGGGATCCCAGGGGAGCCCCAAAATCCCAGGGGAAGCCCAAAATCCCAGGGGAGCCTGCTGTGGTTTGGGATTTGGAGGTTAATCCCAAAAGCAAAAAGAAGGGATCTATCAGGATTTGGACGAGCTGCGCAGGAGAATCGGAGCAGCCGCCGTGCTGGAGTGGAATTCCAGGGCATTCCCGGCTCTGGAGCCATCCTGGCAGGCTCGGAGCTCCTTTCCCTGGATACCAGTGCACAGCCCGGGGCACTGAGGCTTCATTTGATCCACTCTGGAATCTCGGCACTGCTGGGAACAGCCGAGTGAGGCAGAGCTCAGGATTAGCCCAGGAGAGCCCCTCGGGATGGGATGGGATGGGATGGGGTGGGATGGGATGGGATGGGATGGGATGGGATGGGATGGGATGGGATGGGATGGAATGGGATGGGATGGGATGGGATGGGATGGGATGGGATGGGATCCATGGGATGTGGATGGGATGGGATGGGATGGGGATGGGATGGGATGGGATGGGATGGGATGGGATGGGATGGGATGGGATGGGATGGGATGGGATCCATGGGATGTGGATGGGATGGGGATGGGATGGGGATGGGATGGGATGGGATGGGATGGGATGGGATGGGATGGGATGGGATGGGATGGGATGGGATGGGATGGGATGGGATGGGATGGGATCCATGGGATGGGATGGGATGGGATGGGATGGGCTGCTGCCTCCGGGGGGAATCTGGATGTGGTCATCCTTCCTCTTCCCAGCAGCACCAGTGGAGGAGATTCCCGGTCCCTGCTGCTGCCCCAGGACTCTGAGCTCGGAGCACGCAGACAGACACGGATTTATTCCCTGGGAATTGGCTGAGCATGGAGTTGTGCCGGGATTCTGGGCATTGTTGGCACCTCCAGAGGCTCAAAGGTGCCAGCTGCACTCAGGACATTGCACGGGATGCCTTTGGAGCGAGGTGAGGGGTCTGGGCTCCCTGAGGTCACCGTCCCAAACCCAGTGATCCCTGTGGATGGCTGCAGCACCCCTGCCTTGAATCATTCCGTGCAGGAACACCAGAGAGTTTGGTCATTACCCGAGATTGTCTCACCAGACAGCCCTGGCGTGAGGAAAAGTGGTTAAGAATGTCCTCAGGGAGAGAAATCCATAATGTAGATATTAACAAAAGTGATGTCTCTTCAGAGTGCTCAGACTCATTTTTCAGACTTAAAAATGAAGATGATGGGTCTAAACCTTTTATTTCCGTGCTAAATTGGCTTTTTGGCTGCCCAAAGAGCTCTCTGCAGTATTCAAGGGCCAAGGTGTGCAGCAGAGGTGACACTGATGAACTGCCTCAGGTGCCCTTTTCCCACCATTGCTTTCAAACCCAGCTCCTCGAGCACTCTGCATTTCATAGGAAACAGCCCTTTTCCTGATTGTTGCTTTTTTTGCCGTTGATTTTGTCATTGTGTTTCTGTTCCTCCGCTCAGTCCCAATTACCAGGATGTGGTTTGGAGTTTTACAAACAGCCACACACTAAAACATTTAGCAGTGATCCTCTGTTCATCTGATTTCTGTCACTTTGTGCATTACTCCCATCTCCATTTCCCAGTGTTTCTCAGGGTAATTATAAACAATGTATTTCCCTGATCTCGTGTTTAGCCACAGATCATCATCATTTGGTTCCAAAACTTCTTGGGAATTACCTTTACTAAGGTTATTGGCTGCCATGGGAATCGAACTCCCCTGCAACGATTTTAAACTGTGAAGCTGAAACATTTGTGTGCTCTGTGAATTCAGGCCTGGCCCATTTTGCCGTTATTCATTCCTTTAATTTTTTTGCTGGAGCTGCTGGAAGCTGTGATGCCGTCAGCAGAGGCTTGCTCAGCTCCTTCATTTCACAGCAGGGAGATGGGGGGAGAAACAAACCCATGGGGCTGAGGGACAAACCCATGGGGCTGAGGGACAAACCCATGGGGCTGAGGGACAAACCCAAGGGATGTGAGGGACAAACCCACAGATTGTGAGGGACAATCCCATGAGATGTGAGGGACAAACCCATGGGGTATGAGGGACAAACCCACGGGGCTGAGGGACGAACCGAAGGGATGTGAGGGACAAACCCACACATTGTGAGGGACAAACCCACGGGATGTGAGGGACAAACCCACGGGGTGTGAGGGACAAACCCATGGGATGTGAGGGAACTTTGATGGCTCTGCAGGTGGCTCAGCCCAGAATCACCTGGGCTGGGCTGGGCTGGACAAGGGAGCTGCTCTTGGGCAGCAGCAGCGACACCAGGCTCTTCTCCTCTTGTCTGCCAGGAAATTCATAGGATCCCAGACAGATTTGGGTTGGGAGGGACCCCAAATCCCACCCATCCCACCCCAACCATGGGTAGGGACACCTTCCCCTGTCCCAGCTGCTCCAGCCCCAATGTCCAGCCTGGCCTTGGGCACTGCCAGGGATCCAGGGGCTGCTCTGGGCGCCCAGTCCCCCTGCTCAGAGGGAAGAATTTCCTGCCAATATCCCCCCAAACCCTGTTTTTCTGGCAGTTTAAATCCAGTTTATTTTCTCTGCTGACGGAAGGGTCTCGGCCGAGGGCAGCCGTGGGATACCTGAGCTCGCTGCTCCTCTGATGCCGTGCCACTCGCACGGCCTGGGGAAGGGGGAGATTGGGGGGCTCGGGAAGGTTTGGGGGGCTGAGGCTTTCTGGGGATAGCGAGGAGGTTGGGGGCCCCTGTGGATCGGGGGTGTTGGGGGCTCTGGGGGATTTCAGTGGTGCGGGGGGCTCACGGCACTCGGGGGCGCCGGCTCAGCCCGGCCGGCTCTGCCATCCCCCCGCGGGCGGGGGCTGCCTCCCGCACCTGCGGCCCCGGGGTGACGCCGAAAATCCCACCCGATGATCCGAAAATCTCCCGCACCGGACCGGGGGCTGCACCGGGGGCTGCACCGGCTCCCCCTCCCTCCCTCTGTCCGTCCGTCCCTCCCGCATCCCTCCCGCATCCCTCCCGCATCCCTCCCGCATCCCTCCCCCTCCCCGGGGCGGCCCCGCCGCGCCCCCGCCCCGCTCTCCCCGCGCCGGGCGGAGCCTGCCCGGGGTGCGGCGGGCTCGGAGTTGCGCCGGGCGGCGGAGGCGAGCGGAGCTGGGCGCTCCCGGCCCGGGCCATGCAGGATGCCCCCGGCCGCCGCCCCGCGCCCGCCGCCGCTGCTGTGGCCGCCGCCCGCCGAGCCCCCCGCTCCGCCCTGGGCCTGGGTGCTGCCCGCGGCCGCGGGGCTGCTCCGGGTGGGCGCTGCCTCCGCCGGGGCTCCCCCTCATCCTCCTCCTCCTCCTCCTCCTCCGCCGCTGCTGCTGCCGCCCCCCGCGCTGGTGCGGCCCGGGCCGGGCTGGGCCGGCCCCGCCGAGCCCCCGCTGCTGCCGCTGCTGCCCGCGGCCGCCGAGCCGCTCCTGCACGGCCAGGTAAGGGCGGAGCCGCCGCGGGGACACAACTTTGCCGGAGCCGCTGCCCGGTGCCAGCCCCGGCAGCGAGACCCCCGCCCGCGGGATGGGGGCGGCGGAGGGACAGCCCCCGCGGGGCGGCGGGGGCTCCCCGGGCTCTGCATCCTCCTTTTCCGAGCTCTGCATCCCCCCTTCCCGGGTTCTACATCTGCCTTCCCTGGGCCCTGCACCACCCCCTTCCCAAGCTCTGCATCTCCTCTTCCCCAGGATCTGCGTCCCCCTTCCTGGGTTTTACATCTCCCTCCCTCGGGGGGCTGCATCTCTCCCTTTCCCAAGCTCTCCATCCCCCCTTCCCCGGGCTCTCCATCCCCCCTTCCCCGGGCTCTCCATCCCCCCTTCCCCGGGCTCTCCATCCCCCCTTCCCCGGGCTCTCCATCTCCCCTTCCCGATGCTCTGCGCCCCTCGGGCTCGGTTCCCGGTCGCGGCCCCGCGCGTGTGGGAGCGCGGCGCTTCCAGCAGCTCTGGATTTCTCCGGGAGGAGAGGAGGAGAGGGGCTTCCAGAGGGTCTGGGGGTCCCTTCGGGGGGGCTGGGCTCCCCCTCCGGCTACGGGATGAGCTTTCCGCAGATGCAGCCGCAACGGGAGCGATGCTCCAGGCGCGCTCCGGCAGCCGGGGCAGCATCGCCGCTGAGCGTTCTGTGAATATTTATAAAGACGAAAGTTTTGAGCCGTGTCACTGGAACCAGCGTGTCGCGCCAGTGCTTTCCCCGATGAATATTTCAATTATTAATTGCTGCCGCGGGGCTGCTCGCAGTCGCGGCGCCTCCAGCCGGGCGCTCGCCCCTCAGCGCCGAGGGCTCGGAGCCCTGCGCGCAGTTTTGCCTCGGCTTTACGTTTTTTTGGTAGACAGAAGTAAAAATAAACGCGAGCTGTGAGCGCTGTGGCGCCCGCTCGGTTCCGTGTGATGATTTCCAGCCTTTTCGAGCTCGAGCGTCTCTTGCGGTTCGGGAGAAAACAGTCGGTGCTGCTCTAATGAAACGGGAACATCAATTATTCCCCAGCGGGAGACCTTCTCGACGAACCTGCAGAGGTGGTTTTGCTGTGGGAACCCACTCGCCAGGCGAATTTACGTGGAGAAAAAATCCGTTTCTGCCGCTTCGTTTGGTTGTGCAGCCGCATTTGAAGGCAGCTCCCGCTGCTGCGCTCAAGGCTCGCTGCGAGCGAGAAGCGCTCGCCGGGGCTGCTCCCGGCTCTGAGGCTCCCCGAGCTTTGCCGTGCCCGAGGAAACACAAACCCTCGTCGGGCTGGAGGGTTCCTGCCATGTCCCGTGCTCATCTCTCACGTAATTAGGAAATTATAGAAAGTATCGGTAAAATCCTTTCCTTAACTCCTCTTCTTGTGTTTGTTTGTTTGTTTGTTTTGGGTTTTTTTCTCCCCCCGAAGTGGATATTTGGAGCTCATTCGCCGGTGGTAGGATTCTCCCCTTCTTCCAGCGTGGAGTTGGTGCCGGTGCTGCCGCCCGTGTTCGCAGCCACGGTGCCGCCGCACGGGAAGGGCTGGATGGACAAAAGGCTGCCCAGCTGCAAAGTGAGTGCCAGCCTGCCTGAAGGGGTTGGAGGCTGGAGGACGTGGAGAACATAAAGCTGAAGAGTGTTGTGGGTTTCGGGGTGTGGGAGGTCGGTGTTTGTCAGGAAAACCCTGCGGAGGAAGGGGCAGGTGACGGAGGAGCGGTTACAGCTTCACTGTTCCCAAGTTTTAATAGGAATAAAATGTCTTTAATATTTATTACTTTGAGTAGAACTGATTTTCCTACGAGATGTGATTATGTGGGTTCTCCCTCTCCCCCTTCTCCCTGGTTTTCCCACTGTTTGTCCCAAAGGAGTGCCACAGTGCAGTGCTGGCAGAGCGGTGTCACCGTGGCTGGTGCCAGGGTGGCCCTCGGGGTCCCCATCCCACCTCTGTTCCCCACATCTGGCCCTTTGCCAGCTGAGTGCTCAACACCTGCCTTTGTTCTGCTGTCCCTCTGTCCCTCAGCTGCTTTTGTGCCCCTGTCCCCCTGTTTTGTGCTGCTGTCCCCCTGTCCCTCACTGTGTCCGGCCGCTGTCCTCCTGTCCTTGTTTTGTCCCCCTGTCTGTCCCTGTTTTGTCCCCCTGTCTGTCCCTGTTGTGTCCCCCTGTCTGTCCCTGTCTGTCCCCCTGTCTGTCCCTGTCCATCCCCGTGTCCGTCCCGGCGGTGGCCGCGGTGCCCTGGGGTGACAGGAGTGGCTGTGTCAGCGCTGCCCTCAGGGGTCCCTTGTCCCCTGTGCTGCCACAGCAGCTCTGAGTCGTGTCACAGCCAATTCATTTCAAGTGGTCACTTCACTTCAGGCTCAGCGCGGAGGGAGCAGAAACCCTCCTGCTTCGGGAAGTTTGTCCCCAGCTCAAATACTGAGCTAAAGATGCTTCGTTCTCACCTGTGTTTCTGAATTCTGGATTTCAGACTGTAACATTCTTCTTTCTTTCTGTTGGACAGATCTACCTGAACAATGCCTTTGCCCTGGATTCGGCCTGGATGCAGCCTGAGGAGTCCAGGCTGTTCCAGGGGGCTGAGAAGCCTCTGCTGCTGAGCAATCAAGTGGCCATGGCTGTGGCCAGGCCAGCTGCTGCCTCCAGACCGCTGCCCACGCTCGTCCTGGCCCCTCAGCTCATCCCAGGTCAGGAAATAAGTTCATCAATAATTAAGCACTTGCCTGTTTCTTGGTGGTTTTCCTTTAATGCATCCCCCAGAGAGGCAAAGCTGCTCTCTGAAGCGAGGGTTGGCTTCCATTCAGCTGCAAATCTCTGCTTGAGCAGAACCTTGGTGGCCAAGTGCAGCTCAGTGTCTCTGAGAGGAGGAGAAGGCCGTGTGTGGTTGCAGCAGATGGTGCCAGGCTGTTCTGTAGCTGCTTGGTGACCTCTGCAAGGAAGGACCGACCTCTCCCCACCCACTGGGTTTGTTTTCCAAACGAGAAATCGCTGACATTGATTCTGTGATTCACTGATTCCATCCATTCCACACTGAATGATTCCATGGCGCTGCCCGTGTAGGATTCTGCTGGCTGCTCATTTCCAGAGTTTGGTGGGGTGTGTGCAGACAGCCAGCAGCAGAGAGGAGCAGTGGATCCATCATCTCACGAAGGCTCAGTCATTTGTGAAATAAATTCCGTTAATCTGCATAACTCAACAGAAGAACTAAAAGCTATAAATATAAATATTAACTGTGTAAATATTCTGTGATGCTTTAGGTAACTAAGATTTATACCTGGAAAAGAACATTTATCCTCGGACAAGAGCAGTCTGTGCTTTCCAGTAAGGCTGAATCTCTGTTTTGTCGCTGCAGGAGTAAATTAAAAGAGCAACTCTATCCAGAACATTGAGGAGAAAAGTGCCACTGATACTTCAGCCCCTAAATACACCCTTAAACTGGGAATGAGAATTCCTGGTTTGCTGCCAGCTGTTCCTGCCTTCCTCAGAGCGAAGGTGCTGTCCCCAGGGTGGGAGCAGAGCTGCCCTGTCCGTGGGCTGTCCCCAGGAGCAGTTGGAGCTGCAGAGCTGTGCAGCCCAGCACGCTGTGTTTGCCACCAGCGCTGAGGTTTGGCTGCTGCAGGAGATGCTGGCTCCTGTGCCAGCCTGATCCATCAGCAGGGAATGCCCTGGCACACGCTGGCTCTCCTGGGGCTGTGTTTGGGGCTGTGGCTCTGCCGTCCTCTCCTCCTGCCAGCGCTGCCCGGGCTCAGCTGGAGGAGTCACTGCTGTGGGGAAGCCCTGGGATTAATTCATTTCTGTTTGTTAGAGGATTTATTGGTATTTATTACACATAAAAGCAGCTGTGTGCCAGGGGAATGGCAGGATGGGTGTGCTGCAGGAGGGGTCTGGGCAGGGGAGCCACAGCCCCTGCTGTTTCTGCACCTTTAAAAGACTTCAATATTTTAAAATATTTCAGTATTTTATACGTGCACAAGTGTATTTTATCACATGCAGAATGGCAGAGACAAGGCAAGAGCGTTCCTGGGAGCAGCTGAGGGGCAGTGCCAGGCAGAGCAGGGACACTGCCAGCCTGGTGCCACCTCTGTGGGCTGCAGGGAGCCGGGAGGGGAAGGGTTTTCCTCCCCCTGGACAGTGCACGTGTCCATGGCTGCTTGCTCAGGAGCCCTGCAGCTGGACCCTGCTCCTCCTCCAGCAGCAGCTTCAGTGCTGGCTCCAGCTGAGCTCCCTCGGGGTGGGAGAAGTGCAGGGAGGAGCTCAAATCCCCCCAGGCACCTCTGGAAATGATGGGATCACAGAATCCCGGCCTGGTTTGGGCTGGGATGTGCCTCAAATCCCCCCCATCCCACCCCAGCCATGGCAGGGACACCTTCCCCTGTCCCAGCT
Source organism: Pseudopodoces humilis (assembly GCF_049639895.1). Taxonomy (NCBI): domain Eukaryota; kingdom Metazoa; phylum Chordata; class Aves; order Passeriformes; family Paridae; genus Pseudopodoces; species Pseudopodoces humilis. The sequence goes on along the minus strand of NC_142208.1, from coordinate 35,489,897 downwards.
GCTCCAGCCCCAATGTCCAGCCTGGCCTTGGGCACTGCCAGGGATCCAGGGGCTGCTCTGGGCACCTGTGCCAGGGCCAGTCAAGAATTCCTTCCCATCCTTCTTGAGATGTTGCTGTGGTTGGTGCCGGTCCATCACGTCCCAGGCTGCTTCTCCAGGTGTTCTGAAGGATTTCCTATGGAATATCTGCACTTAATGTGAAGAGTAATAAAAATCCTGGGAGCAAATTGCTCAGTTAAGTGGGATAAAGGGGAAGTTAATCAGGTTTCTGCGCGGGATTCATTTCGGGAGCTGCTCCAACGGCAGCTCTGCCTTCCCCAGTTATCAGTAATGATATAATTGTTTTCTCAATGGAGCTGCAGCGTTCCTCAGATAAAGGAGTGAGCATGGAGCCTGGCGAAGGGTAATGTGCATAATTTAACAGCTGCAGCTCCAGCTACTCCGAGGTGTTATTTGCTGTGAGGAGCAGCAGTTATTATTCTCTCACCGAGTGCAAACCATGGATTGATGTGCTCTGTGCCGTGTGTTTGGAAGGAGCAGGGTGGCCTCTGCCCCCAGCAGTGACTCCTGGCTCATTCAGCATTTTGGGGAGGAGGGCAGCGTTTGGATGTTTCTGCAAAGAGAGCTCTGGCAGTTGTGGAGAGGAAATCAGCTGGAATTTCTGGAGAGGGAATCAATCAGCTGGCATTTCTGGAGAGGGAATCAATCAGCTGGCATTTCTGGAGAGGAAATCAGCTGGAATTTCTGGAGAGGAAATCAGCTGGAATTTCTGGAGAGGAAATCAGCTGGAATTTCTGGAGAGGGAATCAATCAGCTGGCATTTCTGGAGAGGAAATCAGCTGGAATTTCTGGAGAGGAAATCAGCTGGAATTTCTGGAGAGGAAATCAGCTGGCATTTCTGGAGAGGAAATCAGCTGGAATTTCTGGAGAGAAAATCATCTGGAATTTCTGGAGAGGAAATCAGCTGGCATTTCTGGAGAGGAAATCAGCTGGAATTTCTGGAGAGGGAATCAATCAGCTGGCATTTCTGGAGAGGAAATCAGCTGGCATTTCTGGAGAGGGAATCAATCAGCTGGCATTTCTGGAGAGGAAATCAGCTGGCATTTCTGGAGAGGGAATCAATCAGCTGGAATTTCTGGAGAGGGAATCAGCTGGCATTTCTGGAGAGGAAATCAGCTGGAATTTCTGGAGAGGGAATCAATCAGCTGGCATTTCTGGAGAGGAAATCAGCTGGAATTTCTGGAGAGGAGGGTTGCTGCTGCCGTGCCCTGGGCTGCCTGGCAGGAGCCCTGTGCCAGCTGGGTGCTCTGCACACCCCTGGGAGCTCAGAGCCTGCTGGACGGGCCCTGCTGGCACCCCTGGGGTGGAAGCTGAGCCCTTGGCTCAGGACACTGCTGGTGTCATTTGGAGCTGTGGAGGGGTGGTCTGGCACTCGTGGATCCCAGGAGCATCACCAGCAGCGCTGCCTGGCCAAGGGGGTGTTGTTATGCCTCTGTTAGGGAAGGTTTTCATGGAATTCTGCAGTGCTCGGGGTTGGAACGGACCCTAAAGCTCACCTGGTTCTGTGTGGCTCCTGCTTAGGGACACAAGGGTGTGGTGTGGGACATCCCAAGGAGAGATGGACAAAAAACATTTTGGTTTTTCTCATTCACGTCTTTTCTTTCTCCTAATGCCAAATGAACCCTCCTAGTGTAGTGTCACTGCTGGACACCACGTATCAGTGTGAGTTCACAGCACTCACCACGAGTTCTTAGGAAAAGGGGTTTTTATTCTTTGAACTTGTCAGCTTTTATAGGGTCCTGCACTACAGGGTTAACAGGATTGGGTAAGGGAACGTCACCTCTTGTCCCATTGGTGGCACAAGAGAAAAACACACTACAGTTACACAGAACTGTTTTGAGAAAGCAAGATGATTTATAAATGTTCTCTTTGAGTGTGAGATTTCCCAAGAAACTTTCCCTTGGGAAGAGATCTGCTCCTGACAGCCTGCAATTCCCTCAGGCTCACAGAAAATCAGGTGCACAGTGTAGGGTTAATGTCCTGACCCTTGACAGAACGGAGACAGTGCCATTGGCACCCCCACACACGGAGGGTAACTCTGCCAGGTAATTCCAGTTTACAGGTTAGGAGTCAAATAGGGCTGCTCTCTGTTAAGTTTGGGTTCTATTTTCTCATTAAATACTCGACCCAGGGCCTCTGACCCTCTGTATTTCCTAAGCACGTGTTTGAAGCACATCTCCATTTACAAGCACTCCGGTTTTGGCCTCCCAAATTGGATTATCTTGTACTGGAGTTGTGTGCTGGGGCTCCCTGTTTGGGGCCAGAGAATGGCACAGCAGGACCCCACTGGTGTCCCTGAAAAGCCATCAAACCTCTCTTTGTTCCTGGAGCATTCAAGCACTGCCAAGCCCAGTCTGGGAACGCTTGCCTTTAACCACAGCCTTAACAAAGTTTTTGTTTTGCTCATTGAGCTTATGGTTTTTTGGTGCTTTTCCTGTTACCTCCCCAAATCAAGAGAAACTCTGAGTGAAGTTTGTTTTCCCACTTAAATTACAGAAATTAACCCAGGAGCAGTCTCCTCATGGGTGAGGCTGGTGGTCCTGCCCTTTCCAGAGCATCGTCCTGAGAGCTCCTGCTGAACACATCCAGCTCTCCCGGCGCTCCCAGGGCAGGGGGTGTCTGTGAGGAGCCAGGGATTTGGATTTATTGCACACGAGCAGGAAAATGTTCCTGGCAATCACAGCCAGGGGTTCCAGTGGCAGTGCCAGCAGCTGTTTTCCCCCTTGGAAAGCAGGGATACCAGGAAAGCAGGGACATCCCTGTGTTTGTTTCCTTTTCCAGGGCTGTTGGTGTGCTTGCTTCCCTTTGCAGGGATGGATATCCCTGTATTTCCTTTTACACTGAGATATCCCTGTGTTTCCCTTTGAGGGATGGATATCCCTGTGTTTGCTGGGATGGATATCCCTGTGTTTGCTGGGATGGATATCCCTGTGTTTGCTGGGATGGATATCCCTGTGTTTGCTGGGATGGATATCCCTGTGTTTCCCTTTGAGGGATGGATATCCCTGTGTTTGCTGGGATGGATATCCCTGTGTTTCCCTTTGAGGGATGGATATCCCTGTGTTTGCTGGGATGGATATCCCTGTGTTTCCCTTTGAGGGATGGATATCCCTGTGTTTCCCTTTGAAGGATGGATATCCCTGTGTTTCCCTCTGCAGGGATGGATATCCCTGTGTTTCCCTTTAAGGGATGGATATCCCTGTGTTTCCCTCTGCAGGGGTTTTGGGGTATTTAGGGTTTTTTCGGAACTCCAAACACAGGCAAAGGCTCAGGTTGAGAAAGGAGACTTTCATTCCCCACAATGTGAAAGTTCTGCACAAATCCAAATTTACTCACTGACATCTCCACACGCCCTCCTGGCTCATCCACGTTATCCCATCACCTCCTCCTGCAGAATTCTTTCAGCTGATGCTGTCCCTGTGCCTGCTGTGCCCTCGAGGGTCTCTGGTGCCCTTTGGGGAGGTGCCCCTGCCCAGCTTTGGGCCAGGTTCAGCTCGGGCTGGCAGAAGCCCAGGAGGAGGTGCCACGTCCCCTCAGGCCAGTGCCCAGCAGGCTGTAAAGCAGGAAACCTTGAGCAGCAGCTGTCTGGCACAGCTGGGAACATCTGTCTGCATTCAGAAGGGGGTTGAGGGTCACAATGGCACCGTCAGGCTCCATCTGCAGCTGAGGTCAAAGGAAGGGACAGCAAATTCTGCTTGAAGTCCTGGAGCTTAAAGATGCAGAGGATCCTACTTAAAAATAGTGAAAATCCTGCCTAAGGACTCTGAGCTTAAAGACAGAGTGAATCTGACTTAAAAATACTGAAAATTCTACTTAAAGGCATCAGAGCTTAAAGATGCAGAGATTCCTTCTTAAAAATAGAGAAAATTCTGCTTAAAGCCATCAGCTGGGCTGGGGGGGCTGAGGGGCTGTGAGGGGCTGAGGGCAAGCACAGAGCTCCTTCCAAGAGAATTTGGGAGCTCCTGTTACAGCAGGACTGCTGCTGGGTGATGAGGATGGTTTTTGGAACAGGAACACTGGCAGTGCCCAGGGAGGGTTGCAGTGCCCATCCCTGGAGGTGTCCCAGGAATTGCTGGAGGTGGCACTCAGGGCTCTGGGCTGGGGCAGGGTGGGGATGGGGCAGGGCTGGGAGGAATTTTCCAGCCCCAGGGATCCTGGGATTCAGGGAAGTTTTCACCTCACTGCCAGGGTGTGCCATGACCTGCCAAAACCAGATCTGGGGAAAGCACCATGGCCAGGAGAAACCCCTCATTTCCCCTCTCACTGGAATGCCGGTGATGGCATTTCACTCCTCTTTCCATGGCATTTGACTGTTGAAATTCCCGGTAACTCTAAAACCCTTCCGAGGCCTTTTTGGAAACACTTAGAGCAGACCTGGTTGGTTTGTGAGGAGATGGGAGCCCCCAGCTCTCTGGGCCGGGTTCCAGGGTGGGTGAGCAGTGGGTGATGCTGGGCTGGGGCAGAGCAGCTCCCGCTGCCCGCGCTCTCTCCAGCACCCAAAGCACAGCCTGGCCCTTCCTCCACCGAGTTATTCAGCAGGAGAGAACTCCGTCAAAGGAGGGGAAACCACCCAAACTCCTCTTTCAACTGAGTGATGAAACTTTGATAAGGGGCCTGATGAAAGTTTAATAAGGAAGGCAGCTCCAGGAGCGCTGCTCAGCGCGGGCTCGGCTGGCCCCGGCTCGCATTATTTTCCTGTTCTCCTGCCCTCTTTGGGGAAATCACATCCTCCTCTCCAGAAGAAAGGATTCAAACGAGAAGTAAACAACCTTTCCGCTCATGTGCCCTGCAGGAAGGCACAGGAAAGCCGTGACTGCAGACAGCATTAGCTTTCACAGGAGCTGCAGGAGATGTTTTGTGGGTTTTTCCCAGCAGCAGACAGCTGGAATCGGGAATGAGCACAGGCTCTGGGAGCGCAGGTGTTTCACCTCGCTGAAGGATTGTTCCACTTCCCACGTGAATGAACAATGAGCTTGTATTTAACCCTTGGATTGGCTGGACACTGAAGGCTTTTTATTTTGTTTTTTGATTTCCACTGTCGGTCTGGCAGAAAAATCTGTTTTCATTTATCCATTGCTGAATGATCAAAACTTCAATATTTGTGGGTTTTTCTTGGCCTGTGTGCCGGTTGCTTAGTGCATCTGCAGGTGTTCCTTGGCACAGAGGAGTAACGACTGTAGAAATAATTGACATTTTTTGGTGACACTGAAAATATTAAACTTCTGTTTTGTTAATTCAGGGTTTATCTTGTTGGGAAATAATTGTTTGTAAAGGGCTGCGACAAAGCTGGGGGTGTTCACATGGAGAAGGCTCCAGGGAGAGCTCAGAGCCTGGAGGGGCTCCAGGAGAGCTGGAGAGGGACTGGGGACAAGGGATGGAGGGACAGGACACAGGGAATGGCTCCCAGTGCCAGAGGGCAGGGCTGGATGGGATTTGGGGCAGGAATTGTTCCTGGCAGGGTGGGCAGGCCCTGGCACAGGTGCCCAGAGCAGCTGGGGCTGCCCCTGGATCCCTGGCAGTGCCCAAGGCCAGGCTGGACATTGGTGCTGGAGCAGCTGGGACAGGGGAAGGTGTCCCTGCCATGGCTGGGGTGGGAATGGATGATTTTCCCTCCCAACCCAAAGCATTCCCTGATCCTGTGACCTTATCCCAGGTCCCTGCTGTGCTCTCCTACCTGCATCCCCCAGCCCAGCCGCCCTTCCCAAAGAGCCATTCCCTGTTCTCCTTGCTGGGATGCACAGGGAAGGAGAAGCCTGGGAGTGAGGAGTGGGATCAGATGGGATTTGTGGAGCCACAGCTGGCTCCTGCTGCCTGCAGGATTTGCACCGGGCTGAGAGCTTTGCAGGATGCCAAAATAAGCTGATGATTGCTTAATTTTTGAATCCCGAGCTCGGCATGGAGGGAGGAACAGCTGCTGCTTGTCAGATCTGCTTTGCTCCTCAAGAGTTATACGACTCCTGCTCTTGTTTATTTAACATAATCAGTCACAATTGAGCTCTGAAGGTCTTCCCTGCCGCTGCCAGGCTGGGGAGTGAATGGTGCAGGGGCTAAAGGGTGTTTGAGCTTGGACTGGGGACATTCCTGGGTTCCCTTGGCAGTGCCCAGGGAGGGTTGCAGTGCCCATCCCTGGAGGTGTCCCAGGAATTGCTGGAGGTGGCACTCAGGGCTCTGGGCTGGGGCAGGGCTGGGAGTCCCTGGGCTGGGAGGGATTTTCCAGCCCCAGGGATTCCATAAAGTGTCCTGTTGAGTTTTTGGGATGAGGGAGATAAGGTGCAGAGCTTGTCAAACTCAGGGATTTGTGTGCAGGACACAGGAGAGCAGCCAGGCAGGTGAGGGAGCAGTGGGTGCCTAATATAGCAAGGAATAAATTCAGATTTGACATCAGACTGTTACACTTAGGAAAGCTGAGAATAATTGTGTTCCGTGTGTTCAAATATTTGACTTTTTTATTAAGTTTTTTCATTTAAATTCAATAACTCTGCGCAGTTTGTGTGTGAGTCACTGCTGCCTTGTGCCTCTGGGTGATGGTGATGTGTTCACATCTGTGGGGTTTAATGGCTAAAAATGCTCCAGCCACAGGCTGGGGATTTGCAATCACCACTAGCAAAGGGGCTCTGGGAGTCCTGCAGGAATGTCTCAGTCACAGAACAGCTGGGCTGGAGGGGACCTCTGGAGATCATCCAGTTCAGGCTCCTGCCCAGGCAGTGTCACCTGCAGCAGGCGACACGGGAACGTGTCCAGGAGGGTTTGGAATGGCTCTGGAGAGGGAGACCCCAGCCCCTCCCTGGGCAGCTGTTCCTGGCTCTGGCCCCTCCATGCAAAGAAGTTTTCTCATGTTGGGCTGGAACTTGCTGTGCTTTAGCTTCTGGCCACTGCTCCTTGTCCTGTCTCTGGCACCGCTGAGCAGAGTCTGGCACCGTCCTCTGACAGCCCTTGGGGAGATTTGTATGGATTGATGGGATCCCCTCTCAGCCTTCCCTTCTCCAGACTGAGCAGGCCCAGCTCCCGCAGTCTCTCCTCATCTCAGAGATGCTCCAGTCCCAAAATGACCTCTGTGGCCTCTGCTGGACCCTCTCCAGCAGCTCCTTGACATTCTTCCTTTGTCTCTGCTCCCAGGAACAGGGACAGGAGGAGAGGGAACGGGCTCAGGCTGGGCCAGGGCAGCTCAGGGGGGACAGCAGCAGGAATTTCCCCATGGAAAGGGAGCTCAGGCCTTGGCAGTGCCCAGGGAGGGTTGCAGTGCCCATCCCTGGAGGTGTCCCAGGAATTGCTGGAGGTGGCACTCAGGGCTCTGGGCTGGGGACACGGTGGGGTTGATCAAGATTCAGACTTGATGACCCTGCAGGTCTTTTCCCATGGAAGTGATTCTGTGGCTCAGCGATTCCTGAGCTCTGGAGACCAGAGCTGGGCACAATAAACAGATTTACTCCATGTAACACCTGCTCAGGCTCTGGAGTCTCTCTCGCAGGGCCAGGTGGGGCGTGCTGCATCTTGTTCCACCCTGTGCCAAAACTCAGGGTGCTGAGCACCCACCTTCCCCAGTCCCACTGCTCTCCCCTCCAGCTCACACCCATTTTCTCTCTCTGTCCCACAGGTGGTTGCCAGAACAGCCTTAAAGCCGTGGGTGGCACTCAGAGCCTGGCGCTGCTGGCCCTGGAGCCCGAGGCCCCCGCGGGGCCGAGCCTGCAGCCCTGCCAGCTCCTCACCCTCTCCCCCATCAAAGTCCCACTCCTGGCCTCGCCCTTCCCAGGTAAGGTCCTGCTGTGGCCCCAGGAGCAGCTCTGGGCAGCACAGGGCTTGTGTGTGGCTGCTGGTGAACGCTGGGGTCAATTTGGGTTAAATTCCCTGTTTCTGGAGCAGTTGGAGGCGTTCTCTGGGACTGTGCCAGGAGTGAACCCAGAGCTCTGCGAGCCCTCGGCCCTGGGACGCTCAGGGACAGCTGAGCTGGTTCCTCCCTCATCTCAGGGGGTTCTGTGGGGAAGGTGGGACAGCAGCCCTGGAGTCCTGAGCACATTCCCTGGAATTCCCTGGAGCTCAGAGCTGGGGCAGCACAGCCTGCACCTTCTCCCCGAGGGGGCCCGAGGTGTGCTCACTGCTGGAAACATCGCTCTTTTCTGGCTGTTGGCTGAGAACTGGCTGCAGGTGAAGCTGAGGAGGCACCGGGGCATCCCTGCCCGGCTGGGAGCTTCAGGGCAGCGTTTGTACCTGGGCTTGGCGTGCTTGGGGCTATTTTCAGAAGTTATCTGCCAATTAAGTTAAAAATGTAAATGAGGGTGCGTTTTTCCATCCTTTTGGTAATTGAAGTGTAGCACAGCAAGGCACAGGGAGATTGGATTCTGCAGAAGGTGCAGTTCTGGTTTGGCGTTCGTGGGAGAGCTTTAATGAGAAATGGATCCCAGGGATTCTGGTTCCTGGAGAAGCCCAGTGCTGTGAGCTGTGGGACCAGGGCTGGGATGAGAAAATGGACCCAGAGCAGGGAAGTGCAGGAAAAGGAGGCTCAGGGGGAATTTCTGGCTCTGCACAAGTCCCTGGCAGGAGGGGACAGCCGGGGGGATTTGGGATCTGCTCCCAGGAACAGGGACAGGAGGAGAGGGAACGGGCTCAGGCTGGGCCAGGGCAGCTCAGGGGGGACAGCAGCAGGAATTTCCCCATGGAAAGGGAGCTCAGGCCTTGGCAGTGCCCAGGGAGGGTTGCAGTGCCCATCCCTGGAGGTGTCCCAGGAATTGCTGGAGGTGGCACTCAGGGCTCTGGGCTGGGGACACGGTGGGGATGGGGCAGGGCTGGCACTGCCTGGATGGGAGGGATTTTCCAGCCCCAGGGATTCTGTGGAATGACTGAAAATGTTTTGTACTTAGTCCAAAAAGGGCTGGTGCTGAACTTAGAGCAGAAAGCAGGATTAAAGCTGCTGTGGGGCAGGGAGCTGGTGCTGCTTCCCGTGGAATATCCTGTTTGACTCCTGGGAAACATTTTGCCTGTTCAGGGGTATTTTAGTGGAGGAACCAAAGGAGGGAAAAAATCCATGTTTGCCTGAAAAGCAGGATTGCATTTGAGACGTGTTCTCAGTGGAGTGTGGGGAGGAGCTGGGCATGGCTGGGTCAGTCCAGGAGTCTCTGCCCCTCCAGAACTTCCTGGGCTCTGTGGCAACAACTGTGCCAGGCCAGCATTGTCCCCGATGGTGATGGGCCATCAAACAGCACACTCTGAGCCCTCAGCAGTCCTTTTCATCCCCTCAGCCATCCCCCATGGCAGACCCACACCGGGGCATTCTCTCCTGCCCAGGGGAAAGCGCTTTTTGGGAAAGCAAGCTTGGGAATGTGTGATGTGTGAGCAGTGAGACTCAGCTCCCTGTTTTTCTCTGTCATCCCCATCTCTGGGGGGAAGGCTGGGGCCTTTGCAGAGCTGCCAAAAACCTGTTTTTTATGATCCATTTTACTGTGCTGGAGGGGGAGAGGATGAAAGGGGTTGGGGCTGGATTTTGTCACCAGCAGCCCAAGGCACAGCTGCCCTGGCGGGGTGGGAAGGAGGTGTCCCCTCGGGACAGGGACCCCTCTGTGGTGTCCTTGGCCTGGGTGGGTCCAGACCTGGCAAAAAGGGCTGAGAGCTCTGGAGGGGCTGAGGGAGGGAGTGAAAACTGGGGAAAAGCAGGTGCAGAAACCTTCAATCCAGCGTGGCTGCATCCCACCCCCACTGCCTGGGATAGTGCTGTGGCCAGGTGGGGTGGGACGAGGGATGGTGTAACCTGCAGGATGCTCCATTGGGGTGGGAGATTGGGAAGGAATTCCTCCCTCTCAGGGTGGGGAGGCTGTGTTTTTCCTGATCCTCCAGTCACCTAAAAAGTCACCTTGGGGTTAATGACCTGCCCACGTTCCCCTGGTCTGGAGCTTATGAAAGGCACGCAGTAGCAATGAACTTAAAAACCCCCAAATTAAATTATTTCCAGCTTCAGTCTCGGTGTTTATTGGTGCCTGGAAGGCTGACCATTGTGTGTGATTACCCCAGTTAATTGATTGTCCC